>NC_058524.1:139519041-139835291 GCF_904849725.1 Hordeum vulgare subsp. vulgare
GTTCTTCCAAAGTCTACACTTTGTTTTCATACATGGATCCTCTCTCGTATTTCATGGCTTCCAGCCATTTGTCGGAATTCGGGCCCACCACTGCTTTCTCCATAACTCGTAGGTTCATTGTTGCTCAACAACATGACCTCCAAGACAGGCTTACCGTACCACTCTGTAGTAGTACGCGACCTTGTCAACCTACGAGGCTTGTAGTAACTTGATCCGATGCTCGATGATCACCATCATCAGCTTTCACTTCAATTGGTGTAGGCGCCACAGGAACAACTTCCTGCGCCCTGCTACACACTGGTTGAAGTGATGGTTCAATAACCTCATTAAGTTCTACCACCCTCCCACTCAATTCTTTCGAGAGAAACCTTTCCTCGAGAAAGGATCCGTTTCTAGAAACAAACACTTTGCTTTCGGATATGAGATAGGAGATGTACCCAACTGTTTTGGATATCCTATGAAGATGCATTTATCCGCTTTGGGTTTGAGCTTATTCGACTGAAACCTTTTTCACACAAGTGTCGAAGCCCCAAAATTTCAAGAAATGACAGTTTAGATTTCTCTAAACCTTGGTCTATACTATGTCATCTCAACGGAAATACGCGGTGCCCTATTTAAAGTGAATGCGATTGTCTCTAATGCATAACCCATAAACGATAGTGGTAATTCGATAAGAGACATCATAGCATGCACCATACCAAATAGTGCGTGGCTATGACGTTCAGACACATCATCACACTATGATGTTCCACGTGGCATGAACTGCGAAACAATTTCCACATTGTCTTAACTGCGTACCAAAACTCATAACTCAGATATTCATTTCTATGATCATATCGTAGGCAGTTTATCCTCTTGTTACGACGAACTTCACTCTGAAACAGAATTGAACTTTTCAATATTTCAGACTTGTGATTCATTAAGTAAATACTCTTGTATCCACTCAAATCGTCATTGAAGTAAGAACATAATGATATCCACTGCGTGCCTCTGCACCCATTGGACTGCATACATCAAAATGTATCACTTCCAACAAGTTACTATCTTGTTTCATCACAATGAAAACAAGGCCTTGCTCATGTGGTATGATTTGCATGTCACTAGTGATTCAAAATCAGGTGAGTATAAAGATCCATCATCATGGAGCCTCTTCATGCAATTAATACCAACATGACTCAAGCGACAATGCCACAAGTAAGTGGTACTATCATCATTACCTTGTATCTTTTGGCACCAATATCATGAACATGTGTAACACTACGATCCAGATTCAATAAACCATTGAAGGTGATTATTCAAGCAAATAGAGTAACCATTATTCTTTTAAATGAATAATCGTATTGCAATAAACACGATCCAATCATGTTCATGCTTAACGCAAGCACCAAATAACAATTATTTCGGTTTAACACCAATCCCGATGGTAGAGGGAGCGTGCGACGTTTTGATCATATCAACCTTGGAAACACTTCCAACACGTATCGTCACCTCGCCTTTAGCTAGTCTCCGTTTATGCCGTAGCTATCATTTCGTGTTACTAATCACTTAGCAACCAAACCGGTATCCAATACCCTCGTGCTACTAGGAGTACTAGTAAAGTACACATCAACATCATGTATATCAAATATACTTGTTTCGACTTTTGCTAGCCTTCTTATCTACCAAGTATCTAGAGTTGCTCCGCCTCAGTGACTGTTCCCCTCATTACAGAAGCACTTAGTCTCGGGTTTGGGTTTAATCTTGGGTCTCTTCATTAGTGCAGCAACTGTTTTGCCGTTTCACGAAGTATCCCTTCTAGCCCTTGCCTTTCTTGAAACTTAGTGGTTTTACTAACCATCAACTATTGATGCTCCTTCTTGATTTCTACTTTCACAGTGTAAAACATCGCGAATTGCTCAAGGATCATTGTATCTATCCTTGATATGTTATAGTTCATCATGAAGCTCTCACATCTTGGTGGCAGTGACTTTGGGGAACCATCACTATCTCATCTGGAAGATTAACTCCCACTTGATTCAAGCGATTGTCGTACTCAGACAATCTGAGCACACGCTCAACGATTGAGCTTTTCTCCTTTACTTTGTGGACAAAGAATCTTGTCGGAGGTCTCGTACCTATTAACAAGGGCACAAGCATGAAATCACAATTTCATCTCTTTAGAACATCACTTATGTTCCGTGACGTTTCAAAACGTTTTCGGCGCCTTGCTTCTAAGCCATTAAGTATTTTGCACTGAACTATCGTGTAGTCATCAGAAACGTGGATTTCGGATGTTCACAACATCCACAGACGACGCTCGAGGTGCAGCACACCGAGTGGTGCATTAAGGACATAACCCTTCTGCGCAGCAACGAGGACAATCCTCTGCAAAGTTTGCTACTATCCACTTTCAACTAAATTTTCTCTAGGAACATATAAAAGCAGTAGAGCTATAGCGCAAGCTACATCGTAATTCGCAAAGACCATTCGACTATGTCCATGACAATTAGTTCAATTAATCATATTACTTAAGAACTCCCACTCAAAAAATACATCTCTCTAGTCATTTGAGTGGTACATGATCCAAATCCACTATCTCAAGTCCGATCATCACGTGAGTCGAGAATAGTTTCAGTGGTAAGCATCTCTATGCTAATCATATCAACTATACGATTCATGCTCGACCTTTCGGTCTCATGTGTTCCGAGGCCATGTCTGCACATGCTAGGCTCGTCAAGCTTAACCCGAGTGTTCCGCGTGTGCAACTGTTTTGCACCCGTTGTATATGAACGTTGAGTCTATCACACCCGATCATCACGTGGTGTCTCGAAATGAAGAACTGTCGCAACGGTGCACAGTCGGGGAGAACACAATTTCGTCTTGAAATTTTAGTGAGAGATCACCTCATAATGCTACCGTCGTTCTAAGCAAGATAAGGTGCATAAAGGATTAACATCACATGCAATTCATAAGTGACATGATATGGCCATCATCATGTGCTTCTTGATCTCCATCACCAAAACACCGGCACGATCTTCTTGTCACCGGCGTCACACCATGATCTCCATCAACGTGTCGCCAGCGGGGTTGTCGTGCTACTCATGCTATTACGACTAAAGCTACGTCCTAGCAATATAGTAAACGCATCTGCAAGCACAAATGTTAGTTTAAAGACAACCCTATGGCTCCTGCCGGTTGCCGTACCATCGACGTGCAAGTCGATATTAACTATTACAACATGATCATATCATACATCCAATATATCACATCACATCGTTGGCCATATCACATCACAAGTATACCCTGCAAAAACAAGTTAGACGTCCTCTAATTGTTGTTGCATGTTTTACGTGGTGACCATGGGTATCTAGTAGGATCGCATCTTACTTACGCAAACACCACAACGGAGATGTATGAGTTGCTATTTAACCTCATCCAAGGACCTCCTCGGTCAAATCCGATTCAACTAAAGTTCGAGAAACTGACACTCGCCGGTCATCTTTGAGCAACGGAGTTACTCGTAGCGATGAAACCAGTCTCTCGTAAGCGTACGAGTAATGTCGGTCCGAGCCGCTTCGATCCAACAATACCGCGTAATGAAGAAACTACTAAGGAGGGCAGCAAAACGCACATCACCGCCCACAAAACCTTTTGTGTTCTACTCGAGAAGGCATCTACGCATGAACCTAGCTCATGATGCCACTGTTGGGGAACGTCGCATGGGAAACAAAATTTTTCCTACGCGCACGAAGACCTATCATGGTGATGTCCATCTACGAGAGGGGATTTCCGATATACGTACCCTTGTAGATCGCACAGCAGAAGCGTTAGTGAACGCGGTTGATGTAGTGGAACGTCCTCACGTCCCTCGATCCGCCCCGCGAACGTCCCACGAACCGTCCCGCGATCCGTCCCACGATCTAGTGCCGAACGGACGGCACCTCCGCGTTCAGCACACGTACAGCTCGACGATGATCTCGGCCTTCTTGATCCAGCAAGAGAGACGGAGAGTTAGATGAGTTCTCCGGCAGCGTGACGGCGCTCCGGAGGTTGGTGGTGATCTAATCTCAGCACGGCTCCGCCCGAGCTCCGCAGAAACGCGATCTAGAGGTAAAACCATGGAGGTATGTGGTCGGGATGCCATGGCAAAAGTTGTCTCAAATCAGCCCTAAAACCCCACTATATATCGGAGGGAGGGAGGGGAGGAGGCAGCCTCAAAACCTAAAGGTTTGGCCGAAATTGGAGGTGGAGGAGTGCTACTCCAATCCTACTTGGAGTAGGATTCCACCTTCCTACTTGGAAACTCTTTCCACCTTGTGTTTTTTCCTTCTCAAATCTTATGGGCCTTAGTGGGAACTTATTCCAGCCCACTAGGGGCTGGTTTATCTCTTCCCATAGCCCATGAGACCCCTTGGGGAGTGACACCCCTCCCGATGGTCCCCGGCACCCCTCCCGGCACTCCCAGTACACTACCGATGAGCCCGAAACTTTTCCGGTAATGCATGAAAACCTTCCGGTAACCAAATGAGGTCATCCTATATATCAATCTTTGTTTCTGGACCATTCCAAAAACCCTCGTGACGTCCGTGATCTCATCCGGGACTCCGAACAACATTCGGTAACCAACCATATAAATCAAACATGCATGAAACAACGTCGAACCTTAAGTGTGCAGACCCTGCGGGTTCGAGAACTATGTAGACATGACCCGAGAGACTCCTCGGTCAATATCCAATAGCGGGACCTGGATGCCCATATTGGATCCTACATATTCTACGAAGATCTTATCGTTTGAACCTCAGTGCCAAGGATTCATATAATCCCGTATGTCATTCCCTTTGTCCTTCGGTATGTTACTTGCCTGAGATTCGATCGTCAGTATCCGCATACCTATTTCAATCTCGTTTACCGGCAAGTCTCTTTACTCGTTCCGTAATACAAGATCCCGTAACTTACACTAAGTCACATTGCTTGCAAGGCTTGTGTGTGATGTTGTATTACCGAGTGGGCCCCGAGATACCTCTCCGTCATACGGAGTGACAAATCCCAGTCTTGATCCATACTAACTCAACGAACACCTTCAGAGATACCTGTAGAGCATCTTTATAGTCACCCAGTTACGTTGCGACGTTTGATACACACAAAGCATTCCTCCGGTGTCAGTGAGTTATATGATCTCATGGTCATAGGAACAAATACTTGACACGCAACAAAATGACACGATCAACATGCTACGTCTATTAGTTTGGGTCTAGTCCATCACATGATTCTCCTAATGATGTGATCCCGTTATCAAGTAACAACACTTGCCTATGGTCAGGAAACCTTGACCATCTTTGATCAACGAGCTAGTCAACTAGAGGCTTAATAGGGCCAGTGTTTTGTCTATGTATCCACACATGCACTGTGTTTCCAATCAATACAATTATAGCATGGATAATAAACGATTATCATGAACGAAGAAATATAATAATAACTAATTTATTATTGCCTCTAGGGCATATTTCCAATATAGTGCGCCTCCCACAAAGGGGCCCAAGGCGCAGGAGGTGAAGAGGGGGGAAACCCTAGGCGCTGGTGGGCCTAAGGCACACCTAGGGGTGCGCCACCCCCTCCCCCTGCCCTGGCCGCCGCATCTCCCATCTGGGGGGCTGCCGCACCACCTAGGGTGGGAACCCTAGGGGTGGCATCCCCCTCCCCTCCTCCTATATATACCTAGGGGTTTGGGGCTGTTTTGCACGCGGTTTCTTCTCTCCCTTGGTGTAGCCCTGCTCCCCTCCTTCCTCCTCCTCCCACGGTGCTTGGCGAAGCCCTCCTGGGAGACCTCGTCTCTCCATCGACACCACGCCGTCGTGTTGCCGGGGATCTTCCCCAACCTCTCCCTCGTCCTTGCTGGATCATGGTGCGGGAGACGTCACCGGGCTGCACGTGTGTTTGATGACCCACGAGTATAGGGGATCAATCGTAGTCCTTTCGAGAAGTAAGAGTGTCGAACCCAACGAGGAGCAGAAGGATCTGACAAGTGGTTTTCAGCAAGGTAAAATCTGGAGGCACTGAAATTATCGGTAACAAGTGATTGTGTGGTGAGATGATTCGTAGCAAGCAACAAGTAACAAAAGTAGCAACGGTGCAGCAAAGTGGCCCAATCCCTTTTGTAGCAAGGGACAAGCCTGGACAAAGTCTTATAGGAGGAAAAATGCTCCCGAGGACACACGGGAATTTCTTTCATGCTAGTTTTCATCATGTTCATATGATTCGCGTTCGTTACTTTGATAGTTTGATATGTGGGTGGACCGGCGCTTGGGTACTGCCCTTACTTGGACAAGCATCCCACTTACGATTAACCCCTCTCGCAAGCATCCGCAACTACGAAAGAATAATTAAGACAAAGTCTAACCATAGCATTAAACTAGTGGATCCAAATCAGCCCCTTACAAAGCAACGCATAAACTAGGGTTTAAGCTTCTGTCACTCTAGCAACCCATCATCTACTTACTACTTCCCAATGCCTTCCTCTAGGCCCAAATGATGGTGAAGTGTTATGTAGTCGATGTTCACATAACACCACTAGAGGAAAAACAACATACAACACATCAAAATACCGAACGAATACCAAATTCACATGACTACTATTAGCATGACTTATCCCATGTTCTCAGGAACAAAAGTAACTACTCACAAAGCATAATCATATTCATGACCAGAGAGGTAATGAGTAGCATCAAGGGTCTGAACATAAACTCTTCCACCAAGTAATCCAACTAGCATCATCTACAAAGAGTAATTAACACTACTAGCAACCTTACAAGTACCAACCGGAGTCGCGAGACGGAGATTGGTTACAAGTGATGAACTAGGGTTTGGAGATGAGATGGTGTTGATGAAGATGTTGATGGTGATGAGTCCCCTCCGATGAGAGGAGTGTTGGTGATGATGATGGCGATGATTTCCCCCTCCGGGAGGGAAGTTTCCCCGGCAAGATCGTCCTGCCGGAGCTCTAGATTGGTTCTTCTCAAGTTCCGCCTCATGGTGGCGGCGAATCCACGAAAAAGCTCCTCCCTGATTTTTTTCGGAACGAAATCCTTCATATAGCAGAAGAGGGGGGGCCAGTGGGCCAGCAGGCTGCCCACAAGCCCCCTAGGCGCGACTAGGGGGGGTGGCCGCTCCTAGCAGGCTTGCGGCCACCTGATAGCGCCCCTCTGGCGCTTCTTCGACCCAGTATTTTTTATAAATCCGGAAAAAAATCCTCGTTGATTTTTACGGCGTTTGGAGTTGCGCAGAATAGGTATTTCAAATTTGCTCCACTTTCAGGCCAGAATTCCAGCTGCCGGCATTCTCCCTCTTCATGTAAACCTTGCAAAATAAGAGAGAAAAAGCATAAGTATTGTACCGTGAAGTGAAATAACAGCCCAAGAAGCGATAAATATCAACATGAAAACATGATGCAAAATGGACGTATCAACTCCCCCAAGCTTAGGCCTCGCTTCTCCTCAAGCGAAAGCCGAGCTCAATAAATATGTCCACATGTTTAGGGAGAGAGGTGTCAACAAAACAGAATACGAACATGCATGCATCATGATCATGATGAGAGCAACAATACCAACATATAATCTCTCATGCTAAAGTGATAATTCCTTCACAAAGTAAAGCATGGATCACGAACCTTACCGAGAAGTAACAACCGATAGCCTCTAGTCATTGAAGCAATTGCAATTTATCACAACATTAGAAAGAGTCAAATAAGAGCTTGTAAAGCAAATCCACATACTCAATCATCCTTTCGTTCTCTACAATTGCTACAACTCACGTGGTACTCATGAGATCAAAGTTTTAGCTGGACACAGAGAAAGATAGGGGCTTATAGTTTTGCCTCCCAACCGCTTATCTCAAGGGTAATGTCAACAATAATAATTCATGAATACTTACCTCCAAGTTGACATATGAATATAGATCTTTCCCTAGCATATGACGTTAGCCAAGATAAAGGCGAAATAGGGAATTGGTGAAGATCACCATGACTCTTTCAAGGGCAAAAAGTAAAGGTACAAGATAGGCCCTTCGCAGAGGGAAGAAGAGGTTGTCATGCGCTTTTGAGGTTTGGATGCGTGTCCTCTTAGTGCGGAGGAACGTCACTTTATATTGCCTCCTGTGATAAAGAACTTTATTATGCAGTATGTCGCTTTTATGTCTTCCTCATCACAGGTTCGTACAAAGCTTATTTTCCACACACTAATAGATCATACATATTAGGGAACAATTTTTATTGCTTGCACCGATGACAACTTAGTCGAGGGATCTTATTCAATCCATAGGTTGGTATGATGGACTCTCATGGCAAAGCTGGGTTGAAGGTTTATGGATGCACAAGTAGCATCTCTACTTGGTGCGGGAGTTTTGGCTAAAATGAGGTGGAAGCAATCATCACATTCTAAGGGATCTCTAATCAGATAACATTGTTCGGAACCAAGCAAACACAATTCATTATGTTGTCTTCCTTGTCCAACATCTACTTCTAGGCATGCAATAGTTTAGTGAGTGTTCACAATCATAGATGGTGTCAAAGATGATGCATTTATATGTGAACCTCTCCTTCCTTATCACTTCCTATTAATTGCAACAATGACCAAGGTCTACGTTTGTCTACCCTCAACAAGTTTCAATCAACATTCTTTTTATATGTGAAGCCATCACTTTCCATAAGATCATTACATGATCTTTCATGCTTTTGTTCTTTTCTCACTCTTTTGATCATGGCAAGAGGCAAAGCCCTTCAACTAAGACACTCTTTATTATATGGCTCACGAGCTCGAATACATCGGGGGTGACTCAAAGCAAAACTCAAGACTAAACACTAAGATTTTTAATCTACTAGAGAAAAAGAAAACTGAAAAGGAAAACTAAAGCAAAGGTAAAGGCAAAAGATGTGATGGTGATACGATACCGGAGCAACTCCCCCAAGCTTGGCACAAGCCAAGGGGATTGCCCATACCCATGCTCAGTTGTCTTCCTTTGGAGGTGATGGTGGTGGAGTTGTTGCAGAGGTCTTGAGCTTGTTTAATTTCCACCGGAGCATAAAATTCTACTCCCTCAGATCATCATTTTCCTCTTCAAGCTTCAACACCCTTTGGCATAATTCATGCTTACTCTCCTGCAAGAAACGAGAAGGGATAAATAGAGTCTTAGGCTTCTTCCTTAAGTTAGGGAGACTCGACTTCTTGAACACCACATGGGTGTTTCTAGGTGGAGGTAGAGGAGCCTCCTCCTCATCGGAACTTGTTCCTTTCTTCCCCTTGGGTTCATAATCTTCTTCCTCATAAGTGGTCCAGCCATAACGATCCAAGTCCCCATAGGCCTTGGGTTTAGCAAGGAAATCAGCCATATAGCTCTCCCCCTCTGAATCTTGAGAAGACATCTTGACCTAAATTTGTGACAGAAAACAAGCTCGAAACGAAAACACAGGAAATTTGCGTGATAAAGGGGTCAGATCAAACGGGAGAATATATAATGATTTTTTCAGACCAGAAGGAGCACTCCGCATGAAAACGGAGTCCGGTAGGCGCCAGGGGGTGGGCCCGCGCCTGGCAGGCTTGTCGCCTCCTCGCGCGCTTTCCGGACTACTTCCAATTTTTGTATTTTTTCAAATATTCCAAAACGGAGAAAAATTCCTATTGGAATCTGTTTTCTTACCAAATCACATACCTCTTTGTTTTCAGAGTCTGAAACAGGCTGATAAACATCCCTTAGGTATTCCTCCGGAGTTATGGTATTGATGATATTGCTTTCAACATTTATGGGAGTACCTGAGATATAATGCTTGATTCTATGCCCATTTATGACTCTCGGACAATTACCTTCTGTGTTGTTGATCTTGATAGCACCGGAACGATATACTTCCTCAACAATATAGGGACCTTCCCATTTAGAGAGAAGCTTGCCTGCAAAGAATCTTAAACGAGAATTATATAGCAAGACAAAATCACCTACATTGAACTCACGCTTTTGTATCCTCTTATCATGCCACCTCTTAACCTTCTCTTTGAACAACTTGGCATTCTCATATGCCTGAGTTCTCCATTCATCAAGCGAGCTAATGTCAAATAATCTCTTCTCACCAGCAAGTTTGAAATCAAAGTTGAGCTCTTTGATTGCCCAATAAGCTTTATGCTCTAGCTCAAGAGGTAAATGACATGCTTTACCATAAACCATTTTGTACGGAGACATGCCCATGGGATTCTTATAGGTAGTCCTATAAGCCCACAATGCATCATCGAGCTTCTTAGACCAATTCTTTCTAGACCTGTTGACAGTCTTTTGTAGAATTAGTTTAATCTCTCTATTGCTTATCTCTACTTGTCCACTGGACTGAGGGTGATAGGGAGACGCAATTCTATGGTTGACATCGTACTTGGCAAGCGTTTTACAGAAAGCTCCATGAATGAAATGTGAACCACCGTCGGTCATTAGATATCTAGGGACTCCAAATCTAGGGAAGATAACTTCTTTAAGCATCCTGATAGAAGTGTTGTGATCAACACTACTAGTGGGGATAGCTTCTACCCACTTAGTGACGTAATCAACATCAACTAAGATGTGAGTATACCCGTTGGATTTTGGAAAAGGTCCCATATAATCCAATCCCCAAACATCAAATGGTTCAATGACAAGTGAATAGTTCATAGGCATTTCCTGACGTTTACCGATATTACCTATTCTTTGACATTCGTCACAAGACAATACAAACTTACGGGCATCCTTGAAGAGAGTGGGCCAATAGAAACCTGATTGCAATGCCTTGTGTGCAGTTCTATCTCCCGCATGGTGTCCTCCGTAGGCCTCGGAGTGACACTTCTGTAGGATATGTCCCTGTTCATGTTCAGGTACACAACGTCTAATAACACCATCTACTCCTTCCTTATAAAGGTGAGGATCATCCCAAAAGTAACGCCTCAAGTCAAAGAAGAACTTCTTCTTTTACCGGTATGTGAAACTAGGTGGTATATATTTGGCAACGATATAGTTTGCATAATCAGCATACCACGGTGCACTACGTGAAGTATTGATGACATTCAATTGCTCATCGGGAAAGCTATCATCAATAGGTTGTGGGTCATCAAGAACGTTCTCCAACCTAGACAAGTTATCTGCTACGGGGTTATCAGCACCCTTTCTGTCGACAACGTGCAAATCAAACTATTGTAGCAAGAGAACCCATCTGATAAGTCTAGGTTTAGCGTCCTTCTTCTCCATGAGGTACTTAATGTTGGGTAACGTAGCATAAATTCAAAAAAAAAATCCTACGCATATTCAGATCTTCCTATGGAGAGACCAGCAACGAGAGAGGGGTGGGTGCATCTTCATACCTTTGAAGATTGCTAAACGGAAGCGTTGCTAGAACACAGTTGATGGAGCCGTACTCGCGGCGATTCAGATCACGGTGTGATTCCGATCTAGTGCCGAACCACGGCACCTCCGCGTTCAACACATGTGCAGCCCGGTGACGTCTCCCGCACCTTGATCTAGCAAGGAGGAGGGAGAGGTTGGGGAAGATCTCTGGTAGCACGACGGCGTGGTGTCGATGGACAGACGAGGTCTCCCGGCAGGGCTTCGCCAAGCACCGGCACAAAGGAGGAGAAGGAAGAGCAGGGCTGCGTCGAGGGAGAGGAAGATTGGTGTCTCCAACAGCCCAAAGTGCCCACTATATATAGGGGGAGGGAGGGGTTGCGCCTCCTTGAGGGGTTTCCCTCTCCTGGGAGGGGCGGCAGCCCTAGATGGGGGGGGGGAGGTGCGGTGTCCAGGAGGGGAGGAGGGGTGGCAAACACTTCTGGTGGGCCTTAGGCCCACCTGCGCTAGGGTTTCCCCCCTCTCCCCTCTTCTTGCACCATGGGCTAAGTGTGGGGGGGCGCACCAGCCCACCTAGGGGCTGGTTCCCTCCTGCACTTGGCCCATCTAGCCTCCCGGGGTGGTGGCCCCCTTCCCGTGGACCCCCGGGGCCACTTCCGGTGGTCCCGGTGGTCCCGGTACGTTACCGGCGACGCCCGAAACACTTCCGGTGTCCAAAACCATCCGTCCTATATATCAATATTTATCTCCAGACCATTCGGGAGCACCTCGTGATGTCCGCGATCTCATCCGGGACTCCGAACAACTTTCGATAACCTCGTATAACAATTCCCTATAACCCTAGCGTCATCGAACCTTAAGTGTGTGGACCCTACGGGTTCGGGAGAGAGGCAGACATGACCAAGACACCTCTCCGGTCAATAAACATTAGCGGGGTCTGGATACCCATGGTGGCTCCCACTTGCTCCACAATGATCTCATCGGATGAACCACGATGTCAAGGATTCAACCAATCCCGTATACAATTCCCTTTGTCTGTCGGTATAGAACTTGCCCGAGATTCGATCGTCGGTATACCTATACCTTGTTCAATCTCGTTACCGGTAAGTCTCTTTACTCGTTCCGTAGCACGTCATCGTGTGACTAACTCCTTAGTCACATTGAGCTCATGATGATGTTCTACCGAGTGGGCCCAGAGATACCTCTCCGTCACGCGGAGTGACAAATCCCGATCTTGATTCGTACCAACCCAACAGACACTTTTAGAGGTACCCGTAGTGCACCTTTATAGTCACCCAGTTACGTTGTGACGTTTGATACACCCAAAGCACTCCTACGGTATCCGGGAGTTGCACAATCTCACGGTCGAAGGAAAAGACACTTGACATTAGAAAAGCTTTAGCATACGAACAATACGATCTAGTGCTATGCTTAGGATTGGGTCTTGTCCATCACATCATTCTCCCAATGATGTGATTTATCAATGACATCTAATGCCCATGACCAGGAAACCATGATCATCTATTGACTAACGAGCTAGCCAACTAGAGGCTTGCTAGGGACACATTGGGATCTATTTATTCACACATGTATTACTGTTTCCTTTTAATACAATTATAGCATGAACAATAGACGATTATCATGAACAAGGAAATATGATAATAACCATTTTATTATTGCCTCTAGGGCATATTTCCAACAGTCTCCCAGTTGCACTAGAGTCAATAATTTAGTTACATTGTGATGTATCGAACACCATAGCATTATGGTGTTGATCATGTTTTGCTCATGGAAGATGTTTAGTCAACGGGTCTGCAACATTCAGATCTGTGTGTACTTTGCAAATCTCTATTGCTCCACTCTGGACACGGTCCTGGATGGAGTTGTAGCTGCATTTGATTTGCTTCATCTTCCGGTGAAACCTGGGCTCCTTGGCTATGGCAATGGCCCCAGTGTTATCACAGAAGAGTGTCATTGGACCCGACGCGCTTGGAACCACTCCAAGGTCGGTGATGAGCCCCTCCATCCAAATTCCTTCATGAGCTACTTCTGAAGTAGCTATGTACTCTGCTTCACATGTAGATGCTGCCACGACTTCTTGCTTGCTGCTGCACCAGCTCACTGCCCCACCATTCAAAACATATACATATCCGGTCTGTGACTTAGAGTCATGCAGATATGTGTCGAAGCTAGCGTCGACGTAACCCTTTACGACGAGCTCTTCATCACCTCCATAAACGAGAAACATCTCCTTAGTCCTCTTCAGGTACTTAAGGATATTCTTGACCGCTGTCCAGTGTTCCATACCGGGATCACTTTGGTACCTCCCTACCAAACTTATTGCAAGGTCTATATCAGGTCTGGTACACATCATGGCATACATTAGAGAGCCTACGGCTGAAGTGTAGGGGACAATACTCATCTTCTCTCTATCTGCTGCCGTGGTCGGTGACTGAGTCTTACTCAATCTCATACCTTGCAAAATTGGCAAGAACCCTTTCTTTGAGTTTTCCATATTGAACTTCTTCAATATCTTGTCAAGGTATGTACTTTGCGAAAGACCTATGAGGCGTCTCGATCTATCTCTATAGATCTTGATGCCTAATATGTATGCAGCTTCTCCAAGGTCCTTCATTGAAAAACTCTTGTTCAAATAGGCCTTTATGCTCTCCAACATCTCTGTATTATTCCCCATCAATAATATGTCATCCACATACAGTATGAGGAAAGCTACAGAGCTCCCACTCACTTTCTTGTATAGACAGGCTTCTCCATAAACCTGTATGAACCCAAACGCTTTAATCACCTCATTAAAGCGAATGTTCCAACTCCAAGATGCTTGCACCAGCCCATAGATGGAGCGTTGGAGCTTGCACACTTTGTTAGCACCCTTAGGGTCGACAAAACCTTTTGGTTGCATCATATACAACTCTTCCTTAAGGTTCCCATTAAGGAAATGTTTTGACGTCCATTTGCCAAATTTCATAATCATAAAAGGCGGCAATTGCTAACATGATTCAGACTGATTTCAGCTTCACTACGGGTGAAAAAGTCTCTTCGTAGTCAATTCTTTGAATTTGTCGAAAACCCTTTGCGACAAGTCGAGCTTTATAAACGATTACATTACCGTTTGCACCAGTCTTCTTCTTGAAGATCCATTTATTTTCTATGGCTCGCCGGTCATCGGGCAAGTCCACCAAAGTCCATACTTTGTTCTCATACATGGATCCTATCTCGGATTTCATAGCTTCAAGCCATTTGTTGGAATCCGGGCCCGCCATCGCTTCTTCATAGTTCGAAGGTTCACCGTTGTCTAACAACATGATTTCCATCACAGGGTTGCCGTACCACTCTGGTGCGGAACGTGCCCTTGTGTACCTTCGCGGTTCAGTAGTAACTTGATCCGAAGGTTCATGATCATTATCATTAACTTCCTCTTCAGTTGGTGCAGGCGCCACAGGAACAACTTCCCGCACTGCGCTACTTTCCTGTTCGAGACGGGGTGTAATTACCTCATCAAGTTGTACCTTCCTCCCACTTACTTCTTTCGAGAGAAACTCTTTCTCTAGAAAGGATACGTTCTTGGCGACAAAGGTTTTACCTTCGGATCTAAGATATAAGATATACCCAATAGTTTCCTTAGGGTATCCTATGAATACACATTTCTCCGGTTTGAGCTCGAGCTTCTTTGGTTGAAGTTTCTTCACATAAGCATCGCAGCCCCAAACTTTAAGAAACGACAACTTAGGTTTCTTTCCAAACCACAGTTCATATGGTGTCGTCTCAACGGATTTAGACGGTGCCCTATTTAAAGTGAATGCTGCAGTTTCTAACGCGTATCCCCAAAATGATAGCGGTAAGTCGGTAAGAGACATCATAGATCGTACCATATCTAATAAAGTGCGATTACGACGTTCAGACACTCCGTTGCGTTGCGGTGTCACTACAAGGAATATGCTAGTACACGACGCTATTTTTTCGTCGCTACATCATCACAGTTTTTCATTTACGACGATCGCACGACGAAAAACCAAGCGTCGGAAACGGAGCGTCAGAAATGAACAGCAACGACGTATTGATCAAAATCGTCGTAACTTTACGACGATTCCTGGATTGTCATAACCTTTACGACGATCCTAAATCATCGCTGACAATCAAACCCAGTCCTACGTGGCAGTCCTACGTGGCAAAATTACGACGAAATCAAAACGTCATGGCTGAAATCAGCCCAACCCATTTCAAATGATCACATGGGCTCATTTTATATTTTTTGGGCTTTTCTTATTAGGCTTCTTTTGGGCCTTGGCCTATTTTCAGCCACTTTAGTTTTTTTTCGAATTTTTTTTATCATTCTAATTTGGGCTTCTTTTGGGCCTTGGCCTTTTTCATGCCCAAATACATTTGATCCATTTGCAGTTTTGGGCTTTTCATACCAAAATACATTTGATCCATTTTCAGTTTTGGCCTTTTTTCATTTTTGAATTCAGCAACTTTTTTTTCTTTTATGTCCAAATAAATCTAAGCCCATACACGTAAATCTGAGCCCATGAACTTTGAAGCCAATACAAAGATTCTAAAACATCTCAGCCCACATCACAAAGTCAGCCCACATCACAAAGTATGAAGCACAACCAAAATCTGATATTATATAGCCCACATCACAAAGTATGTAGCACAACCAAAAATTTCAGCCCACATCAAAAATACCATAGCACATACAGATCCTAAATCTGAGTCCATGCAGATCCTAAATCTGTAGCACAAGAACTGCTACCAAAATCTGAGCACAACCAAAATAAATTTCAGCCCACACCATAGTTATCAAGTGCACAAGAACTGCTATGAAAATCTAGTTCTAAAACCAACTAGTTTCCTGTTTTGGCTCCAAGCAACGCCATCAGCTGAGCATACTTCGCATCATTTTCTTCCGCCTTCTTGAGCAGTAGCTCATAGAACTTGTCACGTTCAGCTTGTGCAGCTTCAGCTTCTGCTGCCTTCCTCTTCATAGCATCCATCTCTTCACGCATAACTTCACTTCTTTGACGCGACATCTCGAGCTTCTCTTGTAGATCCAGCACACGAGCATTGACAGCAGCATTTGACTTGCTGGACTTGCCAGTAGAGTTTGGCTGCAGACCAACATTCTTCAAGAATTTGCTTGATGGGCGATGCTTGGTCAGAACTTCCGCAACAACTGAAACAGAAGACTTCCGCTCTTCGCCTTCTTGTACAGGAGCAGTCATCTTCTCTTCCATCTAAGACTGAAAGATAATGAATGCATTGAGAAACAGTTTAAATCCATGAGAAAGAAAGCAAAATAAGCGCCCAATAATGAGGAAAGCAGACATAATGAAACCAGATTTCTGTTTCATGTTAATAGAACCTGTAGAGTTTGGCAATACCATCTTCCAATAAGATAGGAATAAGTTTCTGGTTTCATGTTAATAGAACCAGGGAGAGGAAACTACTTATCCAGAAATTACATACAGAAACTAATGAAACCAGAAACTACATAAAACCAGAAACTAATTAAATAATGAAACTACATACAGAAACTACTTATACAGAAATTAATGTAAAATAATGAAGAATACAGAAACTACTTATACAGAAACTACATACAGAAACTACTTCTACAGAAATTAATACAGAAACTACTTATACAGAAACTACATACAGAAACTACTATTTTACTGGTTGTTATTTTAGACTCAGCAAACTACATGTATAAGCATGTATCAGCACATAGCAGGATAATAATACAAAGTCAAACAGGCATTTTACTGGTTGTTACAATAAAATGCTGGACACAAAAGGAGCTGATGCAAATACTACTTATAGTGGCTCATCCAGAAACAAATCCATGTTTTTCACTCCTAGAGCATACAACGGTATAGCACATGACGCCAGAAACAAATCCAAGGAAGATTACTTACTATAGCAACTTGAACATCCTCTGAGAATCCATGTTTGGTGCTGTTGTGTGTCGCCTTGAAAATGTCCAATGCAGATAACACTTCACCCTTTCTTTGCTCTTGCTGAAATGTTTTTCAACAACAACCCAACCATTAGCTTTTGCAACAAATTGATGCTTATGTCTACAGGAAAACAACTAAAGGAACAACAGTGTTGGATCTTACAGTTGCATGCACATGAGCAACATAGCATCTTGAACCAGTTTTCTGCGCAAACTTGACTTTTGTTCGATTAACCTTGTTATTGGCACATGTCTCCTACATATGTGCACATCAGATCATCACTTCCATACAATAAAGCAAATCATACAGTTTGCATGGGCAAGGTAAAGCAACAGTCACGCATTTACATACCTTGTGTCTTGGAGTTGACCACAGCTCGACCAGCCTTTGCCATTCAGTATCCGTTATGTCAGAAACAGGGGACTTGATGCTAACCTTGCTTGCTTCGACATTGTCAAAGTACTGCTTCTTGACATAATGGCGTCTGTTCCTCAACGAATTCTTTAAGATATCAGTGCATGCATACTCAATGACACTTGATTCCGTGTCCATCTCAAAATTTGCCTACAAAGGCAGCAAACAAGATGAGTACCAAGATTAACCATCATATGAGATGTATAATAACAGGGAATAAAGACCACATTCAGCAACAAGATAGTTAGCTTACAGATACTTTTCCTATATAATTCTGCACAAGACTTGGGTTCTTTTTATACTCCTTGAAGTGAGGAAGCAGCGGCATATGAGCTCTCGCAATGAGGCCACCCTCAGATGCTAGCTTTGCAGCCTGCACGGGCTTCTCCGGACGCCTCATCCCTTCAGCGATTTCAATTCTCACCTTTGCTCCCATTAAACGTGTCAACTTTTCTAGCCCTTTGCCATTCCTAGAACTCTTGATCACATCAACAGCGCCTGAAAAGGATACATCAAACATTAGTCAAGACTAGTAGTCACCCATACATGCATTGCTTACATTTAGAAAATGAACTAGTAAGAAAAGAAAACTAGATGAACATGCCTTCATCACCCATTGGCTGCTCGGGTTCTGTAGAAAGGACTGTCAAGTTCAACTCATGGCCATGATTGCTGACCACAGAAGGTGCAACAGGGCTGAGGTCCATGTACATCCTGCTTCCTTCTTCCATGGAGGCCAACTCATCATCAGTTCGCAGTGGTCCTTGACCCTTGTGCAGCAGGCTCTTGTCAACATCCTCCCTTACTTTCTGCCTGGTGAGTCTAGCCACAACTGTTTCATCATCAGGTGTCAGAAGCCTCTTTGATCCTTCTGTGAGTCTAGCCGCATCTGGTTCATCATCAAGTGTCATAAGCCTCTTTGATCCTTCTGGAGATAGAGCTAACACCCTTCCTGGAGCCATTAGAGTAGATGTTTCTGAAACTTTCCTCCTGTTTCTGTTAGCACACTTCTTCTTCCTAGAAACCTGCAGGGTGTCGTATAGAAGGCAAGGACGGCAGAAATAGATCACAAGAAAATTCTGCAATGTACGAAAAAAGAAAGCACACAACATACAACTCCCACCCCAAACAAGATAGAGTTTGCACCTTTCCTTTCTTCTTCACTAATTTGTCATCAACTTCCTCTCCATCAATAACTTCATCATCTTTAGGGTTGTTGTCTGAGCTTCCATCTTGTGTTATGGCAGATGCCGATTCATTACAAGTAGCTGCACTACCGTCTTCACGTGCATTTGACTTCCTAATCATTGATACTATCGCACCAAGACCTAGCGATTGGAACATGCAGTTGTTCCTCATCATAGTTCTAGCCCTAATCTTCTCGATCTCAGTCAGGGGTTCTTCTTTACATGAATAAGAAAACATAGCCATTAGATGAATGGTTGAAATGCATAGGGAAGCAAGACAACTCAAACAACTAAGGTATCCTATAAGATCTTAGTTTTTTTAATCCTAGTACATTAATGGCACAAGAAAAATATAAACCAATTGTTTGGACTAAAACAATATATTTCAATTACCAGATTACAAGCATGAGCTAGGCACATTTCTATAGTTAGCACATAGACACACCCAGGCGCCACATAATATATTTTGTGTGAAACTTACAAACAAACAGTATTGCACCCAATGTCCCATGCATCCTGGTAGCTTAACATGGCTGATAAAACAAGCGGTACAATAAGTAGCAAGTTGTATACCAGGCGACGGCTGCTTCTTCCTTGTCATGGCTGATCTCGAGGGGCTGCAGGCTGATCTCAAGGGGCTGTATATGTGCTGATTGTGCTGATGGTATCAAGTTGCCCTAATAGCTTGCAAAACAGAATGAACACGAATGAGATACAATGGGGATAAAGTAGAATGATCCTCCAATGAACTAATATTTTATCAATCAATTTCAGGAACAAAACCACCATAAACAGGGCCAAGAACTCAATAGATTCAATTAATATCTAAGAAGAAGCACTTGTATAACAAGCTTATACAACAGGGCCAATCAAGCTTGATGTAATAATAGGCTAGTGATGCCGTACAAAATATAGATTAAAGTAAAAGATGAGTTACTAACAATAGACTATTTACATTAATAGTTAATAACAAACCAACGACCATATACACTTTCTTTAGATTAACTAAAACTACCAGCCTACCAGCCACATGACCACTGGTTATGTAGGTGTTATGGCTATGTAAACTGATGGCACTTGTTATGTTATGGTACCCAGTTTGATCAGAATCAAGTTTGACAAGTACCCTGTTCTTAAATCAGTTTCTGGTTATTTTGTGCTGCTGCTGTTTCAGTTTCTGGTTATTTTGTGCTGCCGCTATTCTAGTAATTAAATCAGTTTCTGGCAGTTGCACTTGCTGGTAAATGCATGAATATTTTGTGCTGCTGCTGTTATTTTGTGCTACTGCTGTTATTTTGTGCTGGTGCTGCTGCTGTTATTTTGTGCTGCTGCTGTTATTTTGTGGTGCTGCTGCTGTTATTTTGGCTATTCTGGTTATTAAATCAGTACCCTTTTATTTCTCTAAATGCATGAATACTTTGTGAAAATATTCTGGTTATTAAATCAGTACACTGTTATCCTGTTATTAAATCAGTTTCTGGCAGTTGCACTTGTTGCTGCTATTAAATTCTTTCTGCCCACCTGAGAAGGTTCCTGGGAACTAGAGCAAGATTTAGAGACCATCAACACCGAGCAAACAATAATTTTAACATGTCAGATTTGTCTGATTCAGCATATAGGCACATTACATGACGAAACAAAAGCGAAACAGACAGACTACAATCTCTCTAGAGAATTCAATATATGCATAATACTGGCAAGAGAGTCACTACATGTCTAAGGAACTGAACTGATTGTGGGAAAAGATGCATGAGCGGAACTGCTACTCGTCATCGTCCATATCATTCTCGTCGTCGCTACAATATTGGAGGATTGTATCGTCAGTCCCAATCTCTTCATCATCCTCGCTTTCATGACCATCCACTACCTCCTTCCTCCTTTTCTTCATTCTTTCTACCACTGCAGCCTCAACAAACACGCCTTCCTTGTCCCTTCACAATCTGGTTTGCACATTGGCTTCTTGAGCTTGCACTGGAACTTCTGGGGTGTCATCATCTTGGTATGATAGCCCGATACCACCGGGACCATCTCCTATTTCATTTTCAGTCACACTCCACAAATGCCTATGCTGGAACTTTTGCACAACTCGCCAATTTCCATGCAAACGAGTGTCTGGCACATAGAATACCATTGTTGCTTGTGTTGTTAGAATAAAAGGATCATTCTTGTACCAACACTTACCAGTGTTAATGCTTATGAAGTGTCCATCATCATTGAATCCTGTGTAGGTTTTCTTGCAACTAAGATCAAACCAGTCACAACGGAATAAGACGACCGAACGACGGACACCTCTGATAGTGTTGTACTGCAGCTTTATGATGCTTTTGAGCTGACCATAGAAGTCGATGTCAGTGCCTTCATGTTCTCCCTCGGTAAAAAATCCACTATTCTGTGACTTTCGATCTTTCTCGCGGTCAACAGTGTGGTACTGGACACCATCAACAATACACGCAGAATACAATCTCACTCGCTTATCCGGTTCACATGCCAAGGCAAAGAGATCATCACTAACATTGTTCTTCTCATGTAATTTTCCAATCTGCACAAATAAAACCAGGGTGAATAACACACATGGAAAATTACGTGTCAATTGATCAAATGCTAAATATCTCACATGAGTCTTAAACCATTGAGAAAATCCCTTCGCAAGCCATTTATCAACATTGATGATACCTTGCTGGTTCAGCTCTTCCTTGCACAAGCTGTAATGCCAACAAAATAATAAATTAAAGCATCAGGCCTAAATAATAAATTAAAGCATCAGGCCAACAAAATGATACAATTAAGTGCACAAGAGATGCCATACTCGATATAGGGTTGAACCTCAGGGCAACTTCTGAGGACATACCAAACCATCTTGTCATAGTCATCACCAGCAGGCACGTAATCTGAAGCTCCAAGAAAGCTCACACCATGCTTGAAAACCGAGAGATCACCACCTTGCGAATCATCCCGCTCTCTGTTTCTACCCGGTCGATTAAATCTCGTTTCCACATCGTCAAAGTACCTTGACCAAAATGTCAAGCACTCATCGACAATATATGCTTCGGCAATGGATCCCTCCGGTCTGGCCGTGTTTCGCACATACCGCTTCAGTGTAAGCAGCCTTCTTTCGATCGGGTACATCCAGCCGTATTGTACAGGTCCTCTAAGCATTGCCTCTTTAGGTAAATGGATGGCCAAATGAACCATAACAGTGAAGAAAGATGGAGGGAAAATCTTCTCTAGCTTGCAAAGGATAATTGGGATTTCTTTTTCAAGTCTTTTCAGAACATCTAGATTCAGTGTTTTGCAGCACAACTCTTTAAAGAAATTCCCTAGCTCAGCAACCGCTTCATATATTTCCTTATCCATCAAACCTCGGAGTCCCTCCGGTAAAATCCTTTGGAGCAGGATGTGACAATCATGTGTTTTCAGGCCTTGAAGCTTGCATCCATCAGGAGAAACACATTTTGCTAGGTTCACGGCGTACCCATCTGGAAATCTCACATTCATTATATATTCACAGAATGCAAGCTTTTCTTCTTTAGTCATCGTATACCATGCTTCTGGCATTTCGAATGACTCTCCGTCTTCAGAAGGCCGTAGGTGCAAATCTTCTCTTATGCCCATGTCTTCCAAATCTAGCCTGGAGTTAACCGTGTCCTTTGTCTTTCCTTCAATATTCAGAAATGTCCCGAGCAGATTCTCACATATGTTTTTCTCGATGTGCATAACATCGAGATTATGCCTGAGCTTCAGGTGTTTCCAGTACGGGAGGTCCCACAGAATAGACCTCCGGTCCCAACATTGACCCTGCTGACGCTTTCTTTTCTTTCCATGCTTTCCTGGTCTCACATCTTTGACCTTGTCAAGTTGCTGCTCAAGCTCTTCTTGAGTGAATTGTGCTGGCTTGTCGCGAGTTTCAGTCTCGCCGTTAAAATCCTTGTTTTTCCGCCAAGGATGGCTGCGACTAAGAAAACGGCGGTGCCCAGTAAAGCATATCTTGCTCCTTATTCTCTTTGAGCAAGGGTCCTTGTCACAATGAACGCATGCTTGATACCCCCCTGTGGTCCTCCCCGATAAAGTGTGCAGTGCCGGGTAATCATGGATGCACCATAAGATCGCAGCACGTAGATTGAACTTTTTGGGACTTCCGGCATCATATGTAAGTACACCCTTCCATAGCAGGAGCAGTTCATCTACGAGGGGCTCCATAAAGACATCAAAATCCTTGCCGGGAGAATTTGGACCCGGAATCAGCAACACCATCATGACGTTGGACTGATCCATACATGCCCATGGCGGAAGGTTGTATGGAATCACAAATACAGGCCACATACTATAGGATGTGCTCATCTTTCCAAATGGATTAAAACCATCACCGGCAATGCCGAGTCTAAAGTTCCTTGGATCAGCGGCAAATTCTTTATCTAATTTGTCCAACTCTTTCCATGCCTCCCCGTCAGCTGCATGGCTGAGTTCACCCTCCATGGCTTTCCGATTTAGCTTGTGCCATTGTACCTCCTCCGATTGTTTCTTCGAAATAAACATCCTCTGCAGCCTTGGAATCAAAGGAAAGTGCCTCAATACCTTAACCGGTATCCGCTTCTTCCCATCAGCATTTTTCCACCTGGAGGCATTACATTTTGGACACTCGTCGTAGTCGGCAAACTGCTTCCGAAACAAGACAAAGTTATTCGGGCAGACATGGATTGAAACATAGCCAAGTCCCAATGTGCTGATTATACTCAATGCTTCATCATAAGATTTGGGAATTTCGCTATCTGGATATTGCAAGGTCATGACACGAAGAAATCCGTTGAATTGAACATTGGTCATCCGATAGAAAGACTTGGTGTGAAGTAACTTCACGGTGAAGGAAAATTTGGACAATTTACCACCATCACTAGCTGGGCGCTTCGCCTCCTCTAACAGCTCGGCAAAGATTGTCTTATGTCGATCACCTTGCGGTTCTGAATTGTAGAAATCCTTTAACAACTCAGGAATTCTGTCATCTTCATTTCCACCCTCCTCAAAACCGGCACCCGCTGGCCGATCATCTTGTACAAAATCATTGCCTTCATCAACATGGTGTGGGTCTGCATCAGGTTCAGGTTCAGGTTCAGGTTCAGCATGTAAAGGTTCTCCATGATAGACCCACCGATCATATGTGCTTGCCATCCCATAAATCAACAGATGAGCCTCTACAGTTCCTAGAGGCTGTTGTGCACGGTTGAGACAGCTCCGACATGGGAAAAGAACATGAGCATCCTCGGCAACACTTCTACGAACAAATTGCATAAATTCTTTGACTCCTTTTGTATGTTCAGCGGAAAGCCTTCTAACTCCTTTAATCCAGCTCCTGTCCATCTGCCAAAGACCAAGAAATGTTGCAACTTAGCATCAATCAAAGCTCAGAGACCAACAATAGCTAGCAAAAAGCAAACCAAACCTAGATAAATCATCAGTGCATGCATTTCCCCTACACAGCCTATACCAATAATATTAAACATCATGCATGCATGCATTTCCCCTACACAACCTAATAAAGTGATATATCATATACTCCAGCATCCTCCATGCATTTACCCTACACAGCCTATACCAATAATATTAAACATTCATCCATAAAATGATTAGAAGTAGATCCCCTATAATATACCAGCTCCCTCCAGCATGCATTTCCCCTATACCAATAATATTTTTGCATCATCCTGCGAAAAAGATGGATTTCCCCTATAATATACCATCTCCCTCCAGCGTATACCAATAATATACCAATAATATTTCCCCTATACCAATAATACTGGCAGGAGAAGCTAAATCAGCGAAAATAATATGGACCGGAGGGACTATGAATTTACTGGCAACAGAACCAACTTAAACCTGACTGCAAAAAACAGAGCGAAGCCCTGGAATAGCAAGAGCAGAAATGGGGCTAAATCTGCTGACATTTCATAATGCTTTCTTTCACTTGATTATATGATACAAGATGAAAGCAACTAAAGTACAAGCAACTACAAAGCCCTGATATAGAAGCTTCCTGGAGCTGGAATATCCATCTACAAATACGTGGAGGCTCTGATCAAAATCCAAAGAGGCCCTGTCCATCTACAAATCCAAAGCCGCAGGGGAATAATCACCTTGTGTAGGGGAAGAAGCTCCCTCCAGCTCCCAGCTCCCTCCAGGGGAGTAATCCAGCCGCTCCCTCCAGCTCCCAGCTCCCTCCAGGGGAGTAATCCAGCCGCTCCCAGCTCCCTCCCAGCTCCCAACTCCCTCCAGCCGCTCCCTCCAGGGCTACAACCGTCGAACACCACACCAACTCCCCTCGCAGCTCCCTCCGCCCCACACCAGCTCCCTCTGCAGCTCCCTCCGCCGCTGCCCGCACCCTTCGCCGCTGCCCGCCCCCGCACCAGCTCCCTCCGCCGCTGCCCGCCCCGCACCAGCCACCGCCGCCGGTCACCTCCGCATCAGCCCCCGCCGCCGGTCACCTCCGCATCAGCCCCCGCCGCCGGTCACCAGATCCGCCGCGCAGTGGGAAAACTGAAAACTGCAGTGGGTTAGATTAGGGAAGGGCAGGAAAGAGCAGTTGTATCTATATAAAGTTACTATGTATACAGTTAGTTCTATCAACTAACACAAGCAGAGTCGCTAGCGCAGTGGTGCGGACCTATTAGCACTAGCTCTGGACAGAGAGGTCGTGAGTTCGAGTCCTGTCTGCGCTCGAATTTTTGCGATTTGTGCAGTGGTGCACACGATGTGGACAGACCACAAACAAGCCCAATATGTCCACCATGTGGACAGACCACAAACAAGCCCAATATGTGCACCATGTGGACAGACCACAAACAAGCCCAATATAAAAGTAAGATGGAAACAAAATAGCCAACAGAAAAGTAAGATGAAAAAAAATTCAATACATTTTGCGATGTTTTTATAATCGTCGTAAAAATTATGTTACATCGTGTTACGATGTTTTTATAATTGTCGTAAAAGTTATGACGATCTCATCTTATGCGGTTACGACGTTTTTGACTCACATCGTCGTAATTTATGTGTAGATTTGATCCCTTCAAATGGTTTACGATGATCTCGGATGAAATCGTCGTAGATTTATGACGAATTCATCAACGACGTTTTAAAAAACGTCAAGTATGAGCATATTTCTTGTAGTGTGTGCCAGGCGGCGTCAGTTGTGAAACGATTCCACGCTTCCTTAGGTGTGTGCCAAACTCGTGACTCAAATATTCTCCTCCACGATCAGATCGTAGACACTTAGTTTTTCTATCACGTTGATTCTCGACCTCACTCTGAAATTCCTTGAACTTTTCAAACGTCTCAGATTTGTGCTTCGTCAATTAGATATACCCATACCTACTCAAATTATCGGTGAGAGTGAGAACATAACGATAGCTTCCGCGAGCTTCAACGTTCATTGGACCACACACATCAGTATGTATTATTTCCAATAATTCGGTTGCTCTCTCCATTATTCCTGAGAATAGAGTCTTAGTCATCTTGCCCATGAGGCACGGTTCGCATGTGTCAAATGATTCAAAGTCAAGAGACTCTAATAGTCCATCAGTATGGAGCTTCTTCATGCGCTTAACACCGATATGACCAACGCGGCAGTGCCAGAAGTATGTGGGACTATCATTATCAACTTTACATCTTTTGGTACTCACACTATGAATATGTGTAACATCACGATCGAGATTCATGAAGAATAAACCATTCACCAGGGGAGCATGACCATAAAACATATCACTCATATAAATAGAACAACCATTATTCTCTGACTTAAATGAGTAGCCGTCTCGCATTAAGCAAGACCCTGATGCAATATTCATGCTCAAAGCTGGTACTAAATAACAATTATTAAGGTTTAAAACTAATCCCGATGGTAGATGTAGAGGTAGCGTGCCGACGGCGATCACATCGACCTTGGAGCCATTCCCGACATGCATCGTCACCTCGTCCTTGGCCAATCTCCGCTTATTCCACATTTCCTGCTTTGAGTTGCAAATGTGAGCAACAACACCGGTATCAAATACCCAGAAGCTACTACGAGCGCTGGTAAGGTACACATCAATAACATGTATATCACATATACCTTTAACGTTGCCGGCCTTCTTGTCCGCTACGTATTTGGGGGAAGTTCCGCTTCCAGTGACCCTTTCCCTTGCAGTAGAAGCACTCAGTCTCAGGCTTGGGTCCATTCTTTTTCTTCTTCCCGACATCTGGCTTACCGGGCGTGGCAACGGCATTGTCATCTTTCTTGAAGTTATTCTTACCCTTGCCCTTCTTGAAACTAGTGGCCTTGTTGACCATCAACACTTGATGCCCTTTCTTGATTTCTACTTCTACAGACATGAGCATCGAGTACAACTCGGGAATGGTCTTCTCCATCCCTTGCATGTTGTAGTTCAGCACAAAACCTTTGTAGCTTTGTGGGAGAGACTGGAGGATTCTGTCAATTATAGCATCATCCGGAAGCTCGACTCCAAGTGAAGTCAGACGACCGTGTAACCCAGACATTTTGAGTATGTGCTCACTGTCATAACTGTTCTCCTCCATCTTACAGCTAAAGAACTTGTCGGAGACTTCATATCTCTCGACATGGGCATGAGCTTGAAAAACTAGTTTCAGCTCTTGGAACATCTCATATGCACCGTGTTGCACAAAACGACTTTGGAGCCCCGTTTCCAAACTGTATAACATGCCACACCTAACGAGAGAGTAGTCATCACTCCGCGTTTGCCAGACGTTCAGAATGTCCTGGGCTGCTGCAGGAGCGGGAGGGTCACCTAGCGGCGCATCAAGGACATAAGACTTTTTAGCTGCTTCAAGGATGAGCTTCAAGTTGTGAACCGAGTCCGCATAGTTGCTACCATCATCTTTCAGCTTGTTTTTCTCTAGGAATGCGTTGAAATTGAGGTTGACGTTGGCCATCTACAATATTTATAAAGACAACTTTTAGACTAAGTTCATGACAATTAAGTTCATTTAATCAAATTAAGTATGAACTCCCACTTAAATCGACATCCCTCTAGTCATCTAAGTGATACATGATCCATGTTGACTAACCCGTGTCCGATCATCACGTGAGACGGACTAGTCACCATGGTGAGCAACTTCATGTTGATCGTATTCAACCATACGACTCATGTTCGACCTTTCGGTCTCTTGTATTCGAGGTCATGTCTATACATTCTAAGCTCGTCGAGTCAACCTAGGTGTTTCGCGTGTGTAAATCTGGCTTACACTCGTTGTATGCGAATGTTAGAATCTATCACACCCGATCATCACGTGGGGCTTCGAGACAACGATCCTTTGCAACGGTGCACACTTAGGGGAATACGTTCGTGAAATTTTAAGAGGGATCATCTTATTATGCTACCGTCGTTCTAAGCAATAAGATGAAAAACATGATAAACATCACAATGCAATCATATAGTGACATGATATGGCCATTATCATCTTTGCTCTTTCGATCTCCATCTTCAGGCATCACATGATCATCATTGTCACTGGCGTGACACCATGATCTCCATCATTATGATCTCCATCATCGTGTCTCCGTGAAGTCGTCACGCCAACTACTACTATCACTACTACTATAGCTAACCGTTAGCAATGAAGTAAAAGTAGTAAGCACATGGCGTTGCATCTCATACAATAAATTAAGACAACTCCTATGGCTCCTGTCGGTTGTCATACTCATCGACATGCAAGTAGTGAAACCTATTACAATAACATGATCATCTCATACATCATACATGCAACATGAGAACTTTGGCCATATCACATCACATGTCAAACCTTGCAAAAACAAGTTAGACGTCATCTAATTGTTGTTGCAAGTTTTACATGGCTGATTTGGGTTTCTAGCAAGAACGCTTTCTTACCTACGTGACAGCCACAACGATGATATGCCAAAGCTATTTACCCTTCATAAGGACCCTTTTCATCAAATCAAATCCGACTAGAGTAGGAGAGACAGACACCCACTAGCCACCTTTATGCACGGTGTGCATGTCTGTCGGTGGAACCAATCTCACGTAAGCGTACGTGTAATGTCGGTCCGGGCCGCTTCATCCCACAATACCGCCGGAAAAGAATAAGACTAGTAGCGGCAAGCAATTGACAAATCATCGCCCACAACCTTTTGTGTTCTACTCGTGCATAGAATCTACGCATAGAAAACCTGGCTCGGATTCCACTGTTGGGTAACGTAGCATAAATTCAAAAAAAAATCCTACGCATATTCAGATCTTCCTATGGAGAGACCAGCAACGAGAGAGGGGTGAGTGCATCTTCATACCTTTGAAGATCGCTAAACGGAAATGTTGCTAGAACACGGTTGATGGAGTCTTACTCGCGGCGGTTCAGATCGCGGTGTGATTCCGATCTAGTGCCGAACCACGGCACCTCCGCGTTCAACACATGTGCAACCCGGTGACGTCTCCCGCACCTTGATCCAGCAAGGAGGAGCGAGAGGTTGGGGAAGATCTCCGGCAGCACGACGGCGTGGTGTCGATGGACAGACGAGGTCTCCTGGCACGGCTTCTCCAAGCACCGGCACAGAGGAGGAGAAGGAAGAGCAGGGCTGCGCCGAGGGAGAGGAAGATTGGTGTCTCCAACAGCCCAAAGTGCCCACTATATATAAGGGGAGGGAGGGGTTGCGCCTCCTTGAGGGGTTCCCTCTCCTGGGAGGGGCGGCAGCCCTTGATGGGGGGGGGGGGGGAGGTGCGGCGGCCAGGAGGGGAGGAGGGGTGGCGCACCCTTCTGGTGGGCCTTAGGCCCACCTGCGCTAGGGTTTCCCCCCTCTCCCCTCTTCTTGCACCATGGGCTAAGTGTGGGGGGCGCACCAGCCCACCTAGGGGCTGTTTCCCTCCCGCACTTGGCCCATCTAGCCTCCCGGGGTGGTGGCCCCCTTCCGGTGGACCCCCGGGGCCACTTTCGGTGGTCCCGGTACGTTACTGGCGACGCCCGAAACACTTCCGGTGTCCAAAACCATCCGTCCTATATATCAATCTTTATCTCCGGACCATTCGGGAGCTCCTCGTGATGTCCGGGATCTCATCTGGGACTCCGAACAACTTTCGATAACCTCGTATAACAATTCCCTATAACCCTAGTGTCATCGAACCTTAAGTGTGTAGACCCTACGGGTTCGGGAGATAGGCATACATGACCGAGACACCTCTCCGGTCAATAACCATCAGCGGGGTCTGGATACCCATGGTGGCTCCCACTTGCTCCACGATTGTCTCATCAGATGAACCACGATGTCAAGGATTCAATCAATCCCGTATACAATTCCCTTTGTCTGTCGGTATAGAACTTGCCCGAGATTCGATCGTCGGTATACCTATACCTTGTTCGATCTCGTTACCGGTAAGTCTCTTTACTCGTTCTGTAGCATGTCATGGTGTGACTAACTCCTTAGTCACATTGATCTCATGATGATGTTCTACCGAGTGGGCCCAGAGATACCTCTCTGTCACGCGGAGTGACAAATCCCGATCTTGATTCGTACCAACCCAACAGACACTTTGAGAGGTACCCGTAGTGCACCTTTATAGTCACCCAGTTACATTGTGACGTTTGATACACCCAAAGCACTCCTACGGTATCCGGGAGTTGCACAATCTCACGGTCGAAGGAAAAGACACTTGACATTAGAAAAGCTTTAGCATACGAACAATACGATCTAGTGCTATGCTTAGGATTGGGTCTTGTCCATCACATCATTCTCCCAATGATGTGATCCCGTTATCAATGACATCTAATGCCCATGACGAGGAAACCATGATCATCTATTGACTAACGAGCTAGCCAACTAGAGGCTTGCTAGGGACACATTGTGATCTATTTATTCACACATGTATTACTGTTTCCTGTTAATACAATTATAGCATGAACAATAGACTATTATCATGAACAAGGAAATATGATAAGAACCATTTTATTATTGCCTCTAGGGCATATTTCGAACACTTAATAGCAGCGTGATCAGTGTGAATACTGACTTTGGAATCAACTATGTAAGACCTGAACTTTTCACATGCAAACACGACTGCTAAAAATTCCTTCTCTGTAGTAGCATAGTTTCTTTGGGCACTGTCTAGAGTTTTACTAGCATAGTGAATAACATTCAACTTTTTGTCAACTCTTTGCCCTAGAACAACACCAACAGCATAATCGTTAGCATCACACATGATTTCAAAATGCAAGTTCCAATCAGGTGGTTGAACAATAGGTGCGGTTATCAAAGCCTTCTTAAGTATTTCGAAGGCTTCCTCACAATCATCGTCAAAGACAAAAGGAATATCCTTTTGCAAGAGATTGGTAAGAGGCCTAGAAATCTTAGAGAAGTCTTTAATGAACCTTCTATAGAAACCAGCATGACCAAGGAAACTTCTTATACCTTTGATATCTGTGGGGTATGGCATTTTCTCTATCGCATCAACCTTAGCCTTATCGACTTCAATACCTCTTTCAGAAATTTGATGTCCTAAGACGATGCCTTCATTAACCATAAAGTAGCACTTCTCCCAATTCAAGACAAGGTTGGTGTCTTTACATCTCTGCAAGACTCGATCAAGGTTGCTGAGGCAATCATCAAAGGAAGACCCGTAAACGGAGAAGTCATCCATGAAAACCTCAACAATCTTTTCAAAAAAGTCAGAGAATATAGCCATCATACATCTTTGAAAGGTGGCAGGTGCATTACATAATCCAAAAGGCATACGTCTATAAGCAAAGGTACCGAAACGGCAGGTGAAAGTGGTCTTCTCCTAATCATATTGTGCAACTGGTATTTGGGAGAAACCAGAGTAACCGTCTAGAAAGCAGAAGTGTGTGTGTTTAGACAGTCTTTCTAGCATTTGGTCGATAAAAGGCAAAGGGTAATGATCTTTCCTAATGGCTTTATTCAATTTCCTAAAATCGATCACCATCCTGTAGCTAGTAATAATCCTGTGTGGGATCAATTCATCCTTATCATTAGGGACAACGGTAATGCCTCCCTTCTTAGGGACGCAATGCACCGGACTCACCCAATCACTATGAGCAACAGGGTAGATGATTCCTGCTTCCAGGAGCTTTAGTATTTCTTTTCTCACTACTTCTTTCATCTTAGGATTTAATCTCCTTTGATGATCAGCAACTGGTTTGAAATCAGGATCAATTTTAATCTTTTGCTGGCATAGAGTGGGACTAATGCCCTTAAGATCATCAAGAGTATATGCAATAGCAGCACGGTGCTTCCTCAGAGTTTTTAGTAACTTCTTTCCTTCATGCTTTGAGAGGCTAGAACTAATAATAACATGATATATCTCTTTTTCAATAAGATAAGCATACTTAAGAGTATCAGGCAACTGTTTAAGATCGAACACAGGATCACCCTTTGGTGGGGGTGGATCCCCAAGCAGTTCAACATGCAAGTTATTCTTAAGGATAGGATATTGTTCTAAGACAACTCTATCTATCTCATCCCTTTTATGCATATGCATACCATTTTCATGCTCAAGCAAGTATTGCTCTAAGGGATCAGTAGGAGGTACGGCAATAGAAGCTAAGGCAATAGTTTCATCCCTACTAGGCAACTCCTTTTCATGAGGTTGTCTACCAAACTTGGAGAAATTGAACTCATGTGACATACCTTCAAAGCCAACAGTGATAGTTTGCTTCTCACAGTCAATATGAGCATTGACGGTATTGAGAAAAGGTCTGCCAAATATGATGGGACAAAAGCTATCTTGTGCGGTAGCAAGAACAAGCAAATCAGCAGGATACTTCGTTTTACCACATAAGACTTCAACATGCCTAACAATTCCCACAGGGCAGATGGTATCTCTATTGGCAAGCTGAATAGTGACATTAATAGGCTCTATCTCAACAGGTGCAATCTCGTCTTTGATTTCATCATATAAGGATTGAGGTATTGCACTAACACTAGCACCCACATCACATAAACCATGATAACAATGATCTCCTATCTTAACAGAAAAAAGAGGCGTGCCAACAACAGGCCTATGTTTGTCTCTAGCGTGAGGTTTAGCAATTCTAGCAGCATCTTCAGAGAAGTGAATATTATGTCCCTCAACATCGTCGGACAGAAGATCTTTGATAATAGCAATGCTAGGTTCAACTCAAATTTGCTCAGGAGGTGTAGGAGTTCTAATGTAGCCTCTACATACCACAGTTGAAGCTTTAGAATGATCCTTTATCCTATCAGGGAAAGGTGGTTTCTCAATGTAAGCACTGGGAACAACAGGATCATTATAGGCAATGACTCTCTCTTCAACTCGATTGGGTTTAACTACATTGACTTCTACATGAGGATGATATTTAAACCACTTCTCTTTGGGGAGATCAATATGAGCAACAAATGATGCACACAATGAAGCTACTATCTCAAAGTCAAGTTCATACTTAGCGCTAAAGTTACTAAAGGTATTTGTTTCAACAAAGGATTTAACGCAATCAAACGTGAAATTTATACCCGACTCCTTACCTTATTCATGCTCCCAATCTTTAGAGTTGCGTTTAATTCTCTCCAATAAATTCCATCTGAAGTCAATATCTCTCTTCATAAAAGAACAGTCACAAGAAGTGTCAAGCATGGTGCGATCATCATGAGGAAGCCGAGCATAGAAGTTCTGAATGATAATTTCTCTCGAGAGCTCATGATTGGGGCATGATGTTGGAAATATGCCCTAGAGGCAATAATAAAATGGTTATTATCATATTTCCTTGTTCATGATAATCGTCTATTGTTCATGCTATAATTGTATTAACAGGAAACAGTAATACATGTGTGAATAAATAGATCACAATGTGTCCCTAGCAAGCCTCTAGTTGGCTAGCTCGTTAGTCAATATATGATCATGGTTTCCTGGTCATGGGCATTAGATGTCATTGATAACGGGATCACATCATTGGGAGAATGATGTGATGGACAAGACCCAATCCTAAGCATAGCACTAGATCGTATTGTTCGTATGCTAAAGCTTTTCTAATGTCAAGTGTCTTTTCCTTCGACCGTGAGATTGTGAAAATCCCGGATACCGTAGGAGTGCTTTGGGTGTATCAAACATCACAACGTAACTGGGTGACTATAAAGGTGCACTACGGGTACCTCTGAAAGTGTCTGTTGGGTTGGTACGAATCGAGATCGGGATTTGTCACTCCGTCTGACGGAGAGGTATCTCTGGGCCCACTCGGTAGAACATCATCATGAGCTCAATGTGACTAAGGAGTTAGTCACACGATGACGTGCTACGGAACGAGTAAAGAGACTTACCGGTAACGAGATTGAACAAGGTATAGGTATACCGACGATTGAATCTCGGGCAAGTTCTATACCGACAGACAAAGGGAATTGTATACGGGATTGATTGAATCCTTGACATCGTGGTTCATCCGATGAGATCATCGTGGAGCAAGTGGTAGCCACCATGGGTATGCAGACCCCGCTGATTGTTATTGGCCGGAGAGGTGTCTCGGTCATGTCTGCCTGTCTCCCGAACCCGTAGGGTCTACACACTTAAGGTTCGATGACGCTAGGGTTATAGGGACTTGTTATACGAGGTTACCGAAAGTTGTTCGGAGTCCCGGATGAGATCCCAGACGTCACGAGGAGCTCTGGAATGGCCCGGAGGTAAAGATTGATATATAGGACGGATGGTTTCGGACACCGGAAGTGTTTCGGGCATCACTGGTAACGTACCGGGACCACAGGAGGTGGCCCTGGGGGTCCACCGAAGGGGGGCAACGACCCCGGGAGGTAAGATGGGCCAAGTGGGGGAGGGAAACAGCCCCTAGGTGGGCTGGTGCGCCTCCCCACTCAGCCCAATGCGCAGGGGAGAGGGAAGGGGGGGGGGGGGTAAACCCTAAGCCAGGTGGGCCTAAGGCTCACCAGGGGTGCGCACCACCCCTCCTCCCCTCCTGGCTGCCACCTCCTGGCGCAGATGGGGCTTCCACACACCTTGGGGATGGGTACCCTAAGGGCTGCACCCCCTCCCTCTTCCCCTATATATAGTTGAGGTTTCGGGGCTGTTTGGCACACGGTTTTCTCTCTCTCTCTCGGCGCAGCCCTGCCCTTCTTCCTCCTCCTCTGTGCCGGTGCTTGGCGAAGCCCTGCCGGGAGACCTCGTCTCTCCATCGACACCATGCCGTTGTGCTGCTGGAGTTATTCCCCAACCTCTCCCTCCTCCTTGCTGGATCAAGCTGCGGGAGACGTCACCGGGCTGCACGTGTGTTGAACGCGGAGGTGCCGTAGTTCGGCACTAGATCGGAATCGCTGCGAGTATGACTCCATCAACCGCGTTCTAGCAACGCTTCCGCTTAGTGATCTTCAAAGGTATGAAGATGCTCTTACCCCTCTCTCGTTGCTGGTCTCTCCATAGAAAGATCTGAATATGCGTAGGAAAATTTTGAATTTATGCTACGTTACCCAACAGTGGCATCCGAGCCAGGTTTTCTATGCGTAGATTCTATGCACGAGTAGAACACACAAGTTGTGGGTGATGATTTGTCAATTTGCTTGCCGCTACTAGTCTTATTCTTTTCCAACGGTATTGTGGGATGAAGCGGCCCGGACCGACTTTACACGTACGCTTACGTGAGGCTGGTTCCACCGACAGACATGCACACCGTGCATAAAGGTGGCTAGCGGGTGTCTGTCTCTCCTACTCTAGTCGGATTGGATTTGATGAAAAGGGTCCTTACGAAGGGTAAATAGCTTTGGCATATCATCGTTGTGGCTGTCACGTAGGTAAGAAGGCGTTCTTGCTAGAAACCCAAATCAGCCACGTAAAACTTGCAACAACAATTAGAGGACGTCTAACTTGTTTTTGCAGGGTTTGAGATGTGATGTGATATGGCCAAAGTTGTCATGTTGCATGTATGATGTATGAGATGATCATGTTATTGTAACAGGTTTCACGACTTGCATGTCGATGAGTATGACAACCAGCAGGAGCCATAGGAGTTGTCTTAATTTATTGTATGAGATGCAACGCCATGTGCTTACTACTTTTACTTCATTGCTAACGGTTAGCTATAGTAGTAGTGATAGTAGTAGTTGGCGTGACGACTTCACGGAGACACGATGATGGAGATCATGGTGTCATGCCGGTGACGATGATGATCATGCGATGCCTGAAGATGGAGATCGAAAGGGCAAAGATGATAATGGCCATATCATGTCACTATATGATTACATTGTGATGTTTATCATGTTTTTCATCTTATTGCTTAGAACGACGGTAGCATAATAAGATGATCCCTCTTAAAATTTCGAGAACGTATTCCCCTAAGTGTGCACCGTTGCGAAGGTTCGTTGTCTCGAAGCACCACGTGATGATCGGGTGTGATAGATTCTAACGTTCGCATACAACGGGTGTAAGCCAGATTTACACACGCGAAACACCTAGGTTGACTCGACAAGCTTAGCATGTACAGACATGACCTCGAATACAAGAGACCGAAAGGTCGAACATGAGTCGTATGGTTGAATACGATCAACATGAAGTTGCTCACCATGGTGACTAGTCCGTCTCACGTGATGATCGGACACGGGTTAGTCAACATGGATCATGTATCACTTAGATGACTAGAGGGATGTCGATTTAAGTGGGAGTTCATACTTAATTTGATTAAATGAACTTAATTGTCATGAACTTAGTCTAAAAGTTGTCTTTATAAATATTGTAGATGGCCAACGTCAACCTCAATTTCAACGCATTCCTAGAGAAAAACAAGCTGAAAGATGATGGTAGCAACTATGCGGACTGGTTCGCAACTTGAAGCTCATCCTTGAAGCAGCTAAAAAGGCTTATGTCCTTGATGCGCCGCTAGGTGACCCTCCCGCTCCCGCAGCAGCCCAAGACATTCTGAACGTCTGGCAAACGCGGAGTGATGACTACTCTCTAGTTAGGTGTGGCATGTTATACAGTTTAGAAACGGGGCTCCAAAGGCGTTTTGAGCAACACGGAGCATATGAGATGTTCCAAGAGCTGAAGCTAGTTTTTCAAGCTCATGCTTGTGTCGAGAGATATGAAGTCTCCGACAAGTTCTTTAGCTCCAAGATAGAGGAGAACAGTTCTGTCAGTGAGCACATACTCAAAATGTCTGGGTTACACGGTCGTCTGACTTCACTTGGAGTCGAACTTCCGGATGATGCTACAATTGAAAGAATCCTCCAGTCTCTCCCACCAAGCTACAAAGGCTTTGTGCTTAACTACAACATGCAAGGGATGGAGAAGACCATTCCCGAGTTGTACTCGATGCTCAAGTCTGCAGAAGTAGAAATCAAGAAAGAGCATCAAGTGTTGATGATCAACAAGACCACTAGTTTCTAGAAGGGAAAGGGTAAGAAGAACTTCAAGAAAGACGGCAAAGCTGTTGCCGCGCCCGTGAAAGTGCATGCTATGCCCCTAATCGACTTTTGGTGTTAATGACAACACATACATAGGAAACTAATCCTATTTGTTGAGTGTATCTCAGGATGGCAAGTACTTTAGTAGATTGAGAATTATGTGCCAAAGGTTGTCTGAGAAGATTGGGATTTATATTTCGAGAAGGCTCGGGATTAAGAAAAGATGTTGTAGACTATTCTTTTGAGTTTACTGATATTGAGTATAGGGATCCCGCATTATTAAGAGGGGATCACAGGTTTTGCGATGAACTTGCTCGTACCACATCTTCACTGTCATACCCAATACCACATATTCTCCACTCTGTTCTTATCTCAAAACAGGTCTATTGCCTCGAAGGTCCGGCTACCTCCGGACGTCCGAGGGCCGGACGACCGGTAGGCTTCGGAAATCCGGAGCCCTTCACCAGAAGTTTGTGAGTCATATAACTCGGAAATACGGCTCCTTCCGGACATCCGAGGCCGGACGACCGGCAGGCTTCGGAAATCCGGAGCCCTTCACTAGAATTTTGTGAGTCATATAACTCGGAAATCCGGCTCCCTCCGGACATCCGAGGGCCGGATGTCCGACCAACCCCGGAAATCCGGAGCCCTGCAGCAGTAGAACATGAGCTCTATAACTCGGATTTCCGGCTCCCTCCGGACGTCCGAGGGCCGGACGTCCGTTCCCCTTCGGAAATCCGGAACCTACCACCAGAAGAAGTTGAGTCGAATAACTCGGATTTCCGGTCCTCTCCGGACGTCCGGCCGCTGTTCATTTCACAGTATTTTCAATCATATCTACAGGCCTCGGACGACCGACCCCTGTCGGACGTCCGACACCTCGCGGACGCCCGAACTTCCGGCAACCGTCGGACGTCCGGACCCTGTGTGACTTAAAGTGTCCCCAACGGCTGTTTTTCACTCCCCACTATATATACTCTCCTCCTACCTCGTGAAAGAGTGTTCAACACAACTAGAATACATCCAAGAACACCTTTCTTCTCACTCACTCTTGTCTACACCAAATCCTAGATCCCAAGAGCATTTGTGAGTCCCTTTGAGTGTTGTTCCAATCAAAAGATAGATCGTCTCCCTCTCCTCCTTCCCACCAAAGTGATTTGTGATTTGAGCAAGTTTTGAGCAATCCCCGTGATCTTGTTACTCTTGGAGGTTGGAGACTCCTAGGCGGTAGGAGTCTTCGGAGAGGAATCAAACCATTGTGATTTCCCCCGGAAAGTTTGTGAAGGTTTGGAAGCCACCTCAAGGCTTACCACTAGTGGTTGAGAAACGCCTTCGTGGAGTTATCTCAAAGGGAGAATAGGGTGAGCCTTCGTGGCGTTGGTGTGCCTTCGTGGTAACATCCGCCCCTCTAACAGTGACGTAGCTTCACTCCAAGGAAGTGAACATCGGGATACATCCTTGTCTCTCTTGGAGTTTCGGTTATTCCTAACCCTAACTCTCTACTTGTGTTAATCCTTATTACGTACTTGTATTTGATTATTGTTTACCGCTTGTCTTACTTCACTCTAAATAGCTTACTCCTTGTCGTAGCAATTATTAGGCCTACACTCATATTCTGCACTTTTGCCTAAAATTGCTAAGTAATTATTAAAATTTAGATTTGTACCTATTCACCCCCCCTCTAGGTGCATCTCGATCCTTTTCAATTGGTATCAGAGCCTCGTGCTCTATTCTTGTGGCTTAAACGCCCTAGAGCGAGATGGACGGGGTTCCAGCTACGGTAGCTCCAGTGCAGAGGGTCGGGACTTCCTCGGAAGTCAAGTATTTCACCTCTGAGGACTTGGAACGGGCCCTTGCCAAGCAAAAAGAGGAGCATGATGCTTCTCTTGAGGTCATGGTCCAAATGAGACTAGCATCACTAACCACAGGGACAACCATGTCCCCGAGGGCCTCAGGGCCACATGTGCACGATACTTCATTTGGCCAACAACCTCCGGAAAGGAACCAAACCAGTGTTCCATGGCTTTATGATAGATCTCAAATTGAGAAACCTAAGTACAATCCTGGAGGAAAACCTCCCTTGCTTGATGACAATTCGGATTTTGCTTTGTGGAGAGTTGGTATGCAGGATCATCTTAGGTACGCCAATGATGAGATGTTGGACATCCCCGAGCATGGGTACAATCCGGTAGATCCAAGGTGCCTCACTCCCAGAGAAACTTATGACAAGCATCTCAATGACACTACGATCATGTGCATAAGAAAAGGAATGAATGACAAGCAACGAAGACCTTACATTCACATCACAAGTGCCAAGGAACTGTGGGATAACATTATAAGGACCAAGACCGGTACCTCCACTCTTCGGCTTGCTCAATATGAAATTGCCAAGGGGCAATTACAGAATTTCTGTATGGAAAAGGGTGAATATCCCAAGCAACTACTAGAACGGCTCATGACTGTCGCCGCAGACATTGAGTCATGTGACTGTGACAAGACGCAAGATGGTTTCAATCTGACCAAGAGATTTCTTGTGGACAAGTTACTTCATGCTCTTGCTCCGTATCACCATCAAATGGTATGGGACATGAGGCAGCACCATGGGTTCAAAGAAATGACTCCAGATGACATCATATCCACTTTCCAATTATTTGAAGAGTCAAAGGCAAATGCAACAAAGCACCTTGCCATGCATGGCACTTCAACATCAAAGATCAATCTCGCTTTGAAAGCCAAGCATGAACGTGACGAAGAAGAAAGTGAAGAAGAAGAGGGTGATGATGACTGTGAAGATGGTGATGATGTTGACTCTCATGAAAGCCCATCTTATGAGGACATTGCTCTCTTTGTAAAGAAGTTCAGTGCAGGAAAGTTCAAGGGAAGATTCCCAAAGAAGAAGGTAAGGAAATGCTATAACTGTGAGGAAACCAACCACTTCTCCAATGACTGTCCTTATGAGAAGAGAGAAGACAAACCAAGGTTTCCAAAGACCTTTGTAAAGAAGAAGTTGCCAAACCCTATGAAGTCCAAGTTCAAGAGGACAGATGGAAGAGCAATGGTTGCACAAGAAGAATCAGATCCAGACGATGTTGATGGAGTTGCTGGAGTAGCTCAGGATACACAAAACACCTTGAGGCTAGTTAACAAAAGTGGTGATGTTGTTCACTACAACTATATGAAGGGCTACAAGGGCAACGCTCACAAGTGTTTGATGGCAAAGACTGCCATGGGAGATGAGGAAGACCAAAGCTCCCATGATAAGGTTAAGGTAACTCCACGGTTAAACTCTTTCAGTCTAGCTTCTACTCCATCTGATGAGTATCTTGATGCGTAAGATCACTATGAGGATAATGACTTAGATCATCCCATGTTTGCTAAAATAAACAAATTTATGTGCTCTCTTAAAGGAAAGAAGCTCACTATGTTTCGCATACTTATGGAAATGGTGAGTAAGCACACCAATACCATCAAGGAACTCGAAACCCTCGTCACTGAGGAGAAGGAAAGAAATGAAATCCTTGAGCAGAAAGTCCTGTATGAGGAAGCACAAAATGATGCACTATGCTCAAAAGTAGGTGAAAACCTTGATAAACATGCTAATGATCTTGCCTCCTTGAAAAAGGCTGAATCTGTGTGCAAAGAATTACTAAATGATAAAAACCGACTTGTGAACTCTCATGCTTCCCTTTCTAAGGACTGTGAGCGTCTATCCTTGTCTCTCAAAGACAAGGAAGAGAAACTCACTGTTCTTACAAAGAGCTTTGAGGCACTTAAGGTTACTTATCTTGACACTCTAGCTAAGGCCTACTCCTCACCTATCATTAATGTTGATACCTGCACTACTAACTCTAGTAGTGAACTGACATCTATCCTTGAGGAAAACAGTTCGCTAAAGGCACAGTTAGACAGAGGTCTCATGACATGTGCACAAGGACAAAAGACTCTTAATGAGATTTTAAGTCGACACAATGGAGGCTTCGCCAAGGAAGGGCTTGGGTTCACCCCAAGCACTGCCAATAAAAGTGCATCTCCTCTCAAGTGTACCACTCTGCTTAAAGAAATATTTGTACGAGAGGGACACAAGGAGAAAGGTAAGGTTGTGAGTGGATCGACCACTAGGGGTTCGCCTACTCACAACAAGACAACCGAATTCATGCCTCCATCCTATGTACTACGCAAATCAAAGGAAGTAGAGGTCTATGCTAAATTCGTTGGTCCCCGTAATGCATTCCGATTCTATGATATTTGGGTCCCTAAGACTCTTGTAACTAATGTGAAAGGCCCCATGACAAAATGGGTACCTCAAACCAAGTCTTAATTCGTTACAGGCTGTTTTCTCCGGAGGAGCCAAATGGGTGATCGACAGTGGATGCACCAATCATATGACCGGAGATAGTAACTTGCTCTATGACTTCATGCAAGCCATTCGACCATACATGAGCATTGTATTTGGTGGAGGGTCGAAAGGGCAGGTAATTGGGTTGGGCAAGGTGGCAATCACTAATGACATGTCTATTGCAAATGTCATGCTTGTCCAATCTCTTCAATATCATTTACTTTCAGTTCGCCAATTGGCTTCCGTCGGTTATGACACATTATTTGGACTAAAGTATATGAAAGTCTTTAAGAGAGACACTCTCAAAGTGGCCTTTGTTGGAGAGTTGGATGGCAACCTTTACACGGTTGATTTCTCGAAAGAGAGCACCTTCCATACAACTTGTCTAATGGCCAAGGCTGACATGGGATGGCTGTGGCATCGCCGGCTCGCTCATGTTGGCATGAAAAATCTTCAAGATCTCTTAAACGGCAATCACATCCTTGGACTAACAAATGTATATTTTAAGAAAGATCGTGTGTGCACTGCATGCATAGCTGGGAAACCACATCAATCAAAACATCCACCCAAGAACATTGTATCCACTTCGAGGTCGTTAGAGCTCCTTCATGTGGATCTGTTTGGGCCTCCTTCATAGGCAAGTCTTGGAGGGAAAAAGTATGGCCTAGTCATTGTTGATGATTACTCAAGATATACATGGGTGTTCTTTCTCAAGTCCAAGGACGAGACGAAGATCACCTTCATTGATTTTGCAAACAAGCCCAACGGAAGTTTGACAAGGACATCAAGGCAGTAAGAAGTGATAATGGCTCTGAGTTCAAGAACTACACCCTAGAAGAATTTCTTAGTGATGAGGGAATTGAACATCAGTACTCCGCACCTTACACCCCTCAACAAAATGGTGTGGTAGAGAGGAAGAACTAGACACTTGTGGAAATGGCAAGGTCCATGTTAGACGAATACAAGTCACCACATAGTTTTTGGGCTGAGGCCGTCAACACAGCATGCCATGCATCAAACCGGCTCTTCCTTCGATCAATATTGGAGAAGACTCCATATGAGCTCCTAACTGGGAACAAGCCCAATGTTAAGTACTTTCGTGTGTTTGGATGCAAGTGTTTCATCCTCAACAAACGGGAACGGTTAGGAAAATTTCAATCCAAAACAACTGAAGGGATTTTTGTTGGCTATGGGTCAAACTCTCACGCCTACAGAGTCTACAACAAATCCACCGGATGTGTTATAGAAACCTGCGACATGACGTTTGATGAATTTAACCGCTTCCATGGGGAGCAAGTTGATCTAAATGATGCAGGTGAAGAAGACTCCCCACAAGATATCTTAAACATGGGTGTAGGTGCACTTCTTCCCATGGAACAAAGACCCCATGATGATGATGAAGATGGTGAGAGTATTTCTCATCCTCAAGACAGTTCACTACCTGTACCTCCACAAGATACTGGCACACACATCATGCCAGTTGTTGAGGATCAAGTGGGAGAACATGTCTCTCACCCTGATCACACTCAAGAACAAGTTGATCTTCAAGAGGTAGACCAAAGTATGGGTATGTTTGATGATGAACCTCAACAGGTGCAACGCGAAGAGGAATATCTTCCTTCGCACATAAATGATCCATATGTTGAGGACGTTGACGATGGAAACGAAGTCGAACCTCGTGAAACCTTGACCTCCATCATGCCACGTGTGGCCGGTCGTGTTGATATTGATCAAATCCTCACCGGCATGTCGGAAGGTAGAGTGACTCGTAAACAATTAACAAACTTTTGTGCTCACTTTTTGTTTGTCTCCAGTACCGTGCCACACAGGGTTCAGGATGCATTGTGTGACAATGACTGGCTCCTTGCTATGCAAGAGGAGCTAAACAGTTTTACACGCAACGAAGTGTGGTCATTGGTAGAACGACCAACTGAGGAACATAATGTCATTGGAACTAAATGGATTTTCAAGAACTAGGAAGATGAGAACGGGACTGTCCTACGCAACAAGGCAAGGTTAGTAGCACAGGGGTACTCCCAAGTTGAAGGTTTGGACTTTGGTGAAACTTTCGCCCCTGTTGCTCGTCTTGAGTCCATTCGCATTTTATTGGCCTATGCTGCTTTCAATGGTTTTACTTTGCATCAAATGGATGTGAAAAGTGCTTTTCTTAACGGTCCTCTACAAGAAGAGGTATATGTATCACAACCACCTGGGTTTGTTGACCCTCACCACAAAGACCATGTATATAAACTTCACAAGGCTCTGTATGGCCTCAAACAAGCACCCCATGCTTGGTACGATCATCTTAAGAAGTTCCTACTCGATGATGGCTTTGTGGTGGGGGTGATCGATCCCACTCATTTTACTAAGAGGGAAAATGGTGATTTGATCTTATGCCAAATCTATGTAGATGATATCATTTTTGGTTCCCCTAACATCCATTTATGCAAGAAGTTTGCGGCTTCCATGACCAAGACCTTTGATATGTCACTCAACACGGACTTGAAGTTCTTTCTTGGTTTTCAAATACAACAATTTCAAGAAGGAATTTTCTTGTCTCAAACTAAGTACCTCAAGGACATTCTTGAAAATTTTGATATGACAAATGCTAAACCAATGAAGACACCCATGGCCACCGATGTAGTTCTAAATGAAGACACAAACAGTATTCCTTTTGACCCATCTACTTACCGCTCCATGATTGGTTCGCTACTTTATCTTTGCGCATCTAGACCGGACATCATGTTAAGTGTAGGCATATGTGCTAGGTTTCAAGCTTCCCCTAGGGAAATCCATCACACGGCGGTTAAGCATATTCTTAGATACCTTGTTCACACCCCAAAGTTAGGCTTATGGTATCCTAAGGATGCAAAGTTTGATCTTATTGGGTATTCCGATGCGGATTGGGCCGGTGATAAAGTGGGACAGAAATCTACTTCCGGTGCATGTCAGTTTCTTGGACGCTCCTTGGTAAGTTGGTCCTCGAAAAAGCAGAGCTGTGTTTCTCTCTCCACGGCCGAGGCCGAATATATTGCAGCCGCAAGCTGTGCAACCCAACTGCTATGGATGAGGCAAACACTAAAGGATTATGGTATCACGTATCGACACGTTCCTCTTCTCTGTGATAATGAAAGTGCCATAAAGATCTCCGAGAACCCCATTAATCACCCTCGCACAAAACATATTGATATTAGGTATCATTTCTTGAGAGACCATGTGGAAAAGGGTGACATTGATATTACCCATGTGGGTACCGACATGCAGTTAGCCGACATTTTCACCAAGCCACTTAGCGTAGCTAGGTTCTGTCAACTTAGGCGTGAACTTGGTATCTTGGAGCTTGACAACATATCTTGAAACCTTGCACACATACACACACTCACATTATGTTTGTGTCTTGATGTGGGCATGCATTTAGGGGGAGTGAGTCTTAATTTTCTGTTTTTAAGCTTACATAGTACGCATAAATCAATTTCTGTCTCCAAGTAGTACATGTAATGCTTGTAGGAAACTATGTTCGTACTTTTTGTGAGAAACCATGCAAGTCATCATCTCATCATCAAAACAAAAAATCCAGAATCAGCCTCTGCCTCTTCCTCCTTCTCGGACGTCCGACATGTCTCGGACGTCCGGCGGCAAATCCCCTTCCGGTCGTCTGACCAATGTCGGTCGTCCAACGCCACAATCACCTCCGGACGTCCGACGCCTGTCGGACGTCCGACGCCTCGGGCCTATAAATAGCTGGGCGCGGGGCTGGGCTCTTGCCCTAACCCTCACGCGCCCCTTTTCCTCCCTACCGCCGCCGCCGCTAGCTCGAGGAGCTCTCGCCTGCGCCGCCAGACTCGAGATCGGGCCGATCTCCTCCGCGGATCCTCCTCTTCTTCCTCCTCTTCCTTCGCGGGATCCGTCTACAGGTTGCTCCTCTGTTCCTTTCGCGTTTGTTTTGGTTCTCTCTCTCTCCCATGAGTCTCCATGTTCATTCCTTATTTGGGATTTTTATCCGCGTAGGATATTGTGCTCCATGAACAAGACCAAGCACGCCGCTCGGAAGAACGTGGCTGGCTCATCATCTCGCGCCCCTCCTAGCACGGGGTCGGACTCGGATGGGCCACGTCGTTCCTTCAAACGGACTGCCCGGCGTTCTCCGGCCCGGCGTTCTCCGTCTCCAGAACTCCCCTCGTCGTCTGATGGTGATGACCCCGACTTCGAGGAGGAGCTTGCCGCCGAGGACTTTGCTGACCAGCACGCCGATCGGAGGTCCAAGCCAAAGCTCGGGACTCGCAGGGCGTCCTACATGCCACCACCTCCTCCTGCCCAGCCCGCAGGTGAAGCTCGTCGCATCTCACTAGAACCCCCTGCTACTTTAGGTCGTGCCATCACGAACTTCACCACACTTGCCAAGTCGTCACACCTCACTTTCCGCCGGGACATTGATCAATACGCTGTCGTACGTGACTCTACGGACTCACGTTTCCGCACACACGTCCAGGCGGACATTTTTACCACAGTCATAGTTCCTAAGGGTTTATCTGGTCATCTCTATATTGATGTTGAGCATATTCGCATGCACCCGACGAAATATTCGAGTGCCATTGAGCTTATTGAGGCATCGAGGCTTGCCGCCCCGTTTGCCTTTCATCGCGACTTTAATGCTGCTGCCATTCACCAGTTCTATGCCACATGCTACTTTGGTCCAAACCACACTGTCAGCTGGATCACCTCTGACGTTCGTTCACAGCTTCTTATGATACATTTGTTGCCGCACTTGGTTTCCCCAACTCCGGCTTCAAAATACATAGGGATGATCCTAACCATGCGCCAAAGTCCATTGACGCGTGTGGGTACCTTCTCAAACCACTAGGTGAGCTTGATGCGGATGAACGCATGAAGGACCTTAACCAGGTATCCATCTAGCGATCACCTTACTTCATCATTTTTCAGTGTCTCATCCGCACCATCTATCCCAAGATGGGTGATAAGGGCTCTTGCAGTGGCTATTGTATTGACGTCATGTCTCACTTGTTCGAGCACCCCAAGGGCAAAAATAATGTGCCTCATTTTCTATGGCATGAGATTCGGCTTGCTAGCTTTCAGTACAAGCGAGCCTTTCCTCATGCCCCCTTCATCCAGGCTCTTATTAATCATGTTGCTGATTTCTCTGTGGCTATCACTCACACACATCGCAAGTGGGTCATTCCCGCTCACATGGAGGATAACTATGCTCCCAAGAAACCCCCCTCATCCTCCACATCCACTTGCCGCACTGCTGCCCGGTCAACCACCCCCTCATCTAGCTCCGCTCCTCTCGGTCGCATTGCCAAATTCCTTGGCAAGGCACATTCTGCTATGATGAAGGCCGTCTATTTCCAGTGTGGTCAAACCCATGATGTGGTTTCTCGCTTAGTCTCCTCCAAGAATGCCCTCAAGGCTCGTCTGAGAGCCTCGGGCGCTCTTGATGTGAGTGATGATGAGGCCCCTCCTGCTGCTCCTCCTACTGATTTTGGCTTCCCATCTGGTCCTGAGTGGGCTGATTTCCTTGACGAGGCTGGTGGCAGTGGCTTGCCTGATGATGCTGATGAGCTCTGAGCGTGGTTGGTGCTGTTGGTGTCTCCCTTTTTGGTACTTGGTGCCAAAGGGGAGTAATGTATCGTAGTTTTTAGTCTTTGGAGATTTAATGTAATGGATAAACTCATGTATGGCTACTTATGAATGATTGTGATTTGCTATGGATTGCTATGATATCATCATAGACTATTATGTTTTGCTCCACTACTTCTATGATGATCTATTTTTTTTCTATGACGATCTATTATCTTTACATGTTGATCCATTATATGTTCGATAAACACATTAAAGGGGAGCTTCGATATTTTATAATGCATATACTAAGGGGGAGCTCCGTACTAAATATCTCCTAGACTATAATGTATGTTAAATCTTTTTGAGACCTATCTATATGTTGTCATCAACTACCAAAAAGGGGGAGATTGAAAGTGCATGCTATGCCCCTAATCGACTTTTGGTGTTAATGACAACACATACATAGGAAACTAATCCTATTTGTTGAGTGTATCTCAGGATGGCAAGTACTTTAGTAGATTGAGAATTATGTGCCAAAGGTTGTCTGAGAAGATTGGGATTTATATTTCGAGAAGGCTCGGGATTAAGAAAAGATGATGTAGACTATTCTTTTGAGTTTACTGATATTGAGTATAGGGATCCCGCAATATTAAGAGGGGATCACAGGTTTTGCGATGAACTTGCTCGTACCACTTCTTCACTGTCATACCCAATACCACATATTATTCACTCTGTTCTTATCTCAAAACAGCTCTATTGCCTCGGAAGTCCGGCTACCTCCGGACGTCCGAGGGCCGGACGACCAGCAGGCTTCGAAATCCGGAGCCCTTCACCATAAGTTTGTGAGTCATATAACTCGTAAATCCGGCTCCCTCCGGACATCCGAGGGCTGGACGACCGACAGGCTTCGGAAATCCGGAGCCCTTCACCAGAAGTTTGTGAGTCATATAACTCAGAAATCCAGCTCCCTCCGGACATCCGAGGGCCGGACGTCCGACCAACCCCGGAAATCCGGAGCCCTGCACCAGTAGAACATGAGCTCTATAACTCGGATTTCGGGCTCCCTCCGGACGTCCGAGGGCCGGATGTCCGTTCCCCTTCGGAAATCCGGAACCTCCCACCAGAAGAAGTTGAGTCGTATAACTCGGATTTCCGGTCCTCTCCGGACGTCCGGCCGCTGTTCATTTCACAGTATTTTCAGTCATATCTACAGGCCTCGGACGACCGACCCCTCTCGGACGTCCGACACCTCGCGGACGCCCGGACTTCCGGCAACCGTCGGACGTCCGGACCCTGTGTGACTTAAAGTGTCCCCAACGGCTGTTTTTCACTCCCCACAATATATACTCTTCTCCCACCTCGTGAAAGAGTGTTCAACACAACTAGAATACATCCAAGAACACCTTTCTTCTCGCTCACTCTTGTCTACACCAAATCCTAGATCCCAAGAGCATTTTTGAGTCCCTTTGAGTGTTGTTCCAATCAAAAGATAGATCGTCTCCCTCTCCTCCTTCCCACCAAAGTGATTTGTGATTGTTGCAAGTTTTGAGCAATCCCCGTGATCTTGTTACTCTTGGAGGTTGGAGACTCCTAGGCGGTAGGAGTCTTCGGAGAGGAATCAAACCATTGTGATTTCCCTCGGAAAGTTTGTGAAGGTTTGGAAGCCACCTCAAGGCTTACCACTAGTGGTTGAGAAACGCCTTCGTGGAGTTATCTCAAAGGGAGAATAGGGTGAGCCTTCGTGGCGTTGGTGTGCCTTCGTGGTAACATCCGCCCCTCTAACGGTGACGTAGCTTCCCTCCAAGGAAGTGAACATCGGGATACATCCTTGTCTCTCTTGCAGTTTCGGTTATTCCTAACCCTAACTCTCTACTTGTGTTAATCCTTATTACGTACTTGTATTTGATTATTGTTTACCTCTTGTCTTACTTCACTCTAAATAGCTTACTCCTTGTCATAGCAATTATTAGGCCTACACTCATATTCCGCACTTTTGCCTAAAATTGCTAAGTAATTATTAAAATTTGGATTTGTACCTATTCACCCCCCCTCTAGGTCCATCTCGATCCTTTTCCGCCCGGTAAGCCAGATACCGGGAAGAAGAAAAAGAATGGACCCAAGCCTGAGACTGAGTGCTTCTATTACAAGGGAAAAGGTCACTAGAAGCGGAACTGCCCCAAATACTTAGCGGACAAGAAGGCCGGCAACGTTAAAGGTATATGTGATATACATGTTATTGATGTGTACCTTACCAGCGCTCGTAGTAGCTCGTGGGTATTTGATACCGGTGTTGTTGCTCACATTTGCAACTCAAAGCAGGAACTGCGGAATAAGCGGAGACTGGCCAAGGACGAGGTGACGATGCGCGTCGCAAATGGTTCCAAGGTTGATGTGATCGCTGTCGGCACGCTACCACTACATCTACCATCGGGATTAGTTTTCAACCTTAATAATTGTTATTTAGTACCAGCTTTAAGCATGAACATTGTATCACGGTCTTGCTTAATGCGAGACGGCTACTCATTTAAGTCAGAGAATAATGGTTGTTCTATTTATATGAGTGATATGTTTTATGGTCATGCTCCGCTGGTGAATGGTTTATTCTTGATGAATCTCAATTGTGATGTTACTCATATTCATAGTGTGAGTACCAAAAGATGTAAAGTTGATAATGATAGCCCCACATACTTGTGGCACTGCCGCCTTGGTCATATCGGCGTTAAGCGCATGAAGAAGCTCCATACTGATGGAGTATTAGAGTCTCTTGACTTTGAATCATTTGACACATGCGAACCGTGCCTCATGGGCAAGATGACTAAGACTCCATTCTCAGGAATAATGGAGAGAGCAACCGACTTATTGGAAATAATACATACTGATGTGTGTGGTCCAATGAACGTTGAAGCTCGCGGTGGCTATCGTTATGTTCTCACTCTCACCGATGATTTGAGTAGGTGTGGGTATATCTACTTGATGAAGCACAAATCTGAGACATTTGAAAAGTTCAAGGAATTTCAGAGTGAGGTCGAGAATCAACGTGACAGAAAAATTAAGTGTCTACGATCTGATCGTGGAGGAGAATATTTGAGTCACGAGTTTGGCACACACCTAAGGAAGTGTGGAATCATTTCACAACTGACGCTGCCTGGCACACCGCAACACAACGGAGTGTCTGAACGTCGTAATCACACTTTATTAGATATGGTACGATATATGATGTCTCTTACCGACTTACCGCTATCATTTTGGGGATACGCATTAGAAACTGCAGCATTCACTTTAAATAGGGCACCCTTCAAATCCGTTGAGACGACACTGTATGAACTATGGTTTGGCAAGAAACCTAAGTTGTCGTTTCTTAAAGTTCGGGGCTGCGATGCTTATGTGAAGAAACTTCAACCAGAAAATCTCGAACCCAAAGCGGAGAAATGCGTATTCACAGGATACCCTAAGGAAACTATTGGGTATACCTTCTATCTTAGATCCGAAGGTAAAACCTTTGTTGCCAAGAACGGATCCTTTCTAGAGAAAGAGTTTCTCTCAAAAGAAGTAAGTGGGAGGAAGGTAGAACTTGATGAGGTAATTACACCCCCTCTCGAATAGGATAGTAGCGCAGCGCGGGAAGTTGTTCCTTTGGTGCTTGCACCAACTGAAGAGGAAGTTAATGATAATGATCATGAAGCTTCGGATCAAGTTACTACTGAACCGCGAAGGTCCACGAGGGCACGCTCCGCACCAGAGTGGTACGGCAACCCTGTCTTGGAAATCATGTTGTTAGACAACGGTGAACCTTCGAACTATGAAGAAGCGATGGCGGGCCCGGATTCCAACAAATGGCTTGAAGGTATGAAATCCGAGATAGGATCCATGTATGAGAACAAAGTATGGACTTTGGTGGACTTGCCCGATGACCGGCGAGGCATAGAAAATAAATGGATCTTCAAGAAGAAGACTGATGCAGACGGTAATGTAACCGTTTATAAAGCTTGACTTGTCGCAAAGGGTTTTCGACAAATTCTAGGAGTTGACTATGCACAGACTTTCTCTCCCGTAGCGAAGCTGAAATCAGACCGAATCATGTTAGCGATTGCCGCCTTTTATGATTATGAAATTTGGCAAATGGACATCAAAATAGCGTTCCTTAACGGGAACCTGAAGGAAGAGTTGTATATGATGCAACCAGAAGGTTTTGTCGACCCTAAGGGTGCTAACAAAGTGTGCAAGCTCCAGCGCTCCATCTATGCGCTCGTGCAAGCATCTCGGAGTTGGAACATTTGCTTTAATGAGGTGATTAAAGCGTTTGGGTTCATACAGGTTTATGGAGAAGCCTGTCTGTACAAGAAAGTGAGTGGGAGCTCTGTAGCTTTCCTCATACTGTATGTGGATGACATATTATTGATGGGGAATAATATATAGATGTTGGAGAGCATAAAGGACTATTTGAACAAGAGTTTTTCAATGAAGGACCTTGGAGAAGCTGCATACATATTAGGCATCAAGATCTATAGAGATAGATCAAGACGCCTCATAGGTCTTTCGCAAAGTACATACCTTGACAAGATATTGAAGAAGTTCAATATGGAAAACTCAAAGAAAGGGTTCTTGCGAGTTTTGCAAGGTATGAGATTGAGTAAGACTCAGTCGCCGACCACGGCAGCAGATAGAGAGAAGATGAGTTTTGTCCCCTACGCTTCACCCGTAGGCTCTCTTATGTATGGCATGCTGTGTACCAGACCTGATATAAACCTTGCCATAAGTTTGGTAGGAAGGTACCAAAGTGATCCCGGTATGGAACACTGGACAACGGTCAAGAATGTCCTGAAGTACCTAAAAAAGACTAAGGAAATGTTTCTCGTTTATGGAGGTGACGAAGAGCTCGTCGTAAAGGGTTACGCCGACGCCATCTTCGACACAGATCCGGATGACTCTAAGTCACATACCGGATACGTATATGTTTTCAATGGTGGGGCAGTGAGCTGGTGCAGCAGCAAGCAAGAAGTCGTGGCAGCATCTACATGTGAAGCGGAGTACATAGCTGCTTCAGAAGCGGCTCATGAAGGAATTTGGATGAAGAAGATCATCACCGACCTTGGAGTGGTTCCAAGCGCGTCGGGTCCAACGACACTCTTCTGTGATAACACTGGGGCCATTTCCATAGCCAAGGAGCCCAGGTTTCACCGGAAGACCAAGCACATCAAACGCCGCTACAACTCCATCCAGGACCATGTCCAGAGTGGAGTAATAGATATTTGTAAAGTACACACGGATCTGAATTTTGCAGACTCGTTGACTAAACCTCTTCCACGAGCAAAACATGATCAACACCATAATGCTATGGGTGTTCGATACATCACAATGTAACTAGATTATTGACTCTAGTGCAAGTGGGAGACTGTTGGAAATATGCCCTAGAGGCAATAATAAAATGGTTATTATCATATTTTCTTGTTCATGATAATCGTCTATTGTTCATGCTATATTTGTATTAACAGGAAACAATAATACATGTGTGAATAAATAGATCACAATGTGTCCCTAGCAAGCCTCTAGTTGGCTAGCTCGTTAGTCAATAGATGATCATGGTTTCCTGGTCATGGGCATTAGATGTCAGTGATAACGGGATCACATCATTGGGAGAATGATGTGATGGACAAGACCCAATCCTAAGCATAGCACTAGATCGTATTGTTCGTATGCTAAAGCTTTTATAATGTCAAGTGTCTTTTCCTTCAACCGTGAGATTGTGCAACTCCCGGATACCGTAGGAGTGCTTTGGGTGTATCAAACGTCACAACATAACTGGGTGACTATAAAGGTGCACTACGGGTACCTCTGAAAGTGTCTGTTGGGTTGGTACGAATCGAGATCGGGATTTGTCACTCTGTGTGACAGAGAGGTATCTCTGGGCCCACTCGGTAGAACATCATTATGAGCTCAATGTGACTAAGGAGTTAGTCACACGATGACGTGCTACGGAACGAGTAAAGAGACTTACCGGTAACGAGATTGAACAATGTATAGGTATACCGACGATCGAATCTCGGGCAAGTTCTATACCGACAAACAAAGGGAATTGTATACGGGATTGATTTAATCCTTGAAATCGTGGTTCTTCCGATGAGATCATCGTGGAGCAAGTGGGAGCCGCCATGGGTATCCAGACCCCGCTGATGGTTATTGGCCGGAGAGGTGTCTCGGTCATGTCTGCCTGTCTCCCGAACCCGTAGGGTCTACACACTTAAGGTTCGATGACGCTAGGGTTATAGAGAATTGTTATACGAGGTTACCGAAAGTTGTTCGGAGTCCCGGATGAGATCCCGGATGTAACGAGGAGCTCTGGAATGGTCCGGAGGTAAAGATTGATATATAGGACGGATGGTTTCGGACACCGGAAGTGTTTCGGGCATCACCGGTAACGTACCGGGACTACCGGAGGTGGCCCCGGGGGTCCACCGAAGGGGGGCAACGACCCCGGGAGGTAAGATGGGCCAAGTGGGGGAGGGAACCAGCCCCTAGGTGGGCTGGTGCGCCTCCCCACTCAGCCCAATTCGCAGGGGAGAGGGAAGGGGGGCAAACTCTAAGCCAGGTGGGCCTAAGGCCCAGCAGGGGTACGCACCACCCCTCCTCCACTCCTGGCCGCCACCTCCTGGCGCAGATGGGGCTGCCGCACCCCTTGGGGGTGGGAACCCTAAGGGCTGCGCCCCCTCCCTCTTCCCCTATATATAGTTGAGGTTTCGGGGCTGTTTGGCACACGGTTTTCTCTCTCTCTCTCGGCGCAACCCTGCCCTTCTTCCTCCTCCCCTCTGCCGGTGCTTGGCGAAGCCCTACCGGGAGACATCGTCTCTCCATCGACACCACACCGTTGTGCTCCTAGAGTTCTTCCCCAACCTCTCCCTCCTCCTTGCTGGATCAAGGTGCGGGAGACATCACCGGGCTACACGTGTGTTGAACGCGGAGGTGCCGTAGTTCGGCACTAGATCGGAATCGCTGCGAGTACGACTCCATCAACCGCGTTCTAGCAACGCTTCCGTTAGCGATCTTCAAAGGTATGAAGATGCTCTTACCCCTCTCTCGTTGCTGGTTTCTCCATAGAAAGATCTGAATATGCGAAGGAAAATTTTGAATTTATGCTACGTTACCCAACACATGAATATAACATTGATTTAAGCCTCCCCAAGCTTGAGTGATGCTTTCTCTGTCATGAGGCCAAAAATTATAATTATAATTCTGATCACGGTGTACTAAATGCATAGGATAAAACTATTGATGAAATTCCAATTTCAACCGATTGTAGTCCCATGATCCAGTATCATCAGATAGCCTATACCATGTCAACGCCTTATCCTTCAAAGATAAAGGAAATACCTTCTTCTTGACCTCATCCTCGGGCAAACTTGCAAGCTTAACTAAACCACCAACTTCATCTACATAGATTAGATGAAAGTCTGGATGTGATGTTCCATCTCGTGTAAAAGGATTAGCCAACAGCTTCTCAAGCATACCCGAAGGAAATTCAAAGCAAATATTTTCAGTAGGTGCAGCAGGTTGAGGAGCAACTCTTCGTGCTTCCGTTCGAGGTGAAGATACCCCGAACAAGCCCCTCAAAGGATTAATATCCATAGTGACAAGTGACAATAAATTTCAGCACACTATATGAATGTTTCCTTACCAAGTGCCACTTACCAAAGGCGCTTCACTCCCCGGCAACGGCGCCAGAAAAGAGTCTTGATGACCCACAAGTATAGGGGATCAATCGTAGTCCTTTCGATAAGTAAGAGTGTCGAACCCAATGAGGAGAAGAAGGATCTGACAAGTGGTTTTCAGCAAGGTAAAATCTGCAGGCACTGAAATTATCGGTAACAAGTGATTGTGTGGTGAGATGATTCATAGCAAGCAACAAGTAACAAAAGTAGCAAAGGTGTAGCAAAGTGGCCCAATCCCTTTTGTAGGAAGGGACAAGCCTGGACAAAGTCTTATAGGTGGAAAAATGCTCCCGAGGACACACGGGAATTTCTGTCATGCTAGTTTTCATCATGTTCATATGATTCGTGTTCGTTACTTTGATGGTTTGATATGTGGGTGGACCGGCGCTTGGGTACTGCCCTTACTTAGACAAGCATCCCACTTATGATTAACCCCTCTCGCAAGCATCCGCAACTACGAAGTAATAATTAAGACAAAGTCTAACCATAGCATTAAACTAGTGGATCCAAATCATCCCCTTACGAAGCAACGCATAAACTAGGGTTTAAGCTTCTGTCACTCTAGCAACCCAAAATCTACTTACTACTTCCCAATGCCTTCCTATAGGCCCAAATAATGGTGAAGTGTTATGTAGTCGACGTTCACATAAAACCACTAGAGGAAAAACAACACACAACACATCAAAATACCGAACGAATACCAAATTCACATGACTACTATTAGCACGACTTATCCCATGTCCTCAGGAACAAAAGTAACTACTCACAAAGCATAATCATATTCATGACCAGAGAGGTAATGAGTAGCATCAAGGATCTGAACATAAACTCTTCCACCAAGTAATCCAACTAGCATCAACTACAAAGAGTAATGAACACTACTAGCAACCTTACAAGTACCAATCGGAGTCGCGAGACGGAGATTGGTTACAAGTGATGAACTAGGGTTTGGAGATGAGATGGTGCTGATGAAGATGTTGATGGTGATGAGTCCCCTCCGATGAGAGGAGTGTTGGTGATGACGATGGCGACGATTTCCCCCTTCGGGAGGGAAGTTTCCCCGGCAGGATCGTCCTGCCGGAGCTCTAGATTGGTTCTGCTCAAGTTCCGCCTCGTGGCAGCGGTGAATCCACGAAAAAGCTCCTCCTTGATTTTTTTCCGGACGAAACCCTTCACATAGCAAAAAGAGGGGGGCCAGTGGGCCAGCAGGCTGCCCACAAGGCCCCTAGGTGCGGCCAGGGGGTGCCCGTGCCTTGCAGGCTTGTGGCCACCTGCTGGCGCCCCTCTGGCGCTTCTTCGGCCCAGTATTTTTTATAAATCCGGAAAAAATCCTCGTTGATTTTTACGGTGTTTGGAATTGCGCACAGTAGGTATCTCAAACTTGCTCCACTTTCAGGCCAGAATTCCAGCTGCCGGCATTCTCCCTCTTCATGTAAACCTTGCAAAATAAGAGAGAAAAGGCATAAGTATTGTACCATGAAGTGAAATAACAGCCCAAGAAGCGATAAATATCAACATGAAAACATGATGCAAAATGGACGTATCAGTGTTGAACGCGGAGGTGCCGTGGTTCGGCACTAGATCGGAATCACACCGCGGTCTGAATCGCCGCGAGTACGACTCCATAAACCGCGTACTAGCAACATTTCCGCTTAGCGATCTTCAAAGGTATGAAGATGCACTTACCCCTCTCTCGTTGCTGGTCTCTCCATAGGAAGATCTGAATATGGCATAGGAAAATTTTGAATTTATGCTACGTTACCCAACGGTGTTATCAGAGCGAGGTTTTCTATGCGTAGATTCTATGCACGAGTAGAACACAAAAGGTTGTGGGCGGTGATTTGTCAATTGCTTGCCGCTACTAGTCTTATTCTTTTCCAGTGGTATTGTGGGATGAAGCAGCCTAGGCCGACCTTACACGTACGCTTACGTGAGACTGGTTCCCACCGACAGACATGCACACCGTGCATAAAGGTGGCTAGCGGGTGTCTGTCTCTCCCACTCTAGTCAGATTGGATTTGATGAAAAGGGTCCTTATGAAGGGTAAATAGCTTTGGCATATCATCGTTGTGGCTGTTACATAGGTAAGAAGGCATTCTTGCTAGAAACCCAAATCAGCCACGTAAAACTTGCAACAACAATTAGATGACGTCTAACTTGTTTTTGCAGGGTTTGACATGTGATGTGATATGGCTAAAGTTGTGATGTTGCATGTGTGATGTATGAGATGATCATGTTATTGTAATAGGATTCACAACTTGCATGTCGATGAGTATGACAACCGGCAGGAGCCATAGGAGTTGTCTTAATTTATTGTATGAGATGGAACGACATGTGTTTACTACCTTGTACTTCATTGCTAACGATTAGCTATAGTAGTAGTGGTAGTAGTAGTTGGCGTGATGACTTCACGTAGACACGATGATGGATATCATGATGATGGAGATCATGGTGTCACGCCGGTGACAATGATGATCATGCGATGCCTGAAGATGGAGATAGAAAGAGCAAAGATGATAATGGCCATATCATGTCACTATATGATTGCATGTGATGTTTATCATGTTTTTCATCTTATTGCTTAGAACGACGGTAGCATAATAAGATGATCCCTCTTCAAATTTCAAGAACATATTCCCCTAAGTGTGCACCGTTGCGAAGGATCATTGTCTCGAAGCACCACGTGATGATCGGGTGTGATAGATTCTAACGTTCGCATACAACGGGTGTAAGCCAGATTTACACACGCGAAACACTTAGGTTGACTCGACGAGCTTAGCATGTACAGAAATGACCTCGAATACAAGAGACCGAAAGGTCGAACATGAGTCATATGGTTGAATACGATCAACATGAAGTTGCTCACCATGACGACTAGTCTGTCTCACGTGATGATCGGACACGGGTTAGTCAACGTGGATCATGTATCACTTAGATGACCAGAGGGGATGTCAATTTAAGTTCATACTTAATTTGATTAAATGAACTTAATTGTCATGAACTTATTCTAGAAGTTGTATTTATAAATATTGTAGATGGCCAACGTTAACCTCAATTTCAACGCATTCCTAGAGAAAAACAAGCTCAAAGATGATGGTAGCAACTATGCGGACTGGGTTCGCAACTTGAAGCTCATCCTTGAAGCTGCTAAAAAGGCTTATGTCCTTGATGCGCCGCTAGGTGACCCTCCTGCTCCCGCAGCAGCCCAGGACATTCTGAACGTCTGGCAAACGCGGAGTGATGACTACTCTCTAGTTAGGTGTGGCATGTTATACAGTTTGGAAACGGGGCTCCAAAGGCGTTTTGAGCAACACGGTGCATATGAGATGTTCCAAGAGCTGAAACTAGTTTTTCAAGGTCATGCCCGTGTCGAGAGATATGAAGTCTCCGACAAGTTCTTTAGCTGTAAGATGGAGGAGAACAGTTCTGTTAGTGAGCACATACTCAAAATGTCTGGGTTACACGGTTGTATGACTTCACTTGGAGTCGAACTTCCGGATGATGCTATAATTGACAGAATCCTCTAGTCTCTCCCACCAAGCTACAAAGGTTTCATGCTGAACTACAATATGCAAGGGATGGAGAAGACTATTCCCGAGTTGTATTCGATGCTCAAGTCTGCAGAAGTAGAAATCAAGAAAGAACATCAAGTGTTAATGGTCAACAAGACCACCAGTTTCAAGAAGGGCAAGGGTAAGAAGAACTTCAAGAAAGATGACAAAGCCGTTGCCGCGCCCGGTAAGCCAGATGCCAGGAAGAAGAAAAAGAATGGACCCAAGCCTGAGACTGAGTGCTTCTATTGCAAGAGAAAAGGTCACTGGAAGCGGAACTGCCCCAAGTACTTAGCGGACAAGAAGGCCGACAACGTTAAAGGTATATATGATATACATGTTATTGATGTGTACCTTACCAGCGCTCGTAGTAGCTCCTGGGTATTTGATACCGGTGCTATTGCTCACATTTGCAACTCAAAGCAGGAACTATGGAATAAGCGGAGACAGGCCAAGGACGAGGTGACGATGCGCGTCGGGAATGGCTCCAAGGTCGATGTGATCGCCGTCGGCATGCTACCTCTACATCTACCGTCGGGATTAGTTTTAAACCTTAATAATTGTTATTTAGTACCAGCTTTGATCATGAATATTGTATCAAGGTCTTGCTTAATGGGAGACGGCTACTCATTTAAGTCAGAGAATAATGGTTGTTCTATTTATATGAGTGATATGTTTTATGGTCATGCTCCGCTGGTGAATGGTTTATTCTTGATGAATCTCGATCGCGATGTTACACATATTCATGGTGTTAGTACCAAAAGATGTAAAGTTGATAATGATAGTCCCATATACTTGTCGCACTGCCGCCTTGGTCATATCGGTGTTAAGCGCATGAAGAAGCTCCATACTGATGGACTATTAGAGTCTCTTGACTTTGAATCATTTGACACATGCGAACCGTGCCTCATGGGCAAGATGACTAAGACTCCATTCTCAGGAATAATGGAGAGAGCACCAACTTATTGGAAATAATACATACTGATGTGTGTGGTCCAATGAACGTTGAAGCTTGCGGTGGCTACCGTTATGTTCTCACTCTCACCGATGATTTGACTAGGTATGGGTATATCTACTTGATGAAGCACAAATCTGAGATGTTTGAAAAGTTCAAGGAATTTCAGAGTGAGGTTGAGAATCAACGTGACAGAAAAATTAAGTGTCTACGATCTGATCGTGGAGGGGAACTCACGAGTTTGGCACACACCTAAGGAAGTGTGGAATCGTTTCACAACTGACGCCGCTTGGCACACCGCAACGCAAGGAGTGTCTGAATGTCGTATTCACACTTTATTAGATATGGTACAATCTATGATGTCTCTTCCCGACTTACCGCTATCATTTTGGGGATACACATTAGAAACTGCAGCATTCAATTTAAATAGGGCACCGTCTAAATCCGTTGAGACGACACCATATGAACTATGGTTTGTCAAGAAACCTAAGCTGTCGTTTCTTAAAGTTTGGGGCTGCGATGCTTATGTGAAGAAACTTCAACCAGAGAAGCTCGAACCCAAAGCAGAATAATGCATATGCATAGGATACCCTAAGGAAACTATTGGGTATACCTTCTATCTTAGATCCGAAGGTAAAACCTTTGTTGCCAAGAACGGATCCTTTCTAGAGAAAGAGTTTATCTCGAAAGAAGTAAGTGGGAGGAAAGTAGAACTTGATGAGGTAATTACACCCCTCTCGAACCGGAGAGTAGCGCAGCGTGGGAAATTGTTCCCGTGGCGCCTATGCCAACTGAAGAGGAAGTTAATGATGATGACCATGAAGCTTCGGATCAAGTTGCTACTGAACCACGAAGGTCCACCAGGGTACGTTCCGCACCAGAGTGGTACGACAACCCTGTGATGGAAATCATGTTGTTAGACAGCGATGAACCTTCGAACTATGAAGAAGCAATGGCGGGTCCGGATTCCAACAAATGGCTTGAGGCAATGAAATCCGAGATAGGATCCATGTATGAGAACAAAGTATGTACTTTGGTGGACTTGCCCAATGATCGGCGAGCCATAGAAAATAAATGGATCTTCAAGAAGAAGACTGATGCAAACGGTAATGTGACCGTTTATAAAGCTCGACTTGTCGCAAAGGGTTTTTGAAAAATTCAAGGGGTTGACTACGAAGAGACTTTCTCTCCCGTAGCAAAGCTGAAGTCAGTCCTAATCATGTTAGCAATTGCCGCCTTTTATGATTATGAAACTTGGCAAATGGACGTCAAAATAGTGTTCCTTAACGAGAATCTTAAGGAAGAGTTGTATATGATTGAACCAGAAGGTTTTGTCGACCCTAAGGGTGCTAACAAAGTGTGCAAGCTCCAGCGCTCCATCTATGGGCTGGTGCAAGCATCTCGGAGTTGGAACATTTGCTTTAATGAGGTGATTAAAGCGTTTGGGTTCATACAGGTTTATGGAGAAGCATGTCTGTACAAGAAAGTGAGTGGGAGCTCTGTAGCTTTCCTCATACTGTATGTGGATGACATATTATTGATGGGGAATAATATAGAGATGTTGGAGAGCATAAAGGCCTATTTGAACAAGAGTTTTTCGATGAAGGACCTTGGAGAAGCTGCATACATATTAGGCATCAAGATCTATAGAGATAGATCGAGACGCCTCATAGGTCTTTCGCAAAGTACATACCTTGACAAGATATTGAAGAAGTTCAATATGGAGAACTCAAAGAAGGGGTTCTTGCCAGTTTTGCAAGGTATGAGATTGAGTAAGACTCAGTCACCGACCATGGTAGCAGATAGAGAGAAGATGAGTACTGTTCCCTACGCTTCAGCCGTAGGCTCTCTAATGTATGCCATGCTGTGTACCAGACCTGATATAAACCTTGCCATAAGTTTGGTAGGGAGGTACCAAAGTGATCCCTGTATGGAACACTGGACAACGGTCAAGAATATCCTTAAGTACCTAAAGAGGACTAAGGAGATGTTTCTCGTTTATGGAGGTGACGAAGAGCTCGTCGTAAAGGGTTACGTTGATGCTAGCTTCGACACAGATCCGGATGACTCTAAGTCACAGACCGGATACATGTATGTTTTCAATGGTGGGGCAGTGAGCTGGTGCAGCAGCAAGCAAGAAGTCGTGGCAGCATCTACATGAGAAGCGGAGTACATAGCTGCTTCAGAAGCGGCTCATGAAGGAATTTGGATGAAGGAGCTCATCACCGACCTTGGAGTGGTTCCAAGCGCGTCGGGTCCAATGACACTCTTCTGTGATAACACTGGGGCCATTTCCATAGCCAAGGAGCCCAGGTTTCACCGGAAGACCAAGCACATCAAACGCCGCTACAACTCCATCTAGGACCATGTCTAGAGTGGAGTAATAGATATTTGCAAAGTACACACGGATCTGAATGTTGCAGACCCGCTGACTAAACCTCTTCCTCGAGCAAAACATGATCAACACCATAATGCTATGGGTGTTCGATACATCACAGTGTAACTAGATTATTGACTCTAGTGCAAGTGGGAGACTGTTGGAAATATGCCCTAGAGGCAATAATAAAATGGTTATTATCATATTTCCTTGTTCATGATAATCGTCTATTGTTCATGCTATAATTGTATTAACAGGAAACAGTAATACATGTGTGAATAAATAGATCACAATGTGTCCCTAGCAAGCCTCTAGTTGGCTAGCTCGTTAATCAATAGATGATCATAGTTTCCTGATCATGGGCATTAGATGTCACTGATAACGGGATCACATCATTGGGAGAATGATGTGATGGACAAGACCCAATCCTAATCATAGCACTAGATCATATTGTTCGTATGCTAAAGCTTTGCTAATGTCAAGTGTCTTTTCCTTCGACAGTGAGTTTGTGCAACTTCCGGACACTGTAGGAGTGCTTTGGGTGTATCAAATGTCACAACGTAACTGGGGTGACTATAAAGGTGCACTACGGGTACCTCCGAAAGTGTCTGTTGGGTTGGTACGAATCGAGATCGGGATTTGTCACTCCGTATGACGGAGAGGTATATCTGGGCCCACTCGGTAGAACATCATCATGAGCTCAATATGACTAAGGAGTTAGTCACATGATGACGTGCTACGGAACGAGTAAAGAGACTTACCAGTAACGAGATTGAACAAGGTATAGGTATACCGACGATCGAATCTCGGGCAAGTTTTATACCGACAGACAAAGGCAATTGTATACGGGATTGATTGAATCCTTGACATCGTGGTTCATCCAATGAGATCATCGTGGAACATGTGGGAGCCACCATGTATATCTAGATCCCACTGATGGTTATTGGCCGGAGAGCGCCTCGGTCATGTCTGCATGTTTCCCGAACCCGTAGGGTCTACACACTTAAGGTTCGATGACGCTAGGGTTATAGGGAAATGTTATACGAGGTTAGCGAAAGTTGTTTGAAGTCCCGGATGAGATCCCGGATGTCACGAGGAGCTCCGGAATGGTCCGGAGGTAAAGATTGATATATAGGATGGATGGTTTTGGATGTCGGAAATGTTTTGGGCGTCACCCGTAGCGTACCGGGACCACCGGGACCACCGGAAATGGTCCCGGGCGTCCACCGGGAGGGGTCACAAGCCCCAAGAGGTAGCATGGAACAAAAGGTGGAGGGCAACCAGCCGAAAGTGGGGTGGTGCACCTCCCACAAAGGGGCCCAAGGTGCAGGAGGTGGAGAGGGGGGGGGGGGGGGAAACCCTAGGCGCTGGTGGGCCTATGGCCCACCTAGGGGTGCGCCACCCCCTCCCCCTGCCCTGGCCGCCGCATCTCCCATCTGGGGGGGCTGCCACACCACCTAGGGTGGGAACCTTAGGGGTGGCCCCCCTCCCCGCCTCCTATATATACCTAGGTGTTTGGGGCTGTTTTGCACACGGTTTCTTCTCTCCCTCGGTGCAGCCCTGCTCCTCTCCTTCCTCCTCCTCCCACGGTGCTTGCGAAGCCCTGCCGGGAGTCCTCGTCTCTCCATCGACACCATGCCGCCATGCTGCCGGAGACCTTCCCCAACCTCTCCCTCCTCCTTGCTGGATCAAGGTGCGGGAGACGTCACCGGGCTGCACGTGTGTTGAACGCGAAGGTGCCGTGGTTCGGCACTAGATCGGAATCACACCCGATCTGAATCGCCGCGAGTACGACTCCATCAACCGCGTTCTAGCAACGCTTCCGCTTAGCGATCTTCAAAGGTATGAAGATGCACTCACCCCTCTCTTGTTGCTGGTCTCTCCATAGGAAGATCTGAATATGGCGTAGGAAAATTTTGAATTTATGCTACGTTACCGAACATGTCACCGCAGTTGGAACTGGGTCATCGACAACTGTCTTCACGGTGATACTGGTTCTATTTCTTCAACTCTTTCAATTCCTCAATATTGCATGTTGAAGATTTTCATTGTATCTGTTTGAAGAATTTGCTGAAGACTTTCTCTGAATTTCCTCAACCACAAATTCTTTACACTAGTTAATCCTCACCTGCTTACTTTGTGCGTGCGTACTGTGCAAACTATTTTTCATAATCCTCATTGAGAAAACTGTTGTAGTATTACTTTGCACTGTTGATCCTTTGCTGTTTCCGCTGCAAGTTATTCATCAGCGAGGAATTTCCTCAAAAAGAATTTCCTCAGCGATGAAATTCTAAAAATCTCATATTCACCCCCCTCTAGTCGATATAACGCACTTTCAAGTGGTATGAGAGCAAGGTACTCCCTTGTTCTGTGTGATTTTGGTTTAACCACCTGGAGTTTTAGTTATGTCGACTGGAGGCATGATCAAGGTTACTACAGGATGTCCTACTTTCGAAGGAAAGGACTTCCCCTACCGGAAGACCAATATGCAGATGCATCTACAAGCAATTGACAATGATCTCTCATATATTGTGGAACATGGTGTTCCCTCCATTGCTGCTACTCTCTCTGCCACTGATGTGAAGAAATTCAAGCAACTTTATTCTCAAGCGAAGAATATCATTTGTGGCCATCTGAGCAAAGGTCAGTATGGTAGAGTGAGTGCTTTGGGCTCAGCAAAACAAATCTGGGAAAGGCTGTCCAAAGTCAATGAAGGAATATCAACTCAGCATGACTCTCGTGTTGATGTTCTTCGCAATCTCTTCAATTGCTTCAAGAGGCTTGACAATGAAAGTTGCCAAGATACCTTTGATCGCCTCACTGGCATCTCAAATGAACTACGAGCACTGGGAGCTCGAGACATTACTAACCATGAAGTTGTGAAGAAACTGCTAAGATCTTTGGATTCACCATTTGATACTTTGGTTCTGATGATTCAAGAAAGATCAGACTATAAAATGCTTGATCATGCTGATATACTCGAAAGACTCAATACTCATGAATTCAAACAGGAAGAAAAGAGAGATCTGTATGGACCAAGATATTCTAGACCTCGTGCACTGAAGGCCAAAGCAATTTCCTCATCTAAAGAAGAAGACTCGGATTGCAGCATTGGTGATCCTGAAGAACTTGGACAGGAGTTTGCAATGCTCGTGAGGAAATTCCAGAAGTTTACAAGATGTGGCCAGTTTGGTAAACCTTCAAGAAGAGATATGAGGAAATCAGAATCTTCATCTGAGGACTACAAGAAAAGAACCTGCCACAAATGTAAGAAATCAGGTCACTATATTATTGATTGTCCTCGATGGGTGAAGGAATCAAAGAAGAAGAAATACAAGGATGAAAGTTCTGATGACTCGAAGAAAAAGAAGAAATCTTCACAATCCTCATCCTCAAAATCCTCATCGCACAAGAAGACTAGTTTCAGAAAGGCTCGGGCACTCATTGGCAAGGAAATAGATTCCGAAGAAGAATCTGAGGAATGTGATGAAGAGGAAGTTTCCGAAGAAGACTCTGAGTCTGGTGTGGCAAGTCTTGCACTGGCTACCACATTCATCAGCAAGTCAATCTTCAACCTTGAAGGAAATGACAACGCCATCTACACTGATGACTATGTTGATGACTTCACTCCAACCTATTGCTTCATGACAAAAGGTTCAAAGGTACCGAATGACACTTCCTCCTCTGATTCTAGTGACTGTGAACCTGATGATTATAAAAAAACCCAGTTATAGTAAACTTGCCAACATTGCAACTAAACAACAAACTGCCCTTGAAAAGCTTCAAAAATTGCTAGACATAAGCGATGACCTGTTGAATGATGAAATGATTCTTACCCAAATCCTTACTGAAGATATGAAAAGTCTTCAGTCCAGATTTGATAATCTTCAAGATCGTCATTGCACACTCTTGGCTGATCATGAGAAACCGTCCTATGAATTTCATGATCTTGAGAATCTGAGGAAACTTGATCTTGAGAAGCTGAGGATGTCTCATGATGATCTTCGAATGGAAAACGATTCATTACTTGCTCAACAAATCAGTGCCGCTCAGGTTAAATTCATTCCACTATGTCTCAAATTCATCAAACGTGAAACTGCCAATTCTTTACCAGAATCATCAAATGCTTCTATTGCTACAAATTATTCAACTGCTCATGTGGTATCAAATTCCTCACTTGACGAAACCACAAATGTCACTGACGAAAATGCAGGGCTGAAGGAATTGTATGTGAGAGGCATGTACAAAAGTCTCAAAGGGCATCAAACCCTTCGCGATGTGCTCAAAAAATAGATATTGAACAGGAACCCGAGGAAAGAAGGAATTTCCTTTGAGAGGAAATTGAATGCTCATGGATTATACTGGAAACCCGAGAAGTATCGCAAAACCTCATGGGTTGCTGCTAAAGGACCTCCTGTTGATCCATCCAATCTAACAGGCTTTGCATCTGAATTATCCTATTCCTCAGATGAGTCATTTGACTCCAACTATAAACTGTTCAAAAATCAATCTGGTGAAGTATTTGCTCGATATGTTGGAACTAACTGAAGGAATGGACCACCCCTGGGGAAAATCTGGGTCCCCAAAAGTTGCCTTGAAAATCTTCAGGTGAATGTCCTCATGACACCACCTGTGAAGAATCTGAACCCCAGATCAAATTCCTCAGGAGGACCAAAGTCTTCAAGAGGATCAAAATCCTCAGCTGGTCAAAATTATGCTCGTACTCATGCTAATGCTTCTGATATGCAGGGAAATTACAAGGGATATGAATATGAGCATTATACCTCAAATCATTATGTTCATAAATCCTCAAAGAACTTCTCTGCCTATTCATTTGAGTACTGTAACCCCCAACTGTGAAGATAAGTGCATAAGCTTCAATGCCTCCTTTCTCATATGGTGCTCGCAGGATGATGAACTATTTGCCACCCCTTCAGATGTGGGTGGTGAAGAAATTGAATTAATCACTTTTGCAGGTCAGGTCTCTAGATGAAAATGATCATGTGAAGAATTTGCTGGAGACCTGAGGAAAATGCTTGATTGGATGCAAGCTAAACGTCCTCAAATTTATTGTTTATGATGAAATTCATATCTGATGAAATTGATATCATATTCTTCAAGTCTGAAGCATATAAGATGGTAAGCTATATTAATTCATGTGCAGGATGACAAACCCAAGAGTACTGAGTGGGTTCTTGATAGTGGCTGCACACACCACATGACTGGTGACAAAAGCTTGCTGATGAATATGCCACTGACTCCATCACCACTGAAGCAAATCACTTATACTGACAAAGGTAAAAGCAAGGTACTGGGACTTGGCAAAGTAGCTATTTCCAAGGACATGCACATGGATAAAGTGATGCTTGTCGAATCCCTTGGGTTTAACCTCATGTCAGTCTCAATACTTTCTGATCTTGATATCGTCGTTATCTTTGGAAAATATAGATGTGTAGTCATCATGGAATTTGAGAGATCCAAAGTCTTCGAAGGTGTTAGACGAGGAGATTTGTATATTGTTGATTTTTCTACAGGTCCTCAACCAGCCACACACTTACTAGCAAAAACCTCAGAAGGCTGGCTATGGCATCGAAGACTTGGTCATGCAGGCATGAGGAATTTGCACACATTGGTGAAGAAGAAGCATGTCATTGGCATCGAATCAGTCAAATTCCTCAAGGACCACCTCTGCGGTGCTTGTGAGTCTGGAAAAATGACCAGACTCAAAAACCCCTCGAAGACTATCATGACTACTACTCGTCCATTTGAATTGCTTCACATGGATTTGTTTGGACCTACTCATTATGCCACTCTAACAAATGCACCATCTTTATACGGCTTTGTCATACTTGATGATTATTCTAGATATACTTGGGTGCACATCATTCTGTATAAAACTGAAGTGCAGGAAGTCTTCAAACGATTTTCCTCAAGGGAATCGACGAACTTCGACGTCAAGATCAAACACATCATGAGTGATAATGGGACAGAATTCAAAAACACTGGTCTTGATGCTTATCTTGATGAACTTGGTATTACTCACGAATTTTCTGCTCCTTATACTCCTCAACAGAATGGCGTCGTCGAAAGAAAGAACAGGAATCTGGTTGAAATGGCACGGACCATGCTTGAAGAATATCAGACTCCTCATTGTTTCTGGACTAAAGCGATATCATCAACAGGGTATATCTTCACAAATTCCTCAAGAAAACCTCATATGAACTCCTCACTTACAAGAAACCCAATGTAAGTTATTTCAAAGTCTTCGATGCAAAATGCTGGGTTAGAGATCCTCACCATAGCTCAAAATTTGCAGCTAAAGCACATGAGGGTTTTATGCTTGGTTACGGAAAGGACTCGCACACCTATAGAGTCTTCAACACCTATAACAACAAGGTTGTTGAAACTGTAGATGTGCGGTTCGATGAAACTAATGGCTCGCAAGGAGAGTAATTTCCTTCCGATCGAGATAAACTATCCCCTAAGGAAGCAATCAAGTTCAAAGCTACTGAATACATTGTTCCTACTGAGGAAATTGCTGAAGAAATCATCCCCAGCACTGATGAAATTCAAGAAGATGCTCCTGATGAAATTGCTCCAGAACAAATTCCTCAGCCTAGACGTAATCCTCAACCAGCTCATCCGAGGATTGCAAATGAAGTATAACTTGACAAAATCCTCGATGACATCAACACGCCAGGTCCTCTCACTCGCTCAAAAGCTTCACACTTAGTTAACTTTTGTGGGCATTCTTCTTTTGTGTCTATCACATAACCTTCAAAAGTTGCTGAGGCTTTCATGGAACCTGAGTGGATTCAAGCCATGCAAGATGAACTTCTTCAATTCAAGCTCAATGACGTGTGGGAGCTCGTCAAACGACCAGATCCTCGCAAGCACAATATCATCGGCACCAAGTGGATTTTCCGAAACAACCAAGATGAGGATGGTCAAGTGGTGAGGAATAAGGCACGACTTGTAGCACAAGGCTACACACAAGTTGAAGGAATTGATTTCGATGAAACTTTTGCACCTGTTGCTAGAATTGAAGCTATTCGAATTCTACTTGCTTATGCTAATCATTATAACATTACTTTATATCGAATGGATGTGAAAAGTGCATTCCTCAATGTTAAGCTTGAGGTAGAAGTATATGTTGCTCAGCGCCTAGGTTTTGAGGATCCGAAGAATCCAGAAAAAGTCTTCAGACTCAAAAAGGCACTCTATGGCCTCAAGCAAGCTCCTCGGGCGTGGTATGATACATTGAAGGAATTCCTCATGAAGAAAGGCTTCAAACCTGGTTCACTCGATCCAACTCTTTTCAGACAATCCTACGACAATGAACTATTTGTGTGCCAAATATATGTCGATGACATCATATTTGGTTGTACTGACAAACGTTACACTGATGAATTTGTTTACATGATGAGTGAAGAATATCAGATGTCTACGATGGGGGAGCTGAAATTCTTCTTAGGTCTTCAAATTCGTCAACAACGCAATGGCATCTTCATATCACAAGAGAAATACCTCAAGGATGTTCTGAGGAAATTCGACATGCATGAATGCAAAGGCGCCAAGACTCCCATGCCTACCAACGGCCACCTCTGCACTGACGAAAATGGTAAAGAATTCGATCAGCACGTATATCGCTCAATGATTGGCTCTTTACTGTATTTATGTGCATCTAGGCCAGATATAATGCTTAGTGTTTGCATGTGTGCTCGTTTTCAAGCAAAACCGAAGGAATCACACCATAAGGTTGTGAAACATATTCTTCGATACTTAGGTCACACACCAACACTAGGATTATGGTACCCCAAGGGCTCAAATCTTCATCTCGTGGGATATTCTGATTCTGACTATGCTGGTGACCATGTGGATCGCAAGTCAACTTCTGACACCTATCATTTCCTCGGAAGATCATTAGTCTGCTGGTCCTCAAAGAAGCAGAACCGTGTTTCTCTCTCCACTGCCGAAGCTGAGTACATTGCTGATGGATCATGCTGTGCCCAATTGCTATGGATGAAGCAAACCCTCAAGGACTATGGCATCAACATGAAGAATGTGCCTATCTACTGTGACAATGAGAGTGCAATCAAGATAGCATACAACCCAATACAACACTCGAAGACTAAGCACATCCATATTAGTCATCCTTTTCTTCGGGACTATGTCCTCAAGGGCAATATCATCATCGACCATGTGAACACTGACGATCACCTAGCAGATATTTTCACTAAGCCCTTGGATGAGAAAAGATTTTGCAAGCTGAGGTGTGAGCTAAATATTTTAGAGTCTTCAAATGTTTTGTGAAAACATGCATACATCCTAACACTTATGCAAAATTGATGACTTAGATGTGCAACACACGAAGAATCGATTTTCTTCTATCAATGAAGAATATCACTCTTAGTGTGAGGAAATTAATGGAGAATTTGGTTCTCAGGGCCCGACGACAAATTGTATGCGGCGCCTGAAATCATCATTCTTATACGGTGGGTCACGCCACGACCCAACTTTGAAATTCTTTGAGTTGTTTTTTGTCAAATTTGAAATTCATCAAACTGACGCTTATAGCTATTTCTCAAGTTTTTCAAATCTTCAAAACACTTGATGATTTTCATTTGCCTATATATATATACATAAGTCCTCAACAACATTCACTTATAGCTATTTCTTCAATTTGATATTTCATCTAAGTCAATGTGATCGGACCCTACTCCCCTCTATGCTATACTCACCCAGTCTATTCAATTCTTCATATGCGTTCTACTTGAAACTTGTTCAAAATCCTCATTGTGTCCTTGTCAGCTGAGGATTGTGCAACAAAATCTGCAAATCTTAAAAAATGAATTTTATATTGTTACATAGTAACTGAACCCCACTTCCCACGATCAGATAAGCAAGATCTCCACGGCTTTAATCTCTGGCTACATGTGTCATGCGAAGACGAAAGGGCAAGGGCTGTTGAGTCCGAAAGTTTCGGCCGAACCGTTTTCACCTGAGCTATAAATAGGTCCTTACCCCGTTTGTCAAAAATCTTCAATCTCTCGTCCTTCTCTCCGCTCGAGCTCAAACCTAGCTCCACTGCTAGCAATCTCGTCGTCGGTGAGGAACAGCTTCACTGCCTCGACCTCTCCGTCGCCGAACTCACGCCGGAAGCGGAACATCTACATCCGCCGCCGCCATAGCTGTCTTCTTCCGCCAAGTTAGGGCGCAGCAGACTCGAACCGAAGAGCTTCTTACTGTTACTCGCCTCTGTTCTTCGTGTTCGTCTCACATGGTAATTAAAATCTTATTTTACTGCCCCTTTTGATCTACTATTTCATCTTAGATTCGAGAAATATGTTTTTCCTCAGTGTATGTCAGCTTCGCACACATAATTCCCCAAACACTTGATGAATTTCACTAAGCCACAAAAATTCTTCATGTGATTCCTCAATTGTGCAAATTTTCGAATCTGCACAACTCTGGAACCCAAGATCAGAATGCTTAGTCAAATTCTTCAACCCACTAGTCAAATTCCTCAACCCACTGGTCAAATTCGTTAAATTTTAAAAATTTCATTTTCTTCAAATCTGAGAACGCATATGACCTCTCCAAATTCCTCGCACCTATACTCCGTTCAGAGGTACAAAATGTCAGTTGATGAACCTCTAGGTTCTCATCAACTTAACTCATTTGCATCGTTCCTCGAAGAAACTTTGCGAGTCTCATCAGAATCTTCAAGAGTGCAAATTCCTCAGCAAAAGCATCAGTTGAAGAAAACAGATGATGACAGAAAGCAAAAGGGTGGAAAGAAACTTGAACAAAACGCTGCAGTTGATATCCCTGAGGATATATACCTTGATTACTGCACGCCAGATGAGAAAGAACCTATGGCGAAGCGGAAAATTAGGCTTCAAAAGATAGAATGCAGGTGGGCTAAGGAGTGGAAGGAATATCGCTTCGTCACTCCAAAGTATGCGAAGAAATTCGCCCTCAAGCCACCTTGCAAAAGGCCTCCTCTTGGTGGTCATCAGGTTGCACCTCCCTCAAGCATCAAAACAGTTGAGGATTACCCTGAGGAGAAAGACAAACACTTGTCTAAACTTCAGAAGAAAGCAGAAGCTGTAGTGAAGAAATACAATGAGGAATCTGCTGCTGCCACTGCACCCACCTCTTCTGCTGCTGAAGCCTCTCGTACAACTATTCCTCAAGTGAAATCTGTGCCAAAGAAACCAAAGGCTTTAAAGCCTCAAGAGCAATTGCCTCAGAAGGCTGCACCTGCGCCAAAACCTTCTACGGCTCCACAGGCCTCAAAGCCTGAACAAAAGCAGATTGTCAAGCATCAGCCTGCTCACTCCAGCTCCTCTATACCATCTGCCACAAGCTCAGAGACAAAGTCTTCACCAACACCCTTGAAGAGTTAAATGACTTCTCGAAGGGGCATCAAGCCCACCCCAAGCAAAGTCATTAGCATCCCTTCTGCATTAGAAGGAAGTGATGAATTCGATGATGAAACTCTTCAAGCCATCGTCAGAAACAAACATGAACGGGTTGCACAAGCCTCAGACAACTCCATTCCTCTTGCTATGGACCCCAAGGTTCTGCTGGATTTCATCAATTTCTGTTTTGAAGACCCAAATACTCCCATTTATGATTTGAAGCTTCCTCCTGGTCTCAGCTAGATGGTTGCCACATTCATCAATGAGGCTAAATGGAAAGAGCAGCAAGCCAAGAAAGCAAAGGTTGCAAAACTGAAAAAGGAGAAATTTCTCAGGCAGAATCTCCTCAATCTGACGCTTGAAGCTCTTGTGACCACCCATGCTGAACTAAAGACTTTGACTGACATGTACATGAACCTATCTGATAGTCAAAGTATCAAGGTGAGCTTCATCAAATTTGCGACTGATGGAGTTGATGAATACAACAAGAGGGATGCTCCTCCTGTGAAACAAAAGCTGCCTGAGACCAGCTATTCGGTTCAGCTGACCGAAGAAGATGAGGCTCATGAAACTGTTTTTGAGGAAATGCCTCAAAATATTCCAGCTGATGAACATGTTATTGAGGAAATACCTCAAGATACTCCAACTGATGAATCTGCTCGAGCTGATGAACATGCTTCAGTTGAGGAAAATCCTCAACCTGAAGAAAATCCTCAACCTGAGGAACAGGCTGAAGAAAATGCTCCTGCACCCAATACCAAAACTGCTATTGTTGTGGTCAACACAGAAACAAGAATGATAGTATCTCCTCAAGAACAGCAGCATAATCTTCAACCAAAGCGAAATCAACCCTTCTCGAAGAGGCCAAAGTTTCAGAAGGAAGCGTTCTATGAAGAACGGGTGTATTTCATCGATGGCAATCCATATGACAAGCTTCACATCAGGCACACGAAGTTTTCGACAAGGACTCAGCTCAACTACTACGCCTCCATGCTCTGTGGGAGGAACAAAATATTTCAGCACAAGCATATTCTTCATGGTGAGATGGAAGAAATTCCTTGCTTCGCCCCAGTCCTCAATGTTCTTCATGAAGCTGGACCGCTGCCTCTCTGCACTGATATAGGTGATTGGAACAGTGATATAATTCTTCAGTTCTATGCTACTTTGCACTTCTCTGGAGACCCGAAGGATATCAACACTTGGGTGCTGGACTGGATGACTCAGCACACTCACTACAAAGCTCCTGCCACCGAAATGTTGCGAGTGCTTCCAGTTTCAATACCCTCAGAACAAGTTGTGCTGTTGCATGATGAATGGGAGCTTCCCAAGCAAGTGATGGAAGTCCTCATGAAGCCTTTGGCCAAGAATCAACCTCCAAGGACTCGCTTTCTGATTCAAGACTTGAAGTATGAACCTCGAACAGTCTACAGGATCCCATGCAATGTCATCGCTCCGATCAAAGGCCATGATGATGAAGAAGATGTAGTAGGCATCATGAAAAATATCCACTTCAACATCATCTATTGCATACCGATAAATCTTCATGATTTCTTCCTGAGGACTTTGGACGACAATGCAATGTCGCCATTTGACATGAGGATTTATGCTCCATGGATCATGAGATTCATCAGACTCAGGTCAGGCATCAACTATCACATTGGATATCTGCCTCCGATCAGAGTCATCAAGAAGACTTTTGAGCCAGTTGAAGGAAAAGGCAAATCTTTCATCGATGAAGGAAGTAGGCCCCTTGATGGCCCGTTTCACGAAGCACAATCATATTCTTCATATGATGACACTTCTACTCAGGATCCGCCTAGCCCTGTTGCCCCAAGGATAATGACTAACAGAGAACTACTTCTCTGTTTTCATCATAAGGTCGATCGGAATCACAAATGGGTAAAACGTCAATTCAGTGCCATTGTGAAAACCCCCAACGAGACCCAGAATGCAGTGAAGAAAAATCACTACTATCTTCATGAGGTGTTTGATCATACCTGGGCCACCCTGGCTCATCTGAAGACTCAAGAAGAACTTGATGAATTGGAGTTTACTCACGACTTCGACTAGTTGTGGCCTCCCAAGAAGAAATTCAAGCCAATTCCAGTTCCAGACCTTGAGGAGAGTTCTTTTTGTTCATTCCGCACTGCAAAGTCTGACGAAGAACGAGAAGACACTGCTACTGGACCAAGGAAGAAACCCATTGCCAAGAATCCTCACGCTCTTCATCAACCAAGAAGTGAAAGTCTTCATGGGGCGTTAGTCCTCAGTTTTGTCCCTTTTCGTCACTTGATGACAAAGGGGGAGAAATCTGAGAGTTAGTCTTCACGCCGTATATATTTTGGGGCGTATGAACTTTATTAAGTTACAAACTCTTGCTTCTTCTGAAGTGTTTGATGTAATGAGTTGTAACTTAAGCCCGATGGCACTCTGACGCTTTTTAACGTTTTTCTTCGCATGCTTATTCCTCAAAATATTAATGCACGCATGCTGAAATTCGTCAGATACCATTTCTCATCATGCATTCTCAAATTCTACATATTATATGTCATATGTATGCATGATTTACAAGATATAGGGGGAGATCTCCATGATATAAATCATCAATGTGCATTTGCTGTGAAAAGCAAAATCCTCAAAATATGCACATATTCAGGGGGAGTCTCTAAGTATCTTGATTTCAAATTCCTCAAACTAAGTATTTACACCTCATATTTTTATCCCCGTTGAGAACTTAACCTAATTGTCATCAACCACCAAAAAGGGGGAGATTGTAAGTGCATCTAGTGACCTTAGTGATTTTGGTGGTTTGAAGACTTATAGGTTAAGTATCTAATGTGTTCATGAGTGTACACATGATATATAAGTCGCTGAGGAGTTTGAATTATACGATGAATATCGACCCCTAAAAATGTATATCTTCGGTTGAAGAAATTGGACTTCCGCTGAAGACTTTGATCGCGAAGAAATTGCAATGAAATTGATATTCCTCATGAAGATATTGACGATGAGGAACTCGATGTGCCCTGAAGAAAAACAATCCGAAGATTTTGAAGCGTGAAGATTTATTCTTTCTGTTCATTTTCTTCACTCTTGAGTCATAGGAACACTATACTGTTAAAGGGGGTCGAGGTAACACTTCGGAGTGAATTTCCTCATGATGCTCAACCCAAATCTAATCCTATAAAATCCTCAAGTGAGGAATATGAGAGACATGAGGACTCTCATAGTTGAGGGTCCCAACCGTTGCCGCAATTCGCGCCACATCACCGATCTTATCCACACCAATGGTCATAATATTTAAGGGCATTTATGTCAAATCATGTCAGGATGCTCCAAGGCTATAAATAGCCGCCCCCACAATCATCAACTGGTTGGCTGCTCCGCGAGAAACTGACACTTGTCAGCTAGAGCAACCCAAGTTCCTCAGAGTCTTAGAGAGTTAATCATAAGTGAGGAAATACCCCAAACACCAAACCACAAACCAAAAACCAAGTGATTGAGCATCACTGAAGAATTTGTTCCTGTGTGGAACTAAAGCCTTTTACCTTTGAGGATTGTGCATCCTCTAGACGGTTAGGCGTCATGGTCTAGAGCAATCCAGCAGTCAATTGTGGATCGTCGGGTGACCGAGTTTGTGAGGGTTTGGAAGTCTGCCCTGAAGACTTACCACGAGTGTTGGGCGAGGACTGTGTGTCCTTAGCTCAAGGAGAATACGGTAGGGACTGTGTGTCCTGGGACTATGTGTCCTTTGGTTTCAATACCAAGCCGCTCCAAACCAGACGTACGACTGTCACAATAGTTGGAACTGGGTCATCAACAACTGTCTTCACTGTGATACTAGTTCTATTTCTTCAACTCTTTCAATTCCTCAATATTGTATGTTGAAGATTTTCATTGTCTCTGTTTGAAGAATTTGCTGAAGAGTTTATCTAAATTTCCTCAACCCCAAATTCTTCATACTAGTTAATCCTCACCTGCTTACTCTATGCCTGCGTACTGTGCAAACTGTTTTTCATACTCCTCACCGAGAAAACTGCTGTAGTAATACTTTGCACTCCTGATCCTTTGCTGTTTCTGCTGCAAGTTATTCATCAGTGAGGAATTTCCTCAAGAGGAATTTTCTCAGCGTTGAAATTCTAAAAATCTCCTATTCACCCCCCTCTAGTCGATATAACGCTCTTTTAGTTGGTTTTACCTTAATGATTTCTAGTAGTTGTGGATGCTTGGTAGAGATCCAATCATAAGTTGATATGATCCAAGTGTGGAAATTATGTTAGCATATGCCTCTCCCTCATATAAAACTACAATAATGATTACCTATCTAGTTATCGATTGTCTAGGGACAAATCCTTATCTTGTGCTACAAAAAAGCTTTCTACTAAACAACTAACTTAATTAGTATTTATCTAAACATCCCCTAACTTTTATTTACTTGTTCTTTATTACCTTGCAAAACTATCTATTACTCCTACTAAGTACTTATAGTTTCCTTCCCGCAAAGTAAGTTTCATACTTGTTCTAGGTAAAGTAAGCGTAGCCTGCGTAGAGTTGTATTGGCGGTCGATAGAACTTGAGAGAATATTAGTTATACCTTTAGCTCCTCGTTGGGTTCGACACTCTTACTTATCAAAAAAGCTACAAGCAATCAACTACACTTGTGGGTTATCAGAGGCGAGAGGGAGTGGGCGGAGGCAAGAGGGAGGCGCCATGGCGCGACAACCATCTAAGGTTCGCTCGCTCGTGTGGGGGAGAGTTGAGACCGTGATCTAGGGGTACCGAACCAACACAAACAAACCTCGGAGAGAGAAAATCGGTGGGGTGGATCGACCGATCGGGAGGGCAGGAACGACATATGTATTGCCATGATTAAGTAGAGATAATGTTCCATAACAAATTAAGTAGGTATATAATACTTTCATAATGATATTTGATTTTTATGATTTATACATGTTAAGTTTATTAAAATCCATTATTTATTTCCTCGAAATATGTTATTTGTTTCCTAAAACAAATTGTAGTAATGAGAGGGATCGTTGATTTGGATAAGTTAGGAAAGTTAGACTAAAGTTTATGATTTGTTTTCTAAAAATTCACTATTTGTTCCCTAAAACAAATTCCACTAATGAGAAGGATCAATTTAGTTGGATAAGTTAGAAAGTTAGAATCGTGAAATTGACCTGTGACATGGTACATGTACAACATGTGTGAGATGCAAATACACGGTTATCCCAAATGCTATACGAGGAGGCAAAAATCGTTATACAGCCTGCGGGTATTCAAGTGGCAGAAATCACGCGATAGCATGCGGTGTGTATACCACCCGCACATGGCCGCATGTACACTTGCATTACTTTTTTATATGTTAGGAAAATCCTGGTTTGCAATAAAATAGTGTGGAGAGGAAAGTAAACTGGTGTATAATAAAATAAGTATGAAAGAGGATGGTGGGATGTGAGACGAAAAAACGGACGAAAGAAAATTGGGTACCTCGTTACCACCTCTCCCTTTAGGATTCGAAATCATGCATATGATATTAGTGTATGATACTATCTTCATAGTGTTGGGCAACATTGCATGGGAAACAAAAAAATTCCTACACTTCACCAAGATCAATATTGGAGGTGAATATCTACGAGAGGGGGAGTGCATCTACATACCCTTGTAGATCGCTAAACGGAAGCATATAAAATGCGGTTGATGTAGGCGCACGTCTTCACGATCCAATCGCGATCCTTCCCGATCTAGCATCGAATAGACGGCACCTCCGTGTTCAGCACATGTGCGGCTCGAAGACGTCTCTTCCTTCTTGATCTAGAAAGAGAGGAAGGAGAAGTAGATGGGATCTCAACCAGCACGGCGGCATGGTGGATACGGTGGTGGAGCAATCCCAGCATTTCTTCTCCAAGCACCTCCGGAACTGCGAACGAGGAAGAACAGAAGAAACGGGAGGGAGAGGGCTGCCTCAAGGGAGAGGACTTGTTGTGTTCAGCCCTCCCCTCCCCTCCACTATTTATAGGAGGCAAGGGGCAGTAGGGGGTGCATACCTAACCCCTCCTCCAAGGGAGGGGCGGCGACCAAGAGGGAGGAGTCCTCCCTCCCCAAGGCACCTCCTAGGTGCCTTCCCCTTTCGGGTTTCCTACCCCCTAGTTGCATGGGCCCTTGGGGGCTGGCCCGACAAGGCTTGGACGCCCCCTTACAGCCCATTGAACATCCTAGGGGCTTGACAGACCCTTCCGGGCTCCTCTGGAATCCTCTGGAACCTTTCCAAACCTTCTATAAGCTTCCTGGTACAATATCGATAAAACCCAAAACTTTTCCGATAGCCAAAATATGACTTCCCATATATACATCTTTACCTTCGGACCATTTAGGAGCTCCTCGTGACGTCCGGGGTCTCATCTCGGACTCCAAACGACATTCGATCACCAACGTACATATCCCAATACTACTCTAGCGCCACCGAACGTTAAGCGTGCGGACCCTATGGGTTCGAGAATCATGTAGACATGAGTGAGACACCTCTCCGGTCAATAACCAATAGCAGGACCTGGATGCCCCTATTGGTTCCTACATATTACACAGATATCTTCATCAATCGAATCACGATGCCAAGGATTCAATCAATCACGTATGCGGTTCCCTTTGTTCACTGGTATGTTACTTTCCCGAGATTCGATTATCGGTATCTACATACCTAGTTCAATCTTGTTACAGACAAGTCTCTATGCTTATTCCATAATACAAGATCACGTGAGTAACTCCTTAGCCACATTGCTTGTAAGCTTATTGTGACGTTGCGTTATCGAGTGGGCCCTGAGATACCTCTCCGTCATACGGAGTGACAAATCTCGGTCTGATCCATGCCAACTCCACACACACACTCGGACATACCTGTAGAGCATCTTTATAGTCACTCGGTAACATTCTTACGTTTGACACACACAAGGCATTCATCCGGTGTCGGGGAGTTGCATGATCTCATGGTTATAGAAACAGATACATTAACACGGATAAAGCAGTAGCAATAAACTAATACGATCACATGGTATGCTTACGGTTGGGTCTTGTCCATCACATCATTCTCCTGATGATGTGACCCCATTATGCAATGACAACTCATGTCTATGGTTAGGAAACTTTAACCATCTTTGATCAACGAACTAGTCTAGTAGAGGCTCACTAGGGACACGGTGTTGTCTATTTATCCACACATGTATTTGAGTTTCCAATCAATACAATTATAGCATGTATAATAAATGATCATCATGAACAAGGAAATATGGTAATAACTAATTTATTATTGTCTCTACGCATATTTACAACAGTCTCCCACTTGCACTAGAGTCAATAATCTATTTCACATCACCATGTCATTAACACCCAATAATTTCTGGGGTTTGATCATGTTTTGCCAGTGAGAGAGGTTTTAGTCAATGGTTTTGCAACATTCAGATTTGTGTATACTTTTATAAATCTATGTATCATACTTTAGATGCTACTACCATGCACCACCTAGAACAATTCCAAATGATTGCTCCACTATACGAATATGGTTTGCTACTCAGAGTCATCCGGATTGGTGTCAAATCTTCCATCAACGTAACCCTTTACGATGAACTCTTTTATCACCTCCATAATCGAGAAACATTTCTTAGTCCTCTAGTTACTAAGGATAATTTTGACCACTCTCCAGTGATCCACTCTTGGATCAATCTTGTAACCCTTGACAAACTCATGGAAAGGCACACACCAAGTGCGGAACACAACATGGCATACTATAGGGCCTACGGCTAAGGCATAGGGGACGACCTTCGTCCTTTCTATTTATTCTCTCGTGGTTGGGATTTGAGTCTTACTCAAATTCACACCTTACAACACATGCAAGAACTTGTTCTTTGACTGATTCATTTTGAACTCCTTCAAAATCTTGTCAAGGTATGTATTCATTGAAAGTTTAATCAAGCGTCTTGATCTATCTCTATAGATCTTGATGCCCAATGTTCAAGTAGCTTAATCAAGGTTTTCCTTTGAAAAACTCCTTTCAAACAACCCTATATGCTTTCCAGAAATTCTACATCATTTCCGATCAACAATATGTCAACCACATATACTTATCAAAATTCTATAGTGCTCCCACTCACTTTCTTGTAAATAGAAGTTTCTTCATAAACTCTGTATAAACCATAAGCTTTGATCACTAATCAAAGCACTTATTCCGACTCCAAGATGCTTGCACCTGTCCATAAATGGATCGTTGGAGCTCGCATGACTTTTAGCATCCTTAGGATTGACAAAACCTTCTGTTTGTATCACATACAACCTTTCCTTAAGGAAACCATTAAGGAAAAAAAAATTGACATCCATTTGCCTGAATTCATAATCAAAAAATGCAGTAACTGCTAGCATAATTTCAATAGACTTTAGCATCACTGCGGGTGGGAAAGTCTCATCATAGTCAATTCCTTGAACTTGTTGGAAACCTCTTTGCGACAGGTCGAGCTTTCTAAATGGTGACATTTACCACCATTGCTTCTCTTCCTTTTAAAGATCCATTTGTATTTAATAGCAATTTGACCATCAAGTAGTTCTTCCAAAGTCCAAACTTTGTTTTCATACATGGATCCTTTCTCGGATTTCATGGCCTCCGCCATTTGCTAGAATCCAAGCCCACCATTGCTTCTCCATAGCTCGGAGGTTCATCTTGTCCAACAACATGACCTTCAAGACATGATATCGTACCACTCTGGAGCACTACATGTCCTTGTCGACCTACGAGGTTATCGGAAGCTTCATGATCACCATCATTAGCTTCCTCTTCAACTGGTGTAGGCGCCACAGGAACATCTTCATGCGCCCTGCTACTCTCTGGTTGAAGTGACGGTTCAATAACCTCATCAGGTTCCACCATCTTCCCACACAATTCTTTCGAGAGAAACACTTTCTCGATAAATGACAAGTTCTTAGCATCAAACACTTTGCTTTCAAATCTGAGATAGGAGGTATATCGAACTGTTTCCTATGGGCATCCGATGAAGATGCATTTATCCACTTTGTGCTCGAGCTTATGAGGTTGAAGCCTTTTGACATAAGCATCGTAGCCCTAAACTTTAAGAAATGAAAGCTTAGCTGTCATTCCAAACCATAATTCATGCGGTGTCATCTCATCGGAATTATATGGTGCCCTATTTAAAGTGAATGTGGTTGTCCCTAATTCATAACCCCAATACGGTAGTGGCAAATCAATAAGAGACATCATAGTATGTACCATATTGAATAGGGCACGGCTACGATGTATGGACACACCATCATACTATGGTGTTCCAGGTGGCATGAATTGTGAAACAATTTCCACAATGTCTTAAATTTATGCCAAACTCGTGACTTGGATATTCACCTCTACGATCACGTCGTAGATATTTCATCCTCTTGGCACGACGATATTCAACTTCACTCTGAAATTTCTTTAACTTTTCAACATTTCAAACTTGTGATTCGTCAAGTAAATATACCCGTATCTACTCAAATCATCTGTGAAGTAAGAACATAACAATATCCACTACGTGCTTCCAACACTCATTGGACTACATACATCAAAATATGTTATTTCCAGTAAGTCACTTGCCCATTCCATCTCACTAGATAATGAGGCCTTTAGTCATCTTGCCCATGTGGCATGGTTTGCATGTCTCAAGCGATTCAAAATCAAGTGAGTCCAAAAGATTCATCGGGATGGACTTTCTTCATGCGTTTTACACCAATAGGCATGGTTCGCATGTCTCAAACAATTCAAAATCGAGTTAGTCCAAAGATACATCAACATGGAGTTTCTTCATGTGTTTATACCAATATAACCAAAGCAACAGTGCTACAAGTAAGTGGTACTATCATTACTAACTTTGTATCTTTTGGCATAAATACTATGAACGTGTATCACTACAACCGAGATTCAATAAACCATTCACATTGGGTGCATGATCATGAAAGATATTATTCATGTAAACAGAATAACCCATTATTCTCTAACTTATGTGAATAATCATATCACAATAAGCAAATCAATATAATGTTCATGCTCAATGCAGACACCAAATAACATTTATTTAGGTTTACCACTAATCCCGAAGGTAGATGGAGTGTGTGATGGTGATCACATCAACCTTGGAAACACTTCCAACACACATCGATGCCTCTCCCTTAGCTAGTCTTTGTTTATTCCGCAACTCCTGTTTCGAGTTACTAATATCACCAACTGAACCGGTATCAAATACCCAGGGGCTACAACGAGCACTAGTAAGGCACACGTCAATAATATGTATATCAAATATACCTTTGTTGACATTGCCAACATTCTTATCTGCCAAGTATCTAGGGTAGTGCCGCTCTGAGTGACCGTTCCCCTCACAACAGAAGCACTCAGTCTTGGGTTTGGGTTCAACCTTGGGTTTCTTCATTGGAGCGACAACTCGCTTGTCATTCTCAAAGTTTCCCTTCTTGCCCTTGCCCTTCTTGAAACTAGTGTAAAACATCATGAATAGCTCAAGGATCATCATCTCCATCCCTAGCGTTATAGTTCATCACGAAGCTCCAGTAGCTTGGTGGTAGTGACTTGGATAACTATGGCAATCACTATCTCATCTGGAAGGTCAACTCCCACTTGAGTCAAATGATTGTAGCACCCACACTATCTAAGCACATGCTCGCTGATTGAGATATTCTACTTGATCTTGCAGGCAAAGAATCTTGTCGGAGGTCTCATACCTCCCAACACGGGCACGAGCTTGAAATCCCAATTTCAGCTCTTGGAACATCTCATATGCTCCGTTACATTCAAAACGTCTTTCGAGCCTTAATTCTAAGTCGTAAAGCATGATGCATTGAACTATCAAGTAGTCATCAAAAGCGCGTCTATCATATGTTCACAACATCCACATATGACGCTTGAGGGGGTGGCACACCGAGCGGTGCATCAAGGACATAAGCCTTCTATGCAGCAATGAGGACAATCCTTAGTTTATGGAACCAGTCCACATAATTGCTACTATCAACTTTCAACTTAGTTATCTCCAGGAACATATCAAAAATATAGGGGAGCTACCACGAGAGCTATTGTTCTACGACATACTTTGCAAAGACAACTTAGACTATGTTCATGATAATAAGTTCAATTAATCATATTACTTAAGAACCCCGACTCAACTCAACATCCCTTAGGTTGTTAGAGTGTGACATGATCCAAATCGACCGACCGAAGTCCGATAATCACGTGAGATGAGGTGGTTTCAATGGTAAACATCTCCATGTTAATCATATCTACTATATGACTCATGTTCGACCTTTCGGTCTCTTGTGTTCCAAGGCCATGTTTGTACATGCTAGGCTCGTCAAGTTTAACCCAAGTGTTCCGCATATGCAAAACTGGCTTGCACCCGTTGTATGCGAACGTAGAGTCTATCACACCTGATCGTCACGTGGTGCTTCGAAACGACGGACTTTCACAATGGTGCACACTCGAGGAGAACACAATTTTATCTTGAAATTTTAGTGAAGGATCACCTTATAATGCATAAAAGAATTAACATCACATGCAAATCATAAGTGACATGATATGGCCATGAACTTTTGCTTTTGATCTCCATCTCCAAAGCACCGGCATGATCACCATCGTCACCAGCATAATGATATGTCTCCAACGTATCTACTTTTCCAAACTCGTTTTCCCTTGTTTTGGACTCTAATTTGCATGATTTGAATGGAACTAACCCGAACTCACGTTGTTTTCAGCAGAATTGCCTTGGTGTTATTTTTGTAAAGAACTAAAAGTTCTCGGATTGACCGAAAAATTGCCCTGGCTTGTGGGGCCCCTGTAGCTCTCTCGGCCCCGTTTCCACTTCTATATATTCCTATTCAGGGAGAAAAAATCAGAGATAAGAGTTCATTGCGTTCTATGATACGGAGCCGCCACCACCTCATGTTCTTCCTCGGGAGGGCACATGTGGAGTCTAATTTAGGCTCCGGAGAGGGGAAATCGACGACATCGTCATCATCAACCTTCCTTCATCACCAATTTCATGATGCTCTCTGTCGTTCGTGTGTAATTCCATCATAGGCTTGCTGGATGGTGATGGCTTGGATGAGATCAATCGTGTAATCCAGTTAGTTTTGTTAGAGTTTGCTCCCTAGTATCCACTATGTTCTGAGATTGATGTTGCTATGACTTTGCTATGCTTAATGCTTGCCACTAGGGCCCGACTGTCATGATTTCAGATCTGAACCTATTACGTTTTCATGAATATATATCTGTGTTCTTGATCCTATCTTGCAAGTTGTAGACACCTATTACGAGTTATGATCCGCATCCCCCAGGGTGACAATAATTGGGATTCTTTTCGATGATTACCGTAGTTTTAGGACTTCATGTATTCACTAAGTGCTAATGCTTTGGTTCGGTTCTCTATTAAAAGGAGGACTTAATATCCCTTAGTTTCCATTAGGACCCCTCTTCCATGGGAGGGTAGGACAAAAGATATCATGAAAGTTCTTTTCCATAAGCACGTATGACTATATATGAAATACATGCCTACATTACATTGATGAATTGGAGCTAGTTCTGTATCACCCTTTGTTATGACTGTTGCATGATGAATGTCATCCAACATAATTATCCATTACTGATCCATTGCGTACGAGCTTTCCACATATTGGTCCTTGCTAAGTTATTTTTCCATTGCTATTGTTACAATTACTACAAATGTGCTACTTGCCACCGTCACCGTTACTTCCATACTACTTTGCTACTAAATACTTTGCTGCAGATATTAGGTCTTTCAGGTGTGGTTGAATTAACAACTCAGCTTGAGTCGAATCAATAAATTTTAGTTGAATACTCTACCCTCAAAAACCGTTGCAATCCCCTATACTTGTGGGTTATCAAGACCTTTTTCTGGCGCCGTTGTCGGGGATCATAGCTTTATTCTCTGAGTCACTAGGAATTTATATCTGTTCATCACAATGAAGAATCTTAAAGACACTAAAACCAAGATATACCCCTCAACTACGAGGACAGGTAAGGAACTGCCATCTATCTCTGCACTTGATTCACCGTCTGTTATGAGTAAATTTGCGACACCACCACCTGCTAGTGAATCTAATATGTCACAAGTAATTGATGATGCTACCTCTGCTATGCATGTTGCTTATGATTATACTTTTCTTGATACTATTGTGCCACTTGGTGAATTTCTCGATGAACAAATTGCTAGAGTGGATGCTGAAACTGATGATATTGCTGAATCTGGTGAAATTAGTGAAACTGAACACTATGATGCACCTGCTAGACCTAGCTCTCCTAGATATGAATTGCCTAATATACCTAAGGGTTATGTTATGGAAGGAGAAGTAGCGAGGGACTTTCTTGCTTGTAAGGATAGAGACGATCTTAAGAAATTGCTATGCAAGTGGAAGGAAAAATCTTTGAATGCTGGAATGCAATATGATCCCAAGTTTGCTACTTCACCTATCTTTTACTGATAAGGATTATGAATTCTCTGTCGATCCTGAGTTAATTACTTTGGTAGAATCTGATCCTTTCCATGGTTATCAATCTGAAACTGTTGTGGCACACCTTAGTGAATTGAATGATATAGCCACCCTATTTACTCATGAGGAAAAAATTCGTGTGCTATTACAGCTTCGTTATTACTATATTCTTAAGTTGTTTCCGTTCTCATTAAAGGGTGATGCTAAGATATGGTTTAATTATATTGCTCCTAGTTGTGTGCATAGTCCCCAGGATATGATTTACTACTTTCTGAAAAATATTTTCCTGCCCACAAGAAACAAGCTGCCTTGCAGGAAATATTTAATTTTGTGCAGATTGAAGAACAGAGTCTCCCACAAGCTTGGGGGAGGCTTCTCGAGCTACTTAATGCTTTAACTGATCACCCTCTCAAGAAAAATGAAATACTTGATATCTTTTATAATGGACTAACTGATGCTTCTAGGGACCACCTAGATAGTTGTGATGGTTGTGTTTTCAGGGAACGAACTCTTGAACAAGCCGAACTACGATTGAATAATATATTGAGCAATGATAATGATTGGACTATTCTCTAACTACCTCCAAAACCCACTCCGAAGAAAAGAGGTATTCTATTCCTCAGTCCTGAAGATATGCAAGAAGCAAAGAAATCTATGAAAGAAAGAGGTAAATAATGAAGATGTTAAGAATCTACCTCCTATTGAAGAAATACATGGTCTTGATAACCCAACACGGGTAGTTGAGGTAAATTCTCTTCATAGATTTGATGAATGTGATATTCCTTATAATAAGTCCACTAGCCAATGCTTGGATGAATTTGATAACTTGTTGGTTAAACAAGAAATTTTCAATGCTTATGTTTGCAGACAATTGAAACATAATGCTTACATGCTTGATCGCTTGGGTGATTATATGAGTAGAGCTGTTAATGACCTTAGGCTTATTAGTAAACATGTTTTCATGGTAACTACTCAAGTAGAACAGGTACTTAAGGCACAAAATGATTTGCTCAATGAGATAATTAGTAAGAACAATGATCATTCTGTTAGAGTTGTGACTAGAGGTGGTAGAATGACTGAGGAACCTTTGTATCCCGAGGGCCATTCTAGGAGAATTGAGCAAGATTCTCAGAGAGTTAATATTGATGTACCTGGTCCTTCTGATAAAAGGAAAAAATAATGATGATAGGACTTTGCATGCTGCTAGTGAACCTGATGTAGAGTCATATGAAAACCCAAATGATATCTCTATTTCTGATGCCGAGACACAATCTGGTAATGAACATAAACCTAGGGATAACATTAATGATGATGTTCATGTTGATGCTCAACCTAGTAATAAAAGATATAGTAAAAATAGATTTTATTTCTAGGAAGCATGGTAGAGAAAGAGAACCTTGGGTTCAGAAACCCATGTCCTTTCCTCCTAAATCATCAAAGAAGAAGGATGATGAGGATTTTGAGAGCTTTGTTGAAATGTTGAGACCTGTCTTTTTACATATGCGCTTAACTGATATTCTGAAAATGTCTCCTTATGCTAAGTATATGAAAGATATTGTTACAAATAAAAGAAAGATATCGGAAGCTGAGATTTCCACCATGCTTGCTAATTATACTTTTAAGGGTGGAATACCAAAGAAACTAGGAGATCCCAGAGTACCTACTATATCATGCTCTATTAAAGGGAATTATGTTAAAACTGCCTTATGTGACCTTGGAGCTGGTGTCGGTGTTATGTCGTTCTCTTTATATCGTGGACTTGATTTGAATAAGTTGACACCTACTGAAATCTATCTGCAAATGGCTGATAAATTAGTTGCTTTACCCATCGGTATTTGTGAGGATGTGCGTGTTGTCGTTGCAAACGTTACTATCCTAACGGACTTTGTTATTCTTGATATTCCCGAGGATAACAGATTGTCGATCATCCTTGGTAGACCCTTTTTGAATACTGCAGGGGCTATTATTGATTGCAACAAAGGAAATGTCACTTTTCATGTTAATGGTAATGAGCATATGGTACACTTTCCGAAAAACAACCTCATGTTCATAGTATCAACTCCATTGAAAATATTCCAACATTTGCTATTGGAGACTTTGAATTCCCTATCCCTACTTTCAAAAATAAATATGATATACTTATTGTTGGGGACATACATATCCCCATTGACGTAACCTAGTGTTATTCGTGTTGGGGAACGTCGCATGGGAAACAAAAAATTTCCTACGCGCACGAAGACCTATCATGGTGATGTCCATCTACGAGAGGGGATTTCCGATCTACGTACCCTTGTAGATCGCACAGCAGAAGCGTTAGTGAACGCGGTTGATGTAGTGGAACGTCCTCACGTCCCTCGATCCGCCCCGCGAACCGTCCCACGAACCGTCCCGCGATCCGTCCCACGATCCGCTCCGATCTAGTGCCGAACGGACGGCACCTCCGCGTTCAGCACACGTACAGCTCGACGATGATCTCGGCTTTCTTGATCCAGCAAGAGATACAGAGAGGTAGATGATTTCTCCGGCAGCGTGACGGCGCTCCGGAGATTAGTGGTGATCTAATCTCAGCAGGGCTCCGCCCGAGCTCCGCAGAAACGCGATCTAGAGGTAAAACCATGGAGGTATGTGGTCGGGCTGCCGTGGCAAAAGTTGTCTCAAATCAGCCCTAATAGCTCCATATATATAGGAGGAGGGGAGGGGAGGCTTGCCTTGAGGCTCAAGGAGCCCCAAGGGCTGCGCCACCAAGGGAGGAGGAGTCCTCCTCCAATCCTAGTCCAACTAGGATTGGAAGGTGGAGTCCTTCTCTCTTTTCCCACCTTTCCTTTTTTTCTCTCTCCTTTTGGTTTTTTCTTTCTCTCTTGCGCAAGACAGCCTTGGGCTGACCCCACCTACTTGGTGCGCCACCCCCAAGGTCCTTGGGCCCTCCCGGGTGGGTGGTCCCCCTCCGGGTGAAGATCCGGAACCCGTTCGTCATTCCCGGTACATTACCGGTAATGCCCGAAAACCTTCCGGTAACCAAATGAAGTCATCCTATATATCAATCTTCGTTTCCGGACCATTCCGGAAACCCTCGTGACGTCCGTGATCTCATCCGGGACTCCGAACAACATTCGGTAACCAACCATATAACTCAAATACGCATAAAACAACGCCGAACCTTAAGTGTGCAGACCCTGCGGGTTCGAGAACTATGTAGACATGACCCGAGTGACTCCTCGGTCAATATCCAATAGCGGGACCTGGATGCGCATATTGGATCCTACATATCTACGAAGATCTTATTGTTTGAACCTCAGTGCCAAGGATTCATATAACCCCGTATGTCATTCCCTTTGTCCTTCGGTATGTTACTTGCCCGAGATTCGATCGTCAGTATCCGCATACCTATTTCAATCTCGTTTACCGGCAAGTCTCTTTACTCGTTCCGTAATACAAGATCCCGCAACTTACACTAAGTCACATTGCTTGCAAGGCTTGTGTGTGATGTTGTATTACCGAGTGGGCCCCGAGATACCTCTCCGTCACACGGAGTGACAAATCCCAGTCTTGATCCATACTAACTCAACGAACACCTTCGGAGATACCTGTAGAGCATCTTCATAGTCACCCAGTTACATTGCGACGTTTGATACACATAAAGCATTCCTCCGGTGTCAGTGAGTTATATGATCTCATGGTCATAGGAACAAATACTTGACACGCAGAAAACAGTAGCAACAAAATGACACGATCAACATGCTACGTCTATTAGTTTGGGTCTAGTCCATCACATGATTCTCCTAATGATGTGATCCCGTTATCAAGTGACAACACTTGCCTATGGTCACGAAACCTTGACCATCTTTGATCAACGAGGTAGTCAACTAGAGGCTTACTAGGGACAGTGTTCTGTCTATGTATCCACACATGCACTGTGTTTCCAATCAATACAATTATAGCATGGATAATAAACGATTATCATCAACAAAGAAATATAATAATAACTAATTTATTATTGCCTCTAGGGCATATTTCCAACAATTCGAAAGTTCTCTCATTCAATGTCATTCTAAAAAAGTTTACCAATAAGACTTGATCAACCTTATTGATGGATTCTTTTCGACGGGCATGATATGGATGAATTTAGAAAGCACAACCTTCTCTACCCAATTTTTTTTCCTGTCCCTTAGTTTCAATTTAGTAAAATGCTATTATTTATCTCTTTTCCGTTTTATCCATGCAATAGAAAAATGACCTGAAAATAAAAGTTCTCAGAATGCCCTGAAAATTTAGTATGATTTTTCTGGAATATTTAAGAATTTTTGGTAATAAGAACACATCAGTGGTTTGCACGAGTGGGACACAAGCCTACAGGGCACAACCACCCCCTGGACGCACGCCCCTGCTTGTGGGTCCCACGTGGGGCCCCTTCACTTATTCCAGCACCCATCCACTTTGTCTTCCTCCAGAAAAAATCCCACCATTACTCAAATCCGTGTTTTAGCTCGTCTTGCTGCCATTTTCGATCTCCTTGCTTAAAGCTCCATTTGCAAAACTATATTAGGGGATTGTTCATCAGTATGTGACTCCTCCAATGGTCCAATTAGTTTCTGTTATAGTGCTTTATATGTTGCAATTTTTTGCTACTGTGATGACCCTGTTCTTGAGCTTGCATGTCAAATTTGTAGAGTCCCAAGTAGTTTTGATGCATGATATAGCTTCTAGGCAGTTGTGGGAGTAGTTTCTACAAGTTTTGATTGAGCTTTGTTCACCCTTATTTGGAGTCAATAGAAATTTCACATTTATTTTTCAGAGGAAGAAAAGAAGAGGAGATTGTTGAGAGGCTCTTCAAGCCTGGGTTTAAAAGAAAATGAAAATGAGAAGCCTAGATACAATATTCCTTGCACCGCGGAAGTTCGACTATGTGAATGGCCAAGTGAGGCATTCTTGAGGGTGGCCGGAATTATGAAGATTTCTACTATCTAGTAGAAAATGCAGGCATCACCGACTTCCTCAATGATAAGTGTGACCAGTATCTCCTACTTACTAATACTTTCGTGCAAAATTTTCACTTTTATCCTAGGAAGAATCCTCCCATGGTAGAATTTCATTTATATGATGTGCCCAAGGAAATGTCACTTTGCGATTTTTGCAATGTTTGCAAAATATGTTTTGAGAGCAGCATCAGTGAACCATGTCCTAGAGACATGGAGGATTTTATTTCCGCAATCACTGTAGGGGAAGGGAGAGGGGTGTCAAAAGCAAGAGCGGCTAGCGTACATTTTCCTGTTCTACGTTAGTATTCATTATTTGCAGGGAGATGTTTAGTTGATCGCAGCGAGAGTGGAAGCCTCAGTGCTCGCGACCTCACTATTCTGTGCTAAAGCTTTACTTGCTGATAGAACTTTTAGTCTGGGCGCTATAGTGGCCCAACGGTTGAACTTAAACCGTTTGAAGGGCCCTATATTCGAAGGGATCTATGCATCTCGTTTAGCTAAACACTTTGAGATACCTATTAGGCTTGACGAGGAAGAGGAAATGCTACTTCCTATAAGATATTTAGATTATGATAGGATGGTACCACATGATTTTATTAAGAAAGATAATGATAAGATGTTGCTTTATAACTTAGTATTTAGTCAGGGTACTTGTGAGATTATTGCTTTGCCTGCTTCTTCATTGTTCGATATCCATTGAGGCAGGTACACTATTATGCCCAAGGACATTTACAAATATTGGGGCCTGCCGCAACCCCCAGCACCTCAGCCTGCACCAGCCCTCGACCTCTATCAGGTTCCAGTTTTCCAGTGGGATCCGCAAGAGCTCGCAAACCAGTCGAACCCTCAGTATCCTCCAGATTATCCAGGAGGGGGTTATTTCTAGCCATGGCATTAGACCAACTTAGGCCAAAATCCTAAGCTTGGGGGGAGTACATATTTCTCACCGACATTACATTCATGTTCACACACTCATTCCAGCTGTCGGTGTTCATACTTTTTCATTGTACCATCCATGATAGTTTATTTCTTCTTTTCGTTTTCTTCTTGTGTGTTTCATTCACCTTGAGAAAATCCAAAAACTTAGTTCTAGTTTTACCTTCTAGTTTGTTTAGTTGTAGTGTTAAAAGAAAACCCAAAACGATTTTTTGTTCTTCTTTTGCCTGTTGGGGGTTTTCCCGTGTAAATAGCTTTTCTTCCTTCTTTGGGTCCTAAGTAGAAGACCACGATGACATGCAGAGTGGCTCTCATATGCATTATCGTTTATCTATCAAAGAGCCCATATTACCTTGTCTTATCTTTTGACTATTGCTTGCAGATTCCAGCTTAGTCCAATGCACGTGCATTCTTATTATTATTATTCACACCGTTCGGTCGTGCAAGTGAAAGGCAATAATGACGATATATGATGAAGTGACGGAGGTGGAGAAAAGCTGGTATGAACTCGTCCTATCTTTTTGGTAAATATGATTAGCTCATCGTTCTGGATTCATCTCGTTATGCATTGACCATTTTTGCAATGGCAATTATAGATTATAGTTACTTATGCCATGATTAATTAGCTAGGAGTGAATAATGGTTTGTCTTGAGTGTCAACATGCATATTAAAATGGTTCTGATCTAGTATGATAGAATGGTTTCTGCTACTGCAACAAAAGACCTTCCAATGGCGCCAGAAATAGGCACGTCGACGGGAGAATACTTGGCTTGATCCTTCTACTGCGGCTACGCCTTAAGGGACTTCCTAGGCAAGTATACAAAGGATTTCCCCCGTGTCCTTGGAGCCTTGCATTGGTGTTCCCTTGAAGCGGAAAGGGTGATGTAGCGTAGCGGTGGTAAGTATTTCCCTCAGTTTGAGAACCAAGGTATCAATCCAGTGGAGGAGTATCTCAAGATCCTGCACAAACACAAAAACTTGGTCCCAACGCTATGAAGGGGTTGTCAATCCCTTATAGATTGTTTGCCAAGTGAGAACTGAAAGCAACAAAGTAACAAAGCAAAGTAAAAGCGGAGGTATAAATGATGGATGTGAATAGACCCGGGCGTCGTAGTGTTTACTAGTGGCTTCTCTCATGAAAGCAAGTAGACGGTGGGTGAACAAATTACTGTCGAGCAATTGATAGAACCGCGGAAAGTCGTGACGATATCTATGCAACGATTATTTCTATAGGCATCACGTCCAAAACAAGTAGACCAATACTGTCAGCATCTACTACTATTACTCCACACGTCGACCGCTATCCAGCATGCATCTACTGTATTAAGTCCATAAGAACAGAGTAACGCCTTAAGCAAGATGACATGATGTAGAGGGATAATCTCAAACCAATGATAAAAACCCCATATTTTTACCCTTGATGGCAACTACTTGATGTGTGCCTTGCTGCCCCTACTGTCACTGGGAAAGGTCACCACATGGTAGAACCCAAAACCAAGCACTTCTCCCATTGCAAGAATCATAGATCTAGTTGGCCAAACAAAATCCAAGACTCGGAGAGACGTACAAGGATATCAAATCATGCATATAAGAAATCAGCAAAGACTCAAATATATATCATAGATAGTCTGATCACAAATCCACAATTCATCAGATCTCGACAAACACACCGGCAAAGAAGATTACATCGGATAGATCTCCATGAAGATCATGGAGAACTTTGTATTGAAGATCCAAGAGAGAGAAGAAGCCATCTAGCTAATAACTACGAACCCGTAGGTCTGAAGTGAACTACTCACGAGTCATTGGAGGGGCGATGATGATGATGAAGAAGCCCTCCAACTCCAAAGTCCCCTCCGGCAGGGTGCCGGGAAGGGTCTGCAGATGAGATCTCGCGAAAACGGAAGCCTGCGGTGGAGGAAAAGTATTTTCGAGGCTCCCGTGATTTTTTGCTGAATTTTTGGGAATATATAGGCCAAGGATCTAGGTTAGGGGCGGCCAGGGAGGCCACAAGCCCTGCCACCGCCGCCTCCCCCTGGTGGTAGAGTGGGGGCTTGTGGGCTCCCTGGAGCCCACCTGGCTTGGCCCAGAGGCCCCCTGATCTTCTTCCGTTCGGGAAAAATTCATTTCGGGGTTTTTATTCCGTTTGGACTCCGTTCCAAAATTAGATCTGAAAAGAGACAAAAACACAGAAAAAAACAGGAACTGGCACTTGGCACTGAATTAATAAGTTAGTCCCAAAAAAGATATAAAAGGTACACAAAACATCCAAAGAAGACAAGATAACAGCGTGAAACCATCAAAAATTATAGATACGTTTGAGACGTATCAAGCATCCTCAAGCTTAACTCCTGCTCGTCCTCGAGTAGGGAAGTGATAAAGAATGAATTTTTGATGCTTTCATGCTACCTAGCATAGATGTCCTTTGTAATTCCTCTTATGTGACGTGAATGTTCAGATCCATTAGATTCAAAACAATAGTTTTCTATTGACGTGGAAACAATAGTAATTCAAGCAAACTAGCAAAGTAATCATGAACTTTCAAAATAACAAGGCCAAAAGAAAGTTATCCCTACAAAATCATATAGTCTGGCTATGCTTTATCATCATTGCACAACGAATTTAAATCATGCACAACCCCGGTATTGGCCAAGTAATTGTTTCACACCTTTACTTTCTCAAACCTTTTCAACTCTCACGCAATACATGAGCGTGAGCCATGGTTATAGCACTATAGATGGTGTGGAATGTGGTGGAGGTTGCAAGACAAAAAGGAGAAGATAGTGACATTAACTAGGCATATCAATGAGCTATGGAGATGCTCATCAATAGATATCAATGTGAATGAGTAGGGATTTCCATACAAATGATGCACTAGAGCTACGACTATGTGAAATCTCTTAAAGAAAACTAGTGGGTGTGCATCCAACTTGCTTGCTCACGAAGACCTAAGGCAATTTTGAGGAAGCCTATCATTGGAATATACAAGCCAAGTTATATAATGAAAATTTCCCACTAGCTATATGGTGGTGACAAAACGAGAGACTCTTAATCATGAAGATCATGGTGCTTAATATGCACAAGTGTGGAAAAAAAGTGGTAGCATTGTCCCTTCTCTCTTTTTCTCTCATTTTTTTTTAATTTTGGTGGGCTCTTTGGCCTCTTTTTTTTTATTTTGGTGGGCTTCTTTGGCCTATTTTATTTCCTCACATGGGACAATGCTCCATTAATGATGATCATCACACTTTCGACTCAAAACTTAGAGCAACTATGACTCTATATGGAATGCCTTCGGTAGTGTACCGTGGCAATGATCTAGCATGGCATAGACATCAATGGAAACATCATGGTAGCTATCTTACGATCATGCAATGGCAATGTAGACATGGTGGCACATGTCATGGTGGTAGTTGCATGGCAATATATCTCGGAATGACTTTGAAGAAGCCATAGTAGGTAGGTATGGTGGCTGTTTTGAGGGAGGCTAATGGTGGGTTTTGTACACCGGCGAAAGTTGAACGACACTAAGAAGATAGTGATGGTGGAAGGTGAAAGTGCATCTAAACCATGGACTCAACATTAGTCATGAAGAACTCATATACTTGTTGCAAAAGTTTTATTAGTAATCGAAACAAAGCATTCAACGCATACTCCTAGGGAAGGGTTGGTAGGTATAAACCATCGCGCGATCCCGACCGCCACACAAAGGATGACAATCAATATACTAATCATGCTCAGATTTCATCACATAGCGGTTCACCATACGTGCATGCTACGGGAATAACTAACTTCAACACAAGTATTTCTAGATCCACAACACCTTACTAGCATGACTTCAATATTACCATAACCACAACTCAAAACTAATTGAGATGAATCAAACTTCTCTAACTATTCAATGCACATGAAGGTGGAAGTTTTCGTATCCCTTTTGATAACTACCCCTTTTGAGACTACTTTCAAAGCATAGATCAACTACCAAGCCACGCGCCGCTATGCTCTAAAAGATATAAGTGAAGCACAAAGAGCAAAAGTATCTAGCTCAAAAGATATAAGTGAAGCACATGTGAGCTGAATTGTCTTCCAAAAGATATAAGTGAGGGTCGACAAAATCACCGTGTGTGCATGTATCTCTCTCTAGGTGTGCAGCAAGGATGATTGTGACACAACAAAAATAAAAGACTCCTACGATACAAGACGCTCCAAGCAAAAACACATAACATGTGGTGAATAAAAATATAGCCCCAAGTAACGTTACCGATGGATTGAAGACGAAAGAGGGGATGCCTTCTCGGGGCATCCCCAAGCTTAGGCTTTTACGGCATCCTTGAATCTCTTGGGGTGCCTTGGGAATCCCCAAGCTTTATCTCTTGCCACTCTTTATCCTTTTTGTCCATAAGAACTTCACCCAAAACTTGAAAACTTCACAACACGAAACTTAAACAGAAACTCGTGATAACATTAGTACAAGAAAGCAAACCAACACTTCCTTAGATAGTGTAGCAACCTTAAATTCTACTTGTGCTGATGTTGGGTTACTGTACTTTCAATCTTCCATGGCTAATACCCCCCGATACTATCCATAGTTTCATCAAAATAAGCAACCAACACAACAGAAACATAATCTGTTAACAGCAGACCAGTCTGTAGAAATCTGTATATTTCGTATACCTCTCGTACTTCAAAAATTCTGAAAAATTACGACAGTCTGAAGAATTTTCATAGAAATCTGCAGCAAAAAGAATCAACTCAAAAGCTCTTAAAGAAAAACAATGAAAATTCTTTTCTTGAGCAGAAAGTTTCTGCCTTTTTCAGCATGACCAAATGATCATCCTCAAGACTAATCATAACGGTTTTGCTTGGCACAAACGCAAAAAGAAACACAAAAAACACAATCATAACAGAATTATGAAAGTGTGGAAAACATGAAACAGAAAGAAAAAGGATAGATTCATTGGGTTGCCTCCCAACAAGCGCTTTTGTTTAACGCCCTTAGTTAGGCAAAAGGTGATGGAATCACGTATAGTCATCTTTGGTGCTCAAACCTTAAGTAGCCCTCATCATAGATTCATAAGGCAATCTTATTTTATTTCTAGGAAAGTGCTCCATGCCCTTCCTTAAAGGAAATTGAAATCTAATATTCCCTTCCTTCATATCGATGATAGCACCAATAGTCCTTAGGAAAGGTCTACCAAGAATAATGAGACATGAAGGATTGCAATCTATGTCAAGTACAATGAAATCCACGGGTACATAGTTCTTATTTGCAACAATAAGAACATCCTCGATCCTCCCCATGGGTTTCTTGACAGTAGAATCCGCAAAATGCAAATTAAGAGAACACTCTTCAAACTCATGAAAACCAAGAATATCACATAAAGACTTTGGAATCGCGGAAACACTAGCACCCAAATCACACAAAGCATTGCACTCATAGTTTTTGATCTTGATTTTGATAGTAGGTTCCCACTCATCATGAAGTTTTCTAGGTATAGAGACTTCTAGTTCGAGCTTCTCTTCAAGAGATTTCATCATAGCATCTACGATATGCGCGGTAAAGGCTTTGCTTTGGCTATAAGCATGTGGAGAGTTTGCAATGGATTGCATCAAAGAAATGCATTCAAACAAGGAGCAATTATCATAATTGAATTCCTTGAAATCCAAAGTGGTAGTTTCATTACTACTCAAAATTTTGACTTCTTCTACTCCACTCTCCACACCTTTATCATCAAGATAGGTGGACTCCGAATCATTGGGGCGTTTTTCAACCAAAGTGGATTCATATCCAGCCCCTCCATAAGTAGGTTTGACACGCGAAAACAAAGATTCAAGAGGAGACACACCAAGCACTTTAAGATCTTCGTGATTTGCATCACAAATTTCAGGTTTAGCTGCCATCTTATTGACTAAGGTAGTCTGCTTGTCAGAAATTTGGCCCACCAATTTCTCAAGGTGAGCAAGCTGAGAGTTAAGTGCTAGGAAATCATTGGCCATATCATCAACCTCTTTATTCAAACAGACCAAAAAGGAATTTTTCTCTTTTAATTCCCTACGGAAGTAACTATTTTGGTCAAACTGGGAGGACAGGGAAGCTTTGACATTAGTTTCAATCTCCTCCAATTTTCTAAAATAATTTGGTTTGGACATGAGGAAAGGTCTCTCACGAACAAGCCTAAGAGCTGGCGAGCGAAAGGGGAAGGCAAAAAGCAAAAGAAAACGGCGAAGGAGAAAGGCAAATGAAAACGGCAAATGCGGAGTGGGGGAGAGGAAAACGAGAGGCAACTGGCAACAAAAGTAAATGCAAGAGAAGAGTTTGTGAGACCTACTTGGATAGATCTTGATTTCTCCTCCCCGGCAACGGCGCCAGAAATACTTCTGATATCAGCTGTGCTTCCCCGGCAACGGCGCCAGAAATGCTTCTGCTACTGCAACAAAAGACCTTCCAATGGCGCCAGAAATAGGCACGTCGACGGGAGAATACTTGGCTTGATCCTTCTACTGCGGCTATGCCTTAAGGGAATTCCTAGGCAAGTATGCAAAGGATTTCCCCCGTGGCCTTGGAGCCTTGCGTTGGTGTTCCCTCGAAGCGGAAACGGTGATATAGCGTAGCGGTGGTAAGTATTTCCCTCAGTTTGAGAACCAAGGTATTAATCCAGTGGAGGAGTATCTCAAGATCCTGCACAAACACAAAAACTTGCTCCCAACGCTATGAAGGGGTTGCCAATCCCTTATAGATTGTTTGCCAAGTGAGAACTGAAAGCAACAAAGTAACAAAGCAAAGTAAAAGCGGAGGTGTAAACGGTGGATGTGAATAGACCCGGGGGCCGTAGTGTTTACTAGTGGCTTCTCTCATGAAAGCAAGTAGACGGTGGGTGAACAAATTACTGTCGAGCAATTGATAGAACCGCGCAAAGTCGTGACGATATCTATGCAATGATTATTTCTATAGTCATCACGTCCAAAACAAGTAGACCGATACTGTCTTCATCTACTACTATTACTCCACACGTCGACCGCTATCCAGCATGCATCTAGTGTATTAAGTCCATAAGAACATAGTAACGCCTTAAGCAAGATGACATGATGTAGAGGGATAATCTCAAACCAATGATAAAACCCCCATATTTTTACCCTTGATGGCAACTACTTGATGTGTGCCTTGCTGCCCCTATTGTCACTGGGAAAGGTCACCACATGGTAGAACCCAAAACCAAGCACTTCTCCCATTGCAAGAATCATAGATCTAGTTGGCCAAACAAAACCCAAGACTCAAAAAGACTTACAAGGATATCAAATCATGCATATAAGAAATCAGCAAAGACTCAAATATATATCATAGATAATCTGATCACAAATCCACAATTCATCGGATCTCGACAAACACACCGCCAAAGAAGATCATATCGGATAGATCTCCATGAAGATCATGGAGAACTTTGTATTGAAGATCCAAGAGAGAGAAGAAGCCATCTAGCTACTAACTACGGACCCGTAGGTCTGAAGTGAGCTACTCACGAGTCATTGTAGGGGCAATGATGATGATGAAGAAGCCCTCCAACTCCAAAGTCCCCTCCGGCAGGGTGCCGGGAAGGGACTCCAGATGAGATCTCGCGGAAACGGAAGCTTGCGACGGCAGACAAGTATTTCTGAGGCTCCCCTGATTTGTTTCTGAATTTTTGGGAATATATAGGCCAAGGATCTAGGTCAGGGGGCGGCCAGGGAGGCCATAAGCCCTGCCACTGCCGCCTCCCCTGGTGGCAGAGTGGGGGCTTGTGGGCTCCCTGGAGCCCACCTGGCTTGGCCCAGAGGCCCCCTGATCTTCTTCCGTTCGGGAAAAAATCATTTCGGGGTTTTTATTTTGTTTGGACTCCATTCCAAAATCAGATCTGAAAAGAGTCAAAAACACACAAAAAAACAGGAATTGGCACTTGGCACTGAATTAATAAGTTAGTCCCAAAAAAGATATAAAAGGTACACAAAACATCCAAAGAAGACAAGATAACAACGTGAAACCATAAAAAATTATAGATACGTTTGAGACGTATCAGTTTCATCCTCCTAATGATTCGAGTGGCTTGACTTGACACATGTTCACGCATGTAGTTGAAACAAAACCAACATAGCCTCCATGATGTTTATGTTCATGGTGATTTTTATCCTACTCATGCTTGCATTCAATGTTGGTTAATCTCAAAACATGTTTATGACTATTGTAGCTCTCTAGTGGGTCTCTTCCAAGTCTCTTGCTAGCCTCCACTTGTATTAAGCGAGAATACTGCTTGTGCATCCATTTCCATAAACCCAAAAGTTGTTTCGTATGAGTCCACCATACCTACCTATATGTGGTATTTACCAGCCGTCCCAAGTAAATTTGCATGTGCCATACTCTAAACCTTCAAATAAATATTCTATTTTGTATGCCCGAATCGCTCATGTAGTGACTAGAGGATGTCGGTATCTTCCATGCTAGGTTGGTTATTCTCACGATATGTGTTGATTCACTATCATTCACGAGAAAGTGGCTGCTATCCGGGATGCCCATTTCCATGTTCAAAGGTCAAATAAAAAATGGAACAAAACTCCCCCAGGATTGTTATTTGTATGGACAGTACCCGTGGATTTGGCCCGCCATGGAGTGTGATCGATTGGTGGAGGGGGAGTAAAGATATTGAGATCTCTTAGTTGTTATGTTGACAATGGAAGCATACCGCCCAAAAATTTGATTCATCCCTGTTTTAAAAGCTCGAGCTCTGGCACCTCTGTAAATCAATGCTTCCCTCTGTGAAGGGCATATCTAGTTTCCTTTTCTGTTGAGTCATCTTCCTCTTAAGGCGCCAGCTAGTGAGCACCTTCGTCATTTGTATGCTTTGTTATTAATTGATATTGAGTATGAGTATGACTGGATCTCTATTACCATGAATTACATTGTCTAGTGAGTCCTTGTTCTTTGGAGGTGCTCTACATTTATGTTTTGCAGTCTCAGAAAGGGCTAGCGAGATACCAGTTTATCATATTGTATTATGATTGTTTTGATAAAATTGTTGTCATCTGAGAGTTATTATTATTTCTCGCTAGTTGATTATTCCATTGATATAAGTAAATGTGAGACCTAAATATTATTGTGAATGTGTTAGTCTATATTCCTAGCTGAAGATCTGAACATGAGTTAGGCATATTTACAACAGCAAGATCTAATAGAGTTTGTAAAAGTTTTTCTTTATCACTTTCAGTTTATCAACTGAATTGCTTGAGGACAAGCAAAGGTTTAAGCTTAGGGGAGTTGATACGTTTCCAACGTATCTACTTTTCCAAACTCTTTTGCCCTTGTTTTGGACTCTAATCTGCATGATTTGAATGGAACTAACTTGGACTGTCGTTGTTTTGGACTCTAATAAAAGTTCTCGGATTGGCCTAAAAATTTACGGAAAATATCATAGGAATTAATTAAAAGTATTGGAGAAAGAATCAACCACAGAGGGGCCACCACCTGGGCACAAGCCTGAGGGCGCCCCCTAGGGCGTGCCCCCTGGCTTGTGGGCCCCCTATGGTTCCTCCAACCTCGTTTCCACTTCTATATATTCCTATTTGGGGAGAAACAAATCAGAAAGAAGAGTTCATCGCATTTTACGATACAAAGCCGCCGCCACCTCCTGTTCTTCCTCGGGAGGGCAAATCTGGAGTCTGATTTGGGCTCCGAAGAGGGGAAATCGACGCGGTCGTCATCATCAATCATCCTTCATCACCAATTTCATGATGCTCTCCACCATTCGTGAGTAATTCCATTGTAGGCTTGTTGGACGGTGATGGGTTGGATGAGATCTATCATGTAATCAAGTTAGTTTTGTTAGGGTTTGATCCCTAGTATCCACTATGTTCTGAGATTGATGTTGCTATGACTTTGCTATGCTTAATGCTTGTCACTAGGTCCCGAGTGCCATGATTTTAGATCTGAACCTATTATGTTTTCATGAATATATATGTGTTCTTGATCCTATCTTGCAAGTTGTAGACACCTATTACGAGTTATGATCCGCATCACCTAGGGTGACAATAACTGGGATTCTTTCTAATGATTACCGTAGTTTGAGGAGTTCATGTATTCACTAAGTGCTAATGATTTGGTTCGGTTCTCTATTAAAAGAAGGCCTTAATATCCCTTACTTTCCATTAGGACCCCGCTGCTATGGGAGGGAAGGACAAAAGATATCATGCAAGTTCTTTTCCATAAGCACGTATGACTATATATGGAATACATGCCTACATTACATTGATCAATTGGAGCTAGTTCTATATCACCTTATTGTTGGGGAACGCCGCATGGGAAACAAAAATTTTCCTACGCGCACGAAGACCTATCATGGTGATGTCCATCTACGAGAGGGGATAAGTGATCTACGTACCCTTGTAGATCGTACAGTAGAAGCGTTAGAGAACGCGGTTGATGTAGTGGAACGTCCTCTCGTCCCTCGATCCGCCCCGCGAACAATCCCGCGATCAGTCCCACGATCTAGTACCGAACGGACGGCACCTCCGCGTTCAGCACACGTACAGCTCGACGATGATCTCGGCCTTCTTGATCCAGCAAGAGAGACGGAGAGGTAGAAGAGTTCTCCGGCAGTGTGACGGCGCTCCGGAGGTTGGTGATGATCTCGTCTCAGCAGGGCTCCGCCCGAGCTCCACAGAAACGCGATCTAGAGGAAAAACTATGGAGGTATGTGGTGGGGCAGCCGTGAGAAAGTCGTCTCAAATCTGCCCTAAAAGCCCCATATATATAGGAGGAGGGAGGGGGACCTTGCCTTGGGGTCCAAGGGACTCCCAAGGGGTCGGCCGAGCCAAGGGGGGGAGGACTCCCCCCCCAAACCGAGTTGGACTTGGTTTGGTGGGAGGAGTCCCCCTCCCTTCCCACTTCTTCCCTCTTTTTTTTTCTTTTCATTTGATTTTCTTTCTCTTGGCGCATAGGCCCCTTTGGGGCTGTCCCACCAGCCCACTAAGGGCTGGTGTGTCTCCCCAAAGCCTATGGGCTTCCCCGGGGTGGGTTGCCCCCCCCCCCCCCGGTGAACTCCCGGAACCCATTCGTCATTCCCGGTACATTCCCGGTAACTCCGAAAACCTTCCGGTAATCAAATGAGGTCATCCTATATATCAATCTTCGTTTCCGGACCATTCCGGAAACCCTCGTGACGTCCGTGATCTCATCCGGGACTCCGAACAACATTCGGTAACCAACCATATAACTCAAATACGCATAAAACAACGTCGAACCTTAAGTGTGCAGACCCTGCGGGTTCGAGAACTATGTAGACATGACCCGAGAGACTCCTCGGTCAATATCCAATAGCGGGAACTGGATGCCCATATTGGATCCTACATATTCTATGAAGATCTTATCGTTTGAACCTCAGTGCCAAGGATTCGTATAATCCCGTATGTCATTCCCTTTGTCCTTCGGTATGTTACTTGCCCGAGATTCGATCGTCAGTATCCGCATACCTATTTCAAGCTCGTTTACCGGCAAGTCTCTTTACTCGTTCCGTAATACAAGATCCCGCAACTTACACTAAGTTACATTGCTTGCAAGGCTTGTGTGTGATGTTGTATTACCGAGTGGGCCCCGAGATACCTCTCCGTCATACGGAGTGACAAATCCCAGTCTTGATCCATACTAACCCAACTAACACCTTCGGAGATACCTGTAGAGCATCTTTATAGTCACCCAGTTACGTTGCGACGTTTGATACACACAAAGCATTCCTCCGGTGTCAGTGAGTTATATGATCTCATGGTCATAGGAATAAATACTTGACACGCAGAAAACAGTAGCAACAAAATGACACGATCAACATGCTATGTCTATTAGTTTGGGTCTAGTCCATCACGTGATTCTCCCAATGACGTGATCCAGTTATCAAGCAACAACACCTTGTTCATAATCAGAAGACACTGACTATCATCGATCAACTGGCCAGCCAACTAGAGGCATGCTAGGGACGGTGTTTAGTCTATGTATCCACACATGTAAATGAGTCTTCATTCAATACAATTATAGCATGGATAATAAACTATTATCTTGATACAGGAATTATAATAATAACTATACTTTTATTATTGCCTCTAGGGCATAATTCCAACAGTCTCCCACTTGCACTAGAGTCAATAATCTAGCCCTCACATCACCATGTGAATTACATTGTAATAAATCTAACACCCATACAGTTCTGGTGTCGATCATGTTTTGGCCGTGGAAGAGGTTTAGTCAGCGGGTCTGCTACATTCAGATCCGTGTGCACTTTGCATATATTTACGTCCTCCTCCTCGACGTAGTCGCGGATGAGGTTGAAGAGTCGTTTGATGTGTCTGGTCTTCTTGTGAAACCTTGGTTTCTTTGCTAAAGCAATGGCACCAGTGTTGTCACAGAACAAGGTTATTGGATCCAGTGCACTTGGCACCACTCCAAGATCCGTCATGAACTGCTTCATCCAGACACCCTCCTTAGCCGCCTCCGAGGCAGCCATGTACTCTGCTTCACATGTAGAATCTGCTACGACGCTTTGCTTGGAACTGCACCAGCTTACTGCACCCCCATTAAGAATAAATACGTATCCGGTTTGCGACTTAGAGTCGTCCGGATCTGTGTCAAAGCTTGCATCGACGTAACCTTTTACGGCGAGCTCTTCGTCACCTCCATACACGAGAAACATCTCCTTAGTCCTTTTCAGGTACTTCAGGATATTCTTGACCGCCGTCCAGTGATCCACTCCTGGATTACTCTGGAACCTACCTGCCATACTTATGGCCAGGCTAACATCCGGTCTAGTGCACAGCATTGCATACATGATAGAGCCTATGGCTGAAGCATAGGGGACAGAGCGCATATGCTCTCTATCTTCATCAGTTGCTGGGCACTGAGTCTTACTCAATCTCGTACCTTGTAACACTGGCAAGAACCCTTTCTTGGACTGTTCCATTTTGAACCTCTTCAAAACCTTATCAAGGTATGTGCTTTGTGAAAGCCCTATCAGGCGTTTTGATCTATCCCTATAGATCTTAATGCCTAGTATGTAAGCAGCTTCTCCTAGGTCCTTCATAGAGAAACTTTTATTCAAGTAACCTTTTATGCTCTCCAAAAGCTCTACATTGTTCCCAATCAGTAATATGTCATCCACATATAATATTAGAAACGCCACAGAGCTCCCACTCACTTTCTTGTAAATACAAGATTCTCCAACCACTTGTATAAACCCAAATGCTTTGATCACCTCATCAAAGCGTTTATTCCAACTCCGAGATGCTTGCACCAGTCCATAAATGGATCGCTGGAGCTTGCACACTTTGTCAGCATTTTTAGGATCGACAAAACCTTCGGGTTGCATCATATACAACTCTTCCTTAAGGAAACCGTTAAGGAACGCCGTTTTGACATCCATCTGCCAGATTTCATAATCGAAAAATGCAGCTATTGCTAACATGATTCTGACGGACTTAAGCATCGCTACGGGTGAGAAAGTCTCATCGTAGTCAACTCCTGGAACTTGTGAAAAACCCTTTGCCACAAGTCGAGCTTTATAAACGGTCACATTACCGTCAGCGTCCGCCTTCTTCTTAAAGATCCATTTGTTCTGAATAGCCTTGCGGCCCTCAGGCAGTATCTCCAAAGTCCACACTTTGTTCTCATACATGGATCCTATCTCGGATTTCATGGTTTCTAGCCATTTGTTGGAATCTGGGCCCACCATTGCTTCTTCATAATTTGCAGGTTCATTGTTGTCTAACAACATGATTGATAAGACGGGATTAACGTACCACTCTGGAGCAGTGCGTGATCTCGTCGACCTGCGTGGTTCAACAGAAACTTGAACTGGAGTTTCATGATCATCATCATTAACTTCCTCCTCAACCGGCGTCGCAACGACACAGGTTTCCCCTTGCCCTGCGCCACCATCCAGAGGGATGAGAGGTTCGACAACCTCGTCAAGTTCTATCTGCCTCCCACTCAATTCTCTCGAGAGAAACTCCTTCTCGAGAAAAGTTCCGTTCTTAGCAACAAACACTTTGCCCTCGGATTTGAGATAGAAGGTGTACCCAACTGTCTCTTTTGGGTAACCTATGAAGACGCACTTTTCCGCTTTGGGTTCTAGCTTTTCAGGCTGAAGCTTTTTGACATAAGCATCACATCCCCAAACTTTAAGAAACGACAACTTTGGCCTTTTGCCATACCACAGTTCGTATGGTGTCGTCTCAACGGATTTCGATGGTGCCCTATTTAAAGTGAATGCAGCTGTTTCTAATGCATAACCCCAAAATGACAACGGCAAATCAGTAAGAGACATCATAGATCGCACCATCTCTAACAAGGTACGATTACGACGTTCGGACACACCATTACGCTGTGGTGTTCCAGGCGGTGTTAACTGCGAAACAATTCCACATTGTCTTAAGTGAGTACCAAACTCGAAACTCAGATATTCACCCCCACGATCAGACCGTAGGAACTTGATCTTCTTGTTACGATGATTTTCCACTTCACTCTGAAATTGCTTGAACTTTTCAAATGTTTCAGACTTGTGCTTCATCAAGTAGACATAACCATATCTACTTAAATCGTCAGTGAAGGTGAGAAAATAACGATATCCGCCGCGTGCCTCCACGCTCATTGGACCACACACATCGGTATGTATGATTTCCAACAAGTCACTTGCATGCTCCATTGTTCTGGAGAACGGAGTCTTAGTCATCTTGCCCATGAGGCATGGTTCGCACGTGTCAAGTGAACCAAAGTCAAGTGACTCCAAAAGTCCATCAGCATGGAGTTTCTTCATGCGCTTTACACCAATATGACCCAAGCGGCAGTGCCAAAAAAATATGGTGCTATCATTGTTTACTCTAACTCTTTTGGTCTCAATGTTATGTATATGCGTATCGCTATCAAGATTCAATATGAACAATCCTCTCACATTCGGTGCACGACCATAAAAGATGTTACTCATAGAAATAGAACAACCATTATTCTCAGACTTAAAAGAGTAACCGTCTCGCAATAAACAAGATCCAGATATAATGTTCATGCTCAACGCAGGCACTAAATAACAATGATTTAAGTTCATCACTAATCCCGATGGTAGTTGAAGTGACACTGTGCCGACGGCGATTGCATCAACCTTGGAACCGTTTCCTACGCGCATCGTCACTTCGTCTTTCGCCAGCCTTCGTCTATTCCGCAGTTCCTGCTTCGAGTTGCAAATGTGAGCAACAGAACCGGTATCCAATACCCAGGCACTACTACGAGAGCCGGTTAAGTACACATCAATAACATGTATATCAAATATACCTGATTTTTCTTTGCCTGCCTTCTTATCTGCCAGATACTTGGGGCAATTGCGCTTCTAGTGACCCATACCCTTGCAATAGAAGCACTCTGTTTCAGGCTTAGGTCCAGCCTTGGGTTTCTTCGGCGGATTGGCAACAGGCTTGCCGCTCTTCTTCGAATTGCCCTTCTTGCCTTTGCCGTTTCTCTTGAAACTAGTGGTCTCGCTCACCATCAACACTTGATGCTCTTTACGGAGTTCAGACTCTGCGACTTTCAGCATCGCAAACAACTCGCCGGGAGACTTGTTCATCCCTTGCATGTTGTAGTTCAACACAAAGCCTTTATAGCTTGGCGGCAGTGATTGAAGGATTCTGTCAGTGATAGCTTCTTGCGGGAGTTCAATCCCCAGTTCAGCTAGACGGTTTGAGTACCCAGACATTTTGAGCACATGTTCACTGACAGGCGAGTTTTCCTCCATCTTGCAAGCATAGAATTTATCGGAGGTCTCATACCTCTCGATCCGGGTGTTCTTCTGAAAGATAAACTTCAACTCCTGGAACATCTCAAATCCTCCATGACGCTCAAAGCGACGTTGAAGTCCCGGTTCTAAGCCATACAAGACTGCACATTGAACTATTGAGTAGTCCTCCTTACGCGCTAAGCAAGCGTTCTTAACATCCTGATCAGCCGTAGCGGGTGGTTCATCTCCTAGCGCAGCATTAAGGACATAATCCTTCTTTCCAGCTTGTAAGATTAGCTTAAAATTACGAGCCCAGTCTACAAAGTTGCTTCCATCATCTTTCAACTTAGCTTTCTCTAGGAACGTATTAAAATTCTGGATGACACTTGCGTGACCCATGATCTACAACACAAATATATTCAAAGTGGACTTAGACTATGTTCAAGATAATTAGAGTTCAACTTAATCAAATTATATGCTAAACTCCCACTCAAAAAATACATCTCTCTAGTCATTTGAGTGGTTCATGATCCACTTACACTATCCCAAGTCCGATCATCACGTGAGTTGAGTATAGTTTCAGTGGTAAGCATCCCTATGCTAATCATATCAACTATATGATTCATGATCGACCTTTCGGTCTCATGTGTTCCGAGGCCATGTCTGCACATGCTAGGCTCGTCAAGCTTAACCCGAGTGTTCCGCGTGCGCAACTGTTTTGCACCCGTTGTATGTGAACGTTGAGTCTATCACACCCGATCATCACGTGGTGTCTTGAAACGACGAACTGTAGCAACGGTGCTCAGTCGGGGAGAACACAATTTCGTCTTGAAATTTTAGTGAGAGATCACCTCATAATGCTACCGTCGTTCTAAGCAAAATAAGGTGCATAAAAGGATTAACATCACATGCAATTCATAAGTGACATGATATGGCCATCATCTCGTGCTTCTTGATCTCCATCACCAAAGCACCGGCACGATCTTATTGTCACCGGCGCCACACCATGATCATCCATCAATGTGTTGCCATCGTGGTTGTCGTGCTACTTATGCTATTACTACTAAAGCTACATCCTAGCAAAATAGTAAACGCATCTGCAAGCACATATGTTAGTATAAAGACAACCCTATGGCTCCTGCCGGTTGCCGTACCATCGACGTGCAAGTCGATATTTCTATTACAACATGATCATCTCATACATCCAATATATCACATCACATCGTTGGCCATATCACATCACAATCATACCCTGCAAAAACAAGTTAGACGTCCTCTAATTTTGTTGTTGCATGTTTTACGTGGTGACCAAGGGTATCTAGTAGGATCGCATCTTACTTACGCAAACACCACAACGGAGATATATGAGTTGCTATTTAACCTCATCCAAGGACCTCCTCGGTCAAATCCGATTCAACTAAAGTTGGAGAAACCGTCACTTGCCAGTCATCTTTGAGCAAAGGGGGTTACTCGTAACGATGAAACCAGTCTCTCGTAAGCGTACGAGTAATGTCGGTCCAAGCCGCTTTAATCCAACAATACCGCGGAATCAAGAAAAGACTAAGGAGGGCAGCAAAACGCACATCACCGCCCACAAAACCTTTTGTGTTCTACTCGAGAAGACATCTACGCATGAACCTAGCTCATGATGCCACTGTTGGGGAACGCCGCATGGGAAACAAAAAATTTCCTACGCGCACGAAGACCTATCATGGTGATGTCCATCTACGAGAGGGGATAAGTGATCTACGCACCCTTGTAGATCGTACAGCAGAAGCGTTAGAGAACGCGGTTGATGTAGTGGAACGTCCTCACGTCCCTCGATCCGCCCCGCGAACAATCCCGCGATCAGTCCCACGATCTAGTACCGAACGGACGGCACCTCCGCGTTAAGCACACGTACAGCTCGACGATGATCTCGGCCTTCTGGATCCAGCAAGAGAGACAGAGAGGTAGAAGAGTTCTCCGGCAGCGTGACGGCGCTCCGGAGGTTGGTGATGATCTCGTCTCAGCAGGGCTCCGCCCGAGCTCCGCAGAAACGCGATCTAGAGGAAAAACTATGGAGGTATGTGGTCGGGCAGCCGTGAGAAAGTCGTCTCAAATCTGCCCTAAAAGCCCCATATATATAGGAGGAGGGAGGGGGACCTTGCCTTGGGGTCCAAGGGACTCCCAAGGGGTCGGCCGAGCCAAGGGGGGGAGGACTCCCCCCCCCCCAAACCGAGTTGGACTTGGTTTGGTGGGAGGAGTCCCCCTCCCTTCCCACTTCTTCCCTCTTTTTTTTTCTTTTCATTTGATTTTCTTTCTCTTGGCGCATAGGCCCCTTTGGGGCTGTCCCACCAGCCCACTAAGGGCTGGTGTGTCTCCCCAAAGCCTATGGGCTTCCCCGGGGTGGGTTGCCCCCCCCCCCCCCCCCCGGTGAACTCCCGGAACCCATTCGTCATTCCCGGTACATTCCCGGTAACTCCGAAAACCTTCCGGTAATCAAATGAGGTCATCCTATATATCAATCTTCGTTTCCGGACCATTCCGGAAACCCTCGTGACGTCCATGATCTCATACGGGACTCCGAACAACATTCGGTAACCAACCATATAACTCAAATACGCATAAAACAACGTCGAACCTTAAGTGTGCAGACCCTGCGGGTTCGAGAACTATGTAGACATGACCCGAGAGACTCCTCGGTCAATATCCAATAGCGGTACCTGGATGCCCATATTGGATCTTACATATTCTACGAAGATCTTATCGTTTGAACCTCAGTGCCATGGATTCGTATAATCCCGTGTGTCATTCCCTTTGTCCTTCGGTATGTTACTTGCCCGAGATTCGATCGTCAGTATCCGCATACCTATTTCAATCTCGTTTACCGGCAAGTCTCTTTACTCGTTCCGTAATACAAGATCCCGCAACTTACACTAAGTTACATTGCTTGCAAGGCTTGTGTGTGATGTTGTATTACCGAGTGGGCCCCGAGATACCTCTCCGTCATACGGAGTGACAAATCCCAGTCTTGATCCATACTAACCCAACTAACACCTTCGGAGATACCTGTAGAGCATCTTTATAGTCACCCAGTTACGTTGCGACGTTTGATACACACAAAGCATTCCTCCGGTGTCAGTGAGTTATATGATCTCATGGTCATAGGAATAAATACTTGACACGCAGAAAACAGTAGCAACAAAATGACACGATCAACATGCTATGTCTATTAGTTTGGGTCTAGTCCATCACGTGATTCTCCCAATGACGTGATCCAGTTATCAAGCAACAACACCTTGTTCATAATCAGAAGACACTGACTATCATCGATCAACTGGCCAGCCAACTAGAGGCATGCTAGGGACGGTGTTTTGTCTATGTATCCACACATGTAAATGAGTCTTCATTCAATACAATTATAGCATGGATAATAAACTATTATCTTGATACAGGAATTATAATAATAACTATACTTTTATTATTGCCTCTAGGGCATAATTCCAACAGTCTCCCACTTGCACTAGAGTCAATAATCTAGCCCTCACATCACCATGTGAATTACATTGTAATAAATCTAACACCCATACAGTTCTGGTGTCGATCATGTTTTGGCCGTGGAAGAGGTTTAGTCAGCGGGTCTGCTACATTCAGATCCGTGTGCACTTTGCATATATTTACGTCCTCCTCCTCGACGTAGTCGCGGATGAGGTTGAAGAGTCGTTTGATGTGTCTGGTCTTCTTGTGAAACCTTGGTTCCTTTGCTAAAGCAATGGCACCAGTGTTGTCACAGAACAAGGTTATTGGATCCAGTGCACTTGGCACCACTCCAAGATCCGTCATGAACTGCTTCATCCAGACACCCTCCTTAGCCGCCTCCGAGGCAGCCATGTACTCTGCTTCACATGTAGAATCTGCTACGACGCTTTGCTTGGAACTGCACCAGCTTACTGCACCCCCATTAAGAATAAATACGTATCCGGTTTGCGACTTAGAGTCGTCCGGATCTGTGTCAAAGCTTGCATCGACGTAACCTTTTACGGCGAGCTCTTCGTCACCTCCATACACGAGAAACATCTCCTTAGTCCTTTTCAGGTACTTCAGGATATTCTTGACCGCCGTCCAGTGATCCACTCCTGGATTACTCTGGAACCTACCTGCCATACTTATGGCCAGGCTAACATCCGGTCTAGTGCACAGCATTGCATACATGATAGAGCCTATGGCTGAAGCATAGGGGACTGAGCGCATATGCTCTCTATCTTCATCAGTTGCTGGGCACTGAGTCTTACTCAATCTCGTACCTTGTAACACTGGCAAGAACCCTTTCTTGGACTGTTCCATTTTGAACCTCTTCAAAACCTTATCAAGGTATGTGCTTTGTGAAAGCCCTATCAGGCGTTTTGATCTATCCCTATAGATCTTAATGCCTAGTATGTAAGCAGCTTCTCCTAGGTCCTTCATAGAGAAACTTTTATTCAAGTAACCTTTTATGCTCTCCAAAAGCTCTACATTGTTCCCAATCAGTAATATGTCATCCACATATAATATTAGAAACGCCACAGAGCTCCCACTCACTTTCTTGTAAATACAAGATTCTCCAACCACTTGTATAAACCCAAATGCTTTGATCACCTCATCAAAGCGTTTATTCCAACTCCGAGATGCTTGCACCAGTCCATAAATGGATCGCTGGAGCTTGCACACTTTGTCAGCATTTTTAGGATCGACAAAACCTTCGGGTTGCATCATATACAACTCTTCCTTAAGGAAACCGTTAAGGAACGCCGTTTTGACATCCATCTGCCAGATTTCATAATCGAAAAATGCAGCTATTGCTAACATGATTCTGACGGACTTAAGCATCGCTACGGGTGAGAAAGTCTCATCGTAGTCAACTCCTGGAACTTGTGAAAAACCCTTTGCCACAAGTCGAGCTTTATAAACGGTCACATTACCGTCAGCGTCCGCCTTCTTCTTAAAGATCCATTTGTTCTGAATAGCCTTGCGGCCCTCAGGCAGTATCTCCAAAGTCCACACTTTGTTCTCATACATGGATCCTATCTCGGATTTCATGGTTTCTAGCCATTTGTTGGAATCTGGGCCCACCATTGCTTCTTCATAATTTGCAGGTTCATTGTTGTCTAACAACATGATTGATAAGACGGGATTAACGTACCACTCTGGAGCAGTGCGTGATCTCGTCGACCTGCGTGGTTCAACAGAAACTTGAACTGGAGTTTCATGATCATCATCATTAACTTCCTCCTCAACCGGCGTCGCAACGACACAGGTTTCCCCTTGCCCTGCGCCACCATCCAGAGGGATGAGAGGTTCGACAATCTCGTCAAGTTCTATCTGCCTCCCACTCAATTCTCTCGAGAGAAACTCCTTCTCGAGAAAAGTTCCGTTCTTAGCAACAAACACTTTGCCCTCGGATTTGAGATAGAAGGTGTACCCAACTGTCTCTTTTGGGTAACCTATGAAGACGCACTTTTCCGCTTTGGGTTCTAGCTTTTCAGGCTGAAGCTTTTTGACATAAGCATCACATCCCCAAACTTTAAGAAACGACAACTTTGGCCTTTTGCCATACCACAGTTCGTATGGTGTCGTCTCAACGGATTTCGATGGTGCCCTATTTAAAGTGAATGCAGCTGTTTCTAATGCATAACCCCAAAATGACAACGGCAAATCAGTAAGAGACATCATAGATCGCACCATCTCTAACAAGGTACGATTACGACGTTCGGACACACCATTACGCTGTGGTGTTCCAGGCGGTGTTAACTGCGAAACAATTCCACATTGTCTTAAGTGAGTACCAAACTCGAAACTCAGATATTCACCCCCACGATCAGACCGTAGGAACTTGATCTTCTTGTTACGATGATTTTCCACTTCACTCTGAAATTGCTTGAACTTTTCAAATGTTTCAGACTTGTGCTTCATCAAGTAGACATAACCATATCTACTTAAATCGTCAGTGAAGGTGAGAAAATAACGATATCCGCCGCGTGCCTCCACGCTCATTGGACCACACACATCGGTATGTATGATTTCCAACAAGTCACTTGCATGCTCCATTGTTCTGGAGAACGGAGTCTTAGTCATCTTGCCCATGAGGCATGGTTCGCACGTGTCAAGTGAACCAAAGTCAAGTGACTCCAAAAGTCCATCAGCATGGAGTTTCTTCATGCGCTTTACACCAATATGACCCAAGCGGCAGTGCCAAAAAAATATGGTGCTATCATTGTTTACTCTAACTCTTTTGGTCTCAATGTTATGTATATGCGTATCGCTATCAAGATTCAATATGAACAATCCTCTCACATTCGGTGCACGACCATAAAAGATGTTACTCATAGAAATAGAACAACCATTATTCTCAGACTTAAAAGAGTAACCGTCTCGCAATAAACAAGATCCAGATATAATGTTCATGCTCAACGCAGGCACTAAATAACAATGATTTAAGTTCATCACTAATCCCGATGGTAGTTGAAGTGACACTGTGCCGACGGCGATTGCATCAACCTTGGAACCGTTTCCTACGCGCATCGTCACTTCGTCTTTCGCCAGCCTTCGTCTATTCCGCAGTTCCTGCTTCGAGTTGCAAATGTGAGCAACAGAACCGGTATCCAATACCCAGGCACTACTACGAGAGCCGGTTAAGTACACATCAATAACATGTATATCAAATATACCTGATTTTTCTTTGCCTGCCTTCTTATCTGCCAGATACTTGGGGCAATTGCGCTTCTAGTGACCCATACCCTTGCAATAGAAGCACTCTGTTTCAGGCTTAGGTCCAGCCTTGGGTTTCTTCGGCGGATTGGCAACAGGCTTGCCGCTCTTCTTCGAATTGCCCTTCTTGCCTTTGCCGTTTCTCTTGAAACTAGTGGTCTCGCTCACCATCAACACTTGATGCTCTTTACGGAGTTCAGACTCTGCGACTTTCAGCATCGCAAACAACTCGCCGGGAGACTTGTTCATCCCTTGCATGTTGTAGTTCAACACAAAGCCTTTATAGCTTGGCGGCAGTGATTGAAGGATTCTGTCAGTGATAGCTTCTTGCGGGAGTTCAATCCCCAGTTCAGCTAGACGGTTTGAGTACCCAGACATTTTGAGCACATGTTCACTGACAGGCGAGTTTTCCTCCATCTTGCAAGCATAGAATTTATCGGAGGTCTCATACCTCTCGATCCGGGTGTTCTTCTGAAAGATAAACTTCAACTCCTGGAACATCTCAAATCCTCCATGACGCTCAAAGCGACGTTGAAGTCCCGGTTCTAAGCCATACAAGACTGCACATTGAACTATTGAGTAGTCCTCCTTACGCGCTAAGCAAGCGTTCTTAACATCCTGATCAGCCGTAGCGGGTGGTTCATCTCCTAGCGCAGCATTAAGGACATAATCCTTCTTTCCAGCTTGTAAGATTAGCTTAAAATTACGAGCCCAGTCTACAAAGTTGCTTCCATCATCTTTCAACTTAGCTTTCTCTAGGAACGTATTAAAATTCTGGATGACACTTGCGTGACCCATGATCTACAACACAAATATATTCAAAGTGGACTTAGACTATGTTCAAGATAATTAGAGTTCAACTTAATCAAATTATATGCTAAACTCCCACTCAAAAAATACATCTCTCTAGTCATTTGAGTGGTTCATGATCCACTTACACTATCCCAAGTCCGATCATCACGTGAGTTGAGTATAGTTTCAGTGGTAAGCATCCCTATGCTAATCATATCAACTATATGATTCATGATCGACCTTTCGGTCTCATGTGTTCCGAGGCCATGTCTGCACATGCTAGGCTCGTCAAGCTTAACCCGAGTGTTCCGCGTGCGCAACTGTTTTGCACCCGTTGTATGTGAACGTTGAGTCTATCACACCCGATCATCACGTGGTGTCTTGAAACGACGAACTGTAGCAACGGTGCTCAGTCGGGGAGAACACAATTTCGTCTTGAAATTTTAGTGAGAGATCACCTCATAATGCTACCGTCGTTCTAAGCAAAATAAGGTGCATAAAAGGATTAACATCACATGCAATTCATAAGTGACATGATATGGCCATCATCTCGTGCTTCTTGATCTCCATCACCAAAGCACCGGCACGATCTTATTGTCACCGGCGCCACACCATGATCATCCATCAATGTGTTGCCATCGTGGTTGTCGTGCTACTTATGCTATTACTACTAAAGCTACATCCTAGCAAAATAGTAAACGCATCTGCAAGCACATATGTTAGTATAAAGACAACCCTATGGCTCCTGCCGGTTGCCGTACCATCGACGTGCAAGTCGATATTTCTATTACAACATGATCATCTCATACATCCAATATATCACATCACATCGTTGGCCATATCACATCACAATCATACCCTGCAAAAACAAGTTAGACGTCCTCTAATTTTGTTGTTGCATGTTTTACGTGGTGACCAAGGGTATCTAGTAGGATCGCATCTTACTTACGCAAACACCACAACGGAGATATATGAGTTGCTATTTAACCTCATCCAAGGACCTCCTCGGTCAAATCCGATTCAACTAAAGTTGGAGAAACCGTCACTTGCCAGTCATCTTTGAGCAAAGGGGGTTACTCGTAACGATGAAACCAGTCTCTCGTAAGCGTACGAGTAATGTCGGTCCAAGCCGCTTTAATCCAACAATACCGCGGAATCAAGAAAAGACTAAGGAGGGCAGCAAAACGCACATCACCGCCCACAAAACCTTTTGTGTTCTACTCGAGAAGACATCTACGCATGAACCTAGCTCATGATGCCACTGTTGGGGAACGCCGCATGGGAAACAAAAATTTTCCTACGCGCACGAAGACCTATCATGGTGATGTCCATCTACGAGAGGGGATAAGTGATCTACGCACCCTTGTAGATCGTACAGCAGAAGCGTTAGAGAACGCGGTTGATGTAGTGGAACGTCCTCACGTCCCTCGATCCGCCCCGCGAACAATCCCGCGATCAGTCCCACGATCTAGTACCGAACGGACGGCACCTCCGCGTTAAGCACACGTACAGCTCGACGATGATCTCGGCCTTCTGGATCCAGCAAGAGAGACAGAGAGGTAGAAGAGTTCTCCGGCAGCGTGACGGCGCTCCGGAGGTTGGTGATGATCTCGTCTCAGCAGGGCTCCGCCCGAGCTCCGCAGAAACGCGATCTAGAGGAAAAACTATGGAGGTATGTGGTCGGGCAGCCGTGAGAAAGTCGTCTCAAATCTGCCCTAAAAGCCCCATATATATAGGAGGAGGGAGGGGGACCTTGCCTTGGGGTCCAAGGGACTCCCAAGGGGTCGGCCGAGCCAAGGGGGGGAGGACTCCCCCCCCCCCCAAACCGAGTTGGACTTGGTTTGGTGGGAGGAGTCCCCCTCCCTTCCCACTTCTTCCCTCTTTTTTTTTCTTTTCATTTGATTTTCTTTCTCTTGGCGCATAGGCCCCTTTGGGGCTGTCCCACCAGCCCACTAAGGGCTGGTCTGTCTCCCCAAAGCCTATGGGCTTCCCCGGGGTGGGTTGCCCCCCCCCCCCCCCGGTGAACTCCCGGAACCCATTCGTCATTCCCGGTACATTCCCGGTAACTCCGAAAACCTTCCGGTAATCAAATGAGGTCATCCTATATATCAATCTTCGTTTCCGGACCATTCCGGAAACCCTCGTGACGTCCATGATCTCATACGGGACTCCGAACAACATTCGGTAACCAACCATATAACTCAAATACGCATAAAACAACGTCGAACCTTAAGTGTGCAGACCCTGCGGGTTCGAGAACTATGTAGACATGACCCGAGAGACTCCTCGGTCAATATCCAATAGCGGTACCTGGATGCCCATATTGGATCTTACATATTCTACGAAGATCTTATCGTTTGAACCTCAGTGCCATGGATTCGTATAATCCCGTGTGTCATTCCCTTTGTCCTTCGGTATGTTACTTGCCCGAGATTCGATCGTCAGTATCCGCATACCTATTTCAATCTCGTTTACCGGCAAGTCTCTTTACTCGTTCCGTAATACAAGATCCCGCAACTTACACTAAGTTACATTGCTTGCAAGGCTTGTGTGTGATGTTGTATTACCGAGTGGGCCCCGAGATACCTCTCCGTCATACGGAGTGACAAATCCCAGTCTTGATCCATACTAACCCAACTAACACCTTCGGAGATACCTGTAGAGCATCTTTATAGTCACCCAGTTACGTTGCGACGTTTGATACACACAAAGCATTCCTCCGGTGTCAGTGAGTTATATGATCTCATGGTCATAGGAATAAATACTTGACACGCAGAAAACAGTAGCAACAAAATGACACGATCAACATGCTATGTCTATTAGTTTGGGTCTAGTCCATCACGTGATTCTCCCAATGACGTGATCCAGTTATCAAGCAACAACACCTTGTTCATAATCAGAAGACACTGACTATCATCGATCAACTGGCCAGCCAACTAGAGGCATGCTAGGGACGGTGTTTTGTCTATGTATCCACACATGTAAATGAGTCTTCATTCAATACAATTATAGCATGGATAATAAACTATTATCTTGATACAGGAATTATAATAATAACTATACTTTTATTATTGCCTCTAGGGCATAATTCCAACAGTCTCCCACTTGCACTAGAGTCAATAATCTAGCCCTCACATCACCATGTGAATTACATTGTAATAAATCTAACACCCATACAGTTCTGGTGTCGATCATGTTTTGGCCGTGGAAGAGGTTTAGTCAGCGGGTCTGCTACATTCAGATCCGTGTGCACTTTGCATATATTTACGTCCTCCTCCTCGACGTAGTCGCGGATGAGGTTGAAGAGTCGTTTGATGTGTCTGGTCTTCTTGTGAAACCTTGGTTCCTTTGCTAAAGCAATGGCACCAGTGTTGTCACAGAACAAGGTTATTGGATCCAGTGCACTTGGCACCACTCCAAGATCCGTCATGAACTGCTTCATCCAGACACCCTCCTTAGCCGCCTCCGAGGCAGCCATGTACTCTGCTTCACATGTAGAATCTGCTACGACGCTTTGCTTGGAACTGCACCAGCTTACTGCACCCCCATTAAGAATAAATACGTATCCGGTTTGCGACTTAGAGTCGTCCGGATCTGTGTCAAAGCTTGCATCGACGTAACCTTTTACGGCGAGCTCTTCGTCACCTCCATACACGAGAAACATCTCCTTAGTCCTTTTCAGGTACTTCAGGATATTCTTGACCGCCGTCCAGTGATCCACTCCTGGATTACTCTGGAACCTACCTGCCATACTTATGGCCAGGCTAACATCCGGTCTAGTGCACAGCATTGCATACATGATAGAGCCTATGGCTGAAGCATAGGGGACTGAGCGCATATGCTCTCTATCTTCATCAGTTGCTGGGCACTGAGTCTTACTCAATCTCGTACCTTGTAACACTGGCAAGAACCCTTTCTTGGACTGTTCCATTTTGAACCTCTTCAAAACCTTATCAAGGTATGTGCTTTGTGAAAGCCCTATCAGGCGTTTTGATCTATCCCTATAGATCTTAATGCCTAGTATGTAAGCAGCTTCTCCTAGGTCCTTCATAGAGAAACTTTTATTCAAGTAACCTTTTATGCTCTCCAAAAGCTCTACATTGTTCCCAATCAGTAATATGTCATCCACATATAATATTAGAAACGCCACAGAGCTCCCACTCACTTTCTTGTAAATACAAGATTCTCCAACCACTTGTATAAACCCAAATGCTTTGATCACCTCATCAAAGCGTTTATTCCAACTCCGAGATGCTTGCACCAGTCCATAAATGGATCGCTGGAGCTTGCACACTTTGTCAGCATTTTTAGGATCGACAAAACCTTCGGGTTGCATCATATACAACTCTTCCTTAAGGAAACCGTTAAGGAACGCCGTTTTGACATCCATCTGCCAGATTTCATAATCGAAAAATGCAGCTATTGCTAACATGATTCTGACGGACTTAAGCATCGCTACGGGTGAGAAAGTCTCATCGTAGTCAACTCCTGGAACTTGTGAAAAACCCTTTGCCACAAGTCGAGCTTTATAAACGGTCACATTACCGTCAGCGTCCGCCTTCTTCTTAAAGATCCATTTGTTCTGAATAGCCTTGCGGCCCTCAGGCAGTATCTCCAAAGTCCACACTTTGTTCTCATACATGGATCCTATCTCGGATTTCATGGTTTCTAGCCATTTGTTGGAATCTGGGCCCACCATTGCTTCTTCATAATTTGCAGGTTCATTGTTGTCTAACAACATGATTGATAAGACGGGATTAACGTACCACTCTGGAGCAGTGCGTGATCTCGTCGACCTGCGTGGTTCAACAGAAACTTGAACTGGAGTTTCATGATCATCATCATTAACTTCCTCCTCAACCGGCGTCGCAACGACACAGGTTTCCCCTTGCCCTGCGCCACCATCCAGAGGGATGAGAGGTTCGACAACCTCGTCAAGTTCTATCTGCCTCCCACTCAATTCTCTCGAGAGAAACTCCTTCTCGAGAAAAGTTCCGTTCTTAGCAACAAACACTTTGCCCTCGGATTTGAGATAGAAGGTGTACCCAACTGTCTCTTTTGGGTAACCTATGAAGACGCACTTTTCCGCTTTGGGTTCTAGCTTTTCAGGCTGAAGCTTTTTGACATAAGCATCACATCCCCAAACTTTAAGAAACGACAACTTTGGCCTTTTGCCATACCACAGTTCGTATGGTGTCGTCTCAACGGATTTCGATGGTGCCCTATTTAAAGTGAATGCAGCTGTTTCTAATGCATAACCCCAAAATGACAACGGCAAATCAGTAAGAGACATCATAGATCGCACCATCTCTAACAAGGTACGATTACGACGTTCGGACACACCATTACGCTGTGGTGTTCCAGGCGGTGTTAACTGTGAAACAATTCCACATTGTCTTAAGTGAGTACCAAACTCGAAACTCAGATATTCACCCCCACGATCAGACCGTAGGAACTTGATCTTCTTGTTACGATGATTTTCCACTTCACTCTGAAATTGCTTGAACTTTTCAAATGTTTCAGACTTGTGCTTCATCAAGTAGACATAACCATATCTACTTAAATCGTCAGTGAAGGTGAGAAAATAACGATATCCGCCGCGTGCCTCCACGCTCATTGGACCACACACATCGGTATGTATGATTTCCAACAAGTCACTTGCATGCTCCATTGTTCTGGAGAACGGAGTCTTAGTCATCTTGCCCATGAGGCATGGTTCGCACGTGTCAAGTGAACCAAAGTCAAGTGACTCCAAAAGTCCATCAGCATGGAGTTTCTTCATGCGCTTTACACCAATATGACCCAAGCGGCAATGCCAAAAAAATATGGTGCTATCATTGTTTACTCTAACTCTTTTGGTCTCAATGTTATGTATATGCGTATCGCTATCAAGATTCAATATGAACAATCCTCTCACATTCGGTGCACGACCATAAAAGATGTTACTCATAGAAATAGAACAACCATTATTCTCAGACTTAAAAGAGTAACCGTCTCGCAATAAACAAGATCCAGATATAATGTTCATGCTCAACGCAGGCACTAAATAACAATGATTTAAGTTCATCACTAATCCCGATGGTAGTTGAAGTGACACTGTGCCGACGGCGATTGCATCAACCTTGGAACCGTTTCCTACGCGCATCGTCACTTCGTCTTTCGCCAGCCTTCGTCTATTCCGCAGTTCCTGCTTCGAGTTGCAAATGTGAGCAACAGAACCGGTATCCAATACCCAGGCACTACTACGAGAGCCGGTTAAGTACACATCAATAACATGTATATCAAATATACCTGATTTTTCTTTGCCTGCCTTCTTATCTGCCAGATACTTGGGGCAATTGCGCTTCTAGTGACCCATACCCTTGCAATAGAAGCACTCTGTTTCAGGCTTAGGTCCAGCCTTGGGTTTCTTCGGCGGATTGGCAACAGGCTTGCCGCTCTTCTTCGAATTGCCCTTCTTGCCTTTGCCGTTTCTCTTGAAACTAGTGGTCTCGCTCACCATCAACACTTGATGCTCTTTACGGAGTTCAGACTCTGCGACTTTCAGCATCGCAAACAACTCGCCGGGAGACTTGTTCATCCCTTGCATGTTGTAGTTCAACACAAAGCCTTTATAGCTTGGCGGCAGTGATTGAAGGATTCTGTCAGTGATAGCTTCTTGCGGGAGTTCAATCCCCAGTTCAGCTAGACGGTTTGAGTACCCAGACATTTTGAGCACATGTTCACTGACAGGCGAGTTTTCCTCCATCTTGCAAGCATGGAATTTATCGGAGGTCTCATACCTCTCGATCCGGGCGTTCTTCTGAAAGATAAACTTCAACTCCTGGAACATCTCAAATCCTCCATGACGCTCAAAGCGACGTTGAAGTCCCGGTTCTAAGCCATACAAGACTGCACATTGAACTATTGAGTAGTCCTCCTTACGCGCTAAGCAAGCGTTCTTAACATCCTGATCAGCCGTAGCGGGTGGTTCATCTCCTAGCGCAGCATTAAGGACATAATCCTTCTTTCCAGCTTGTAAGATTAGCTTAAAATTACGAGCCCAGTCTACAAAGTTGCTTCCATCATCTTTCAACTTAGCTTTCTCTAGGAACGTATTAAAATTCTGGATGACACTTGCGTGACCCATGATCTACAACACAAATATATTCAAAGTGGACTTAGACTATGTTCAAGATAATTAGAGTTCAACTTAATCAAATTATATGCTAAACTCCCACTCAAAAAATACATCTCTCTAGTCATTTGAGTGGTTCATGATCCACTTACACTATCCCAAGTCCGATCATCACGTGAGTTGAGTATAGTTTCAGTGGTAAGCATCCCTATGCTAATCATATCAACTATATGATTCATGATCGACCTTTCGGTCTCATGTGTTCCGAGGCCATGTCTGCACATGCTAGGCTCGTCAAGCTTAACCCGAGTGTTCCGCGTGCGCAACTGTTTTGCACCCGTTGTATGTGAACGTTGAGTCTATCACACCCGATCATCACGTGGTGTCTTGAAACGACGAACTGTAGCAACGGTGCTCAGTCGGGGAGAACACAATTTCGTCTTGAAATTTTAGTGAGAGATCACCTCATAATGCTACCGTCGTTCTAAGCAAAATAAGGTGCATAAAAGGATTAACATCACATGCAATTCATAAGTGACATGATATGGCCATCATCTCGTGCTTCTTGATCTCCATCACCAAAGCACCGGCACGATCTTATTGTCACCGGCGCCACACCATGATCATCCATCAATGTGTTGCCATCGTGGTTGTCGTGCTACTTATGCTATTACTACTAAAGCTACATCCTAGCAAAATAGTAAACGCATCTGCAAGCACATATGTTAGTATAAAGACAACCCTATGGCTCCTGCCGGTTGCCGTACCATCGACGTGCAAGTCGATATTTCTATTACAACATGATCATCTCATACATCCAATATATCACATCACATCGTTGGCCATATCACATCACAATCATACCCTGCAAAAACAAGTTAGACGTCCTCTAATTTTGTTGTTGCATGTTTTACGTGGTGACCAAGGGTATCTAGTAGGATCGCATCTTACTTACGCAAACACCACAACGGAGATATATGAGTTGCTATTTAACCTCATCCAAGGACCTCCTCGGTCAAATCCGATTCAACTAAAGTTGGAGAAACCGTCACTTGCCAGTCATCTTTGAGCAAAGGGGGTTACTCGTAACGATGAAACCAGTCTCTCGTAAGCGTACGAGTAATGTCGGTCCAAGCCGCTTTAATCCAACAATACCGCGGAATCAAGAAAAGACTAAGGAGGGCAGCAAAACGCACATCACCGCCCACAAAACCTTTTGTGTTCTACTCGAGAAGACATCTACGCATGAACCTAGCTCATGATGCCACTGTTGGGGAACGCCGCATGGGAAACAAAAATTTTCCTACGCGCACGAAGACCTATCATGGTGATGTCCATCTACGAGAGGGGATAAGTGATCTACGCACCCTTGTAGATCGTACAGCAGAAGCGTTAGAGAACGCGGTTGATGTAGTGGAACGTCCTCACGTCCCTCGATCCGCCCCGCGAACAATCCCGCGATCAGTCCCACGATCTAGTACCGAACGGACGGCACCTCCGCGTTAAGCACACGTACAGCTCGACGATGATCTCGGCCTTCTTGATCCAGCAAGAGAGACAGAGAGGTAGAAGAGTTCTCCGGCAGCGTGACGGCGCTCCGGAGGTTGGTGATGATCTCGTCTCAGCAGGGCTCCGCCCGAGCTCCGCAGAAACGCGATCTAGAGGAAAAACTATGGAGGTATGTGGTCGGGCAGCCGTGAGAAAGTCGTCTCAAATCTGCCCTAAAAGCCCCATATATATAGGAGGAGGGAGGGGGACCTTGCCTTGGGGTCCAAGGGACTCCCAAGGGGTCGGCCGAGCCAAGGGGGGGAGGACTCCCCCCCCCCCAAACCGAGTTGGACTTGGTTTGGTGGGAGGAGTCCCCCTCCCTTCCCACTTCTTCCCTCTTTTTTTTTCTTTTCATTTGATTTTCTTTCTCTTGGCGCATAGGCCCCTTTGGGGCTGTCCCACCAGCCCACTAAGGGCTGGTGTGTCTCCCCAAAGCCTATGGGCTTCCCCGGGGTGGGTTGCCCCCCCCCCCCCCCCGGTGAACTCCCGGAACCCATTCGTCATTCCCGGTACATTCCCGGTAACTCCGAAAACCTTCCGGGTAATCAAATGAGGTCATCCTATATATCAATCTTCGTTTCCGGACCATTCCGGAAACCCTCGTGACGTCCATGATCTCATACGGGACTCCGAACAACATTCGGTAACCAACCATATAACTCAAATACGCATAAAACAACGTCGAACCTTAAGTGTGCAGACCCTGCGGGTTCGAGAACTATGTAGACATGACCCGAGAGACTCCTCGGTCAATATCCAATAGCGGTACCTGGATGCCCATATTGGATCTTACATATTCTACGAAGATCTTATCGTTTGAACCTCAGTGCCATGGATTCGTATAATCCCGTATGTCATTCCCTTTGTCCTTCGGTATGTTACTTGCCCGAGATTCGATCGTCAGTATCCGCATACCTATTTCAATCTCGTTTACCGGCAAGTCTCTTTACTCGTTCCGTAATACAAGATCCCGCAACTTACACTAAGTTACATTGCTTGCAAGGCTTGTGTGTGATGTTGTATTACCGAGTGGGCCCCGAGATACCTCTCCGTCATACGGAGTGACAAATCCCAGTCTTGATCCATACTAACCCAACTAACACCTTCGGAGATACCTGTAGAGCATCTTTATAGTCACCCAGTTACGTTGCGACTTTTGATACACACAAAGCATTCCTCCGGTGTCAGTGAGTTATATGATCTCATGGTCATAGGAATAAATACTTGACACGCAGAAAACAGTAGCAACAAAATGACACGATCAACATGCTATGTCTATTAGTTTGGGTCTAGTCCATCACGTGATTCTCCCAATGACGTGATCCAGTTATCAAGCAACAACACCTTGTTCATAATCAGAAGACACTGACTATCATCGATCAACTGGCCAGCCAACTAGAGGCATGCTAGGGACGGTGTTTTGTCTATGTATCCACACATGTAAATGAGTCTTCATTCAATACAATTATAGCATGGATAATAAACTATTATCTTGATACAGGAATTATAATAATAACTATACTTTTATTATTGCCTCTAGGGCATAATTCCAACACTTATATTATGACTGTTGCATGATGAATGCCATCTGACATAATTATCCATCACTGATCCATTGCCTACGAGATATCCACATATTGGTCTTTGCTAACTTAATTTTCCGTTGCTATTGTTACAATCACTACAAAACTGCTATTGTCACGTTTGCCACTGTTTCCGTTACTTCCATACTACTTTGCTACTAAATACTTTGCTGCGAATATTAAGTCTTTAAGGTGCGGTTGAATTGACAACTCAGCTGCTCATACTCGAGAATATTCTTTGGCTCCCCTTGAGTCGTATCAATAAATTTGGGTTGAATACTCTACCCTCGAACATTATTGTGATCCCCTATACTTGTGGGTTATCACATAACACCATGATGTCATGATCATGATCTCCATCATCGTGTTGCCTTCAGGGTTGTTGGGCCAACCATGCTTCTACAACTATTGCTACCATTTAGCGATAATGTAAAGCATTACAAAGCACTTAATGATTGAGACGCAGGTCATACAATAATTAAAGACAACCATATGGCTCCTTCGAGTTGTCGTATGCATCGACATGTAAGTCGATAATAACTATTACACAACATGATCATCTCATACATGAAATATATTTCATCATGTCTTTGGTCATATAATATCACAACATACCGTGCAAAAAAAAGTTAGACGTCGTATAATTTGTTGTTGCATGTTTACGTGGCTGCAATGGGTATCTAGCAAGAACAATTCTTACCTACGCAACACCAGAACTGTGATATACAAGTTGTTATTTGACCTTCTACAAGGACCACCTTTGTCGAATCCAATTCAACTAAGGTAGGAGAGATAGACACCCGCCAGCCATCTTATGCAACAAAGTTACATGTCAGACGATGGAACCGGTCTCTCATACGTGGACGAGTAAAGTTGGTCCAGGCCGCTTCATCCCACAATACCATTGAATCAAGCAAATACTAAGGAAGGAAGCAATCTGAGTATCAACACCCACAAACTCAATTGTGTTCTACTCGTGCATGTTATCTACACATAGACCTAGCTCCGATACTGCTGTTGGGGAACATTACATGGGAAACAACAAATTTCCTACGCTTCACCAAGATCAATCTTGGAGATCAAAATCTATGAGAGGGGGAGTGCATCTACATACCCTTGCAGATTGCTAAGTGGAAGCATATATAGCGCGATTGATGTAGTCATACATCTTCACGATCCAATCGTAATCTGTCCCAATCTAGCGCCGAATGGACTGCACCTCCGCGTTCAGCACACGAGCGACTCCATTACGTCTCCTCCTTCTTGATCTAACAAGAGAGTAAGGAGAAGTAGATAGGATCTCAACCAACACAATGGCATGGTGGAGATGGTGGTGGAGCAATCCCGGCAGGGCTTCACCAAGCGCCTCTCGAACTGTGAACGAGGAAGAACGAGAGAATCTGAGAGAGAGGGCTGCCTCAAGGGAGAGGACTTGTTGTGTTCAGACCTCCCATCCCATCCACTATTTATAGGAGGAAAGGGGCAGTAGGGGGCGCAACCCTAAACCCTCCTCCGAGGGAGGGGCGGCGGCCAAGAGGGAGGAGTCCTCCCTTCCAAGGCACCTCTTAGGTGCCTTTACCTTTCGGGTTTCCTACCGCCTAGCCACATGGGCCCTTGGGGGCTGGACCAACAAGGCTTGGCCACCCCCTTACACCCCATGCGTGTCCTAGGGGCTCGAGGGACCCTTCTGGACTCCAACGGAACCTTCCAGATCCTTCCAGAAGCTTCCCGGTACAGTATCGATAAACCCAAAACTTTTCCGGTAGCCAAAATATGACTTCCCATATAAAAATATTTACCTTCGAACAATTCCAGATATCCTCGTAACATCCGGGATCTCATCCGGGTCTCCGAACGCCATTCGGTCACCAACGTACATATCCCAATACTACTCTAGCGTCGCCGAACGTTAACCGTGCGGACCCTACGGGATTGAGAATCATGTAGACATGACCGAGACACCTCTCCGGTTAATAAAGAATAGCAGGACCTAGATGCACATATTTTTTCCTACATATTCCACGAATATCTTCATCGGTTGAAACACGATGCCAAGGATTTGATCAATCCCGTATGCAGTTCCCTTTGTTCAGCGGTATGTTACTTCCCCGAGATTCGATCATCGATATCTCCATACCTAGTTCAATCTCGTTACCGGCAAGTCTATTTACTCATTCTATAATACAAGATCCGTCACTAACTCCTTAGCCACATTGCTTGCAAGCTTATTGTGATGTTGCATTAACGAGTGGGCCCCGAGATACCTCTCCTTCATACAGAGTGACAAATCCTAGTCTTGATCCATGCCAACTCCACAGACACCCTTGGAGATACCTTTAGAGCATCTTTATAGTCACCCATTTACGTTGGAACATTTGATACACACAAGGCATTCCTCTGGTGTCGGGGAGTTGCATGATCTCATGGTTATAGAAACAGATACATTGACATGGATAAAGCAGTAACAATAAACTCATACAATCAGATGTTATGCTTACAGTTGGGTCTTGTCCATCACATCATTCTCCTAATGATGTGATCCCGTTATAAAATTACAACTCATCACGAAAGTGCGTTATATCGACTTGAGGGGGATGAATAGGAGATTTTTATAATTTCATCACTGAGAAAATTCCTAGTGAGAAAGTCGTCACTCATGAACTGAGTGCAGCGGAAATAGTATAGGATCAGTGTGCAAAAACGTCTACAACAAAGTACTCGATGAGATTTCAGAGATTCGGTTTGAACAGTTTGCAAGTAGAGAGTAAGGAGGTGAAGATTAACTCAAGTGAATAATTTGAGTTGAGGAAATTCAGAGAAAATATTCAGACAAATTCTTCACGCGGTACAGATGAAATTCTTCAACTTACAATTGAGGAAATGAGAAGGTTGAAGAAATAGAACCTGTAGCTTGGTGAAGACAGTTGTTGATGACCCAGTTCCAACTTTTGTGACAGTTGTACGTCTGGTTCGGAGCGGCTTGATATTGAAACCAAAGGACACACAGTCCTCACCCAACACTTGTGGTAAGTCTTCAGGGCAGACTTCCAAACCCTCACAAACTCGGTCACCCGGTAGTCCACAATTGACTGCTGGATGCTCTAGACCATCACGCCTAACCGCCTGGAGGATACACAGTCCTCAAAGGTAACAAATGTCGGATCCACACAGGAACAACTTCTTTAGTGATGCTCAATCACTTGGGTTTTGGATTGGGTTTGGTGTTTGGGGTATTTCCTCACTTGATGATTTTCTCTCGAAGACTCTAAGTAATTTGGGTTGCTCTAAATGACAAGTGTCAGTTTCTCTCGGAGCAGCCAACCAGCAAGTGGTTGTGGGGGGCGAGTATTTATAGCATGGGAGCATCCCAACATGATTTGACTTAAATGCCTTTAAATAATATGACCGTTGGGTGGATAAGATCAGTGAGATGGCGCGTGGCGCGGCAACGGTCGGAACTTTCAACTGTGAAAGTCCTCATGTCTCTCATATTCCTCACTTTTAGTCTTTGGTAGATTTAGGCTTGGGTTGAGCATCATGAGGAAAACCATTCCGTAGTTTTACCTCGACCCCCTTTAACAATACGGTGTTCCTATGACTCAAGTGTAAACAAAATGAAACATAAGGAGTAAATCTTCACGCTTCAAAGTCTTCAGAGTGTTTTCTTCAGGACACACTGAATTCCTCATCTTCAATATCTTCATGAGGAATATCAATTTCTTCGCAATTTCTTTGCGATCAAAGTCTTCAAGAAAAGGTCAAAGTCTTCACCGAAGACATACATTTTTAGGGGTCGATATTCATCGGATTACTCAAACTCCTCAGCGACTTATAGATCTTATGTACACTCACAAACATATCAGTCTCTTAACCTATAAGTCTTCAAACCACTAAAATCACTAAGGGGCACTAGATGCACTTACAATCTCCCCCTTTTTGGTGGTTGATGACAATTAGGTTAAGTTTTCAACGGGGATAATAATATGGAATGTAAGTACAGAGTTGAGGAATTTGAAGTCAAGATACAAAGAAACTCCCCCTGAAGATGTGCATATTTGAGGAATTTGCTTTGATCAACAGATGCACATTGATGATTTATATCATGGAGATCTCCCCCTGTATCTTGCAATTCATGCATGCATTTGACATATATTATGAGGAATTAGAGATGCATGATGAAAAATGGTGTCTTGCAAATTTCAGCATGCCTGCATTAATAAGCTTTGAGGAATAAGCATGCGAGGAAAAACGTTCAAAAGAGTCAGAACACCATCGGGCTTAAGTTACAACTCATTACTTCAAAAACTTTAGAAGAACCAAGAGTTTGTAACTTAACAAAGTTTATAAGCCCATAGATAGGATCCCTCTTGAAGACTAACTCCCAGATTTCTCCCCCTTTGTCATCAAGTGACGAAAAAGGGACAAAACTGAGGACTAACGCCCTTGAAGAATTTCACTTTTGTGCTGATGTAGAGGCATGAGCATCCTTGGAGGCTGGCTTCTTTCTAGGACCAGGTGCAGTATCCTTTGGTTCTTCATCTGATTCTGCAGTGCGAAATGAAGAAAATGAATTGTCCTCCAAGTCAGGAACTAGAATAGGCTTGAATTTCTTCTTTGGAGTCCACGACCAGTCAAAGTCTTAAGTAAATTCCATTTCTTCAAGTTCCTCGCGAGTCTTCAGTTGAGCCAATGTGGCCCAAGTACGATCAAATACCTCATGAAGATAATAGTGTTTTTCCCTCACTACATTTTGAGTCTCATTGAGGGTTTTCACAACAACACCAAACTATCATTTCACCCACTTATGATTGCGATCGACTTTCTGGTGAAGACTGAGGAGAAACTCTCTGTTAGTCATCACCCTAGGGGTAGTTGGGCTTGAAGGTTCTTGAGTGGCAGTGTCATCATATGAGGAATAAGAGCCAGCCTTGCGAAATTGGCCATGTAGGGGCCGGTTTTCTTCATCAATCACAGACTTGCCTTTGCCTTCTACTGGTTCAGAAGACTTCTTGATGACTTTGATAGGCGGCACATAGCCGAGGTGATTCTGAAAGTCAGCTTGGTAGTTGATGCCAGATCTGTTCCTGATGAATCTCATGATCCAAGGTGCATAAATCTTTAGCTCATATGGTGACAAAGCATTGTTAGCTGATATGTCTCCGTCGTATCTACTTTTCCGAACTCTTTTGCCCTTGTTTTGGACTCTAATTTGCATGATTTGAATGGAACTAACCCGGACTGACGCTGTTTTCAGCAGAATTGCCATGGTGTCGTTTTGGTGTAGAAATATAAGTTCTCGGAATGTCGTGAAAATTTACGGAGATTTTTTTTGGAATAAAAGAAAAATACGTGCGCAAAGATCCACGTGAGAGGGCGTGGCAGTGGGCCACAAGCCCACAGGCCGCGGCCACCCCTATGGTCGTGCCGTGTAGGCTTGTGGGGACCACGTGGCACCACCGCCCCCAATCTCAGCTCTATATCTTCCGTTTCGCCTGGAAAAAATCAGAGAGAAGGTTTCATCGCGTTTTGCGATACAGAGGCGCCGCCACATCCTGTTCTTCATCTCGAGGGCAGATCTGGAGTCCGTTTCGGGCTCCGGAGAGGGGAAATCGTCGCCATCGTCACCATCAACCTTTCTCCATCGACAATTCCATGTGGCTCTTCATCGTTCGTGAGTAATCTCAGCGTAGGCTTGCTGGACGGTGATGAGTTGGATGAGATCTATCATGTAATCGAGTTAGTTCTTGATGGGGATTGATCCCTAGTATCCACTATGTTCTAGATTGATGTTGCTACTACTTGGCTATGCTTAATGCTTGTCACTAGGGCTCGAGTGCCATGATTTCAGATCTGAACCTATTATGTTGTCGCCAATATATGTGTGTTTTAGATCCTATCTTGCAAGTTGTAGTCACCTACTATGTGTTATGACCCGGCAACCCCGGAGTGACAATAGCCGGAACCACTCCCAGAGATGACCATAGTAGAAGGAGTTCATGTATTCACCGCGTGTTAATGCGTTGGTCTGGTTCTTTATTAAAAGGAGAACCTTAATATCCCGTAGTTTCCATTAGGACCCCGCTGCCACGGGAGGGATGGACAATAGATGTCATGCAAGTTCTTTTCCTTAAGCACGTATGACTACATACGAAATACATGCCTACATTAGATTGATGAACGGGACCTAGTTACATATCTCTCCGTGTTATAGCTGTTACATGATGAATCACATCCGTCGCACTCATCCATCACCGATCCACTGCCTACGAGTCTTTTACTACTGGTCCTCGCTATGTTACTTTGCCTAGGCTTGTCCCTTGCTACAAAAGGGATTGGGCCACTTTGCTGCTGTTGTCACTTTGCTGCTACTGTTGCTACTGCTGTTACTCGTTACTCTGCTACTGCTACTACCGTTCCTTGCTACTCCGCTGTTACTTGTTGCAAGACTTTGTTGGCGCTAACATCTCGTCAACAAGGCTTTTTATGGCGCCGTTGCCGGGGATTGTCAAAGCTTTTTCTCGCGCCGTTGCTATCTTACTACCTTGCTACTGATACTTTGCTTGCAGACACTAATATTTCAGGTGTGGTTGAATTGACAACTCGGCTGCTAATACTTGAGAATATTCTTTAGCTTCCCCTTGTGAGCAAATCAATAAATTTGGGTTGAATACTCTACCCTCGAAAAATGATGTGATCCCATACGCTTGTGGGACATCAAGGCTTTTTCTGGCGCCGTTGCTGGGGAGGCACAGCTATATTCTCTGAGTCACTTGGGATTGACGTCTGCTGATCACTATGAGGAATCCAAAAGATCCAAGAACTAAAACCCTACCTTCCACTACGAGGAGAGGTAAGGAACTGCCATCTAGCTCTGCACTTGATTCACCTTCAGTTTTGAGTAAGTTTGCGACATCACCTCCTGCTAGAAATCTTGATATGTCGCTTGTGCTTGATGATGCTACTTCTGCTGCCCACGATGCTTATGATGATGCTATGCTTGATACTATGCCTGATGATGCTATGCTTGATACTATGCCTGATGATGCTATGCTTGATACTATGCCTGCTATGCCTGATACTGCTTTGCCACTTGGTGCCCTTGACGCACATATTGCTAGAGTTTCTGCTAGACGTGATGATACTTCTGAAACTGCTGATACTATTGAAGTAGAACCTGCTACTATGCCTGAATTGCCTGTTATGCCTGATACGTGCTATGTTATGGAGGGAGAGATAGCTGAGGATTTTCTTGCGTGTAAGGATAGCTATGATGTTGAGAAACTTCTACGCAAGTGGAAAGAAAAATCTGTGAAGGCTAGGATGAAATACGACCTGAAGTTTGCCACTTCACCTATCTTTGTGACCGATAAGGATTATGAATTCTCTGTCGACCCTGAGTTAATCACTCTAGTCGAATCTGATCCTTTTCATGGTTTTGATTCTGAAACGGTTGTAGCCCATCTTACCAAACTGCACGATATAGCCACCCTATTCACTAGTGAGGAAAAGATCCGCCACTACTACATGCTCAAGTTGTTTCCTTCCTCGCTAAAGAATGATGCTAAGACGCGGTGCACTTCTCTTGCTCCTGGTTGTGTGCGTAGCCCCCAGGATATGGTCTACTACTTCTCTGAAAAATATTTCCCTTCCCATAAGAAGCAAGTTGCCTTGCGGGAAATATACAACTTTGCTCAAGCTGAAGAAGAGAGTCTCCCACAAGCTTGGGGGAGGCTTATCCAGCTATTGAATGCTTTGCCTGATCACCCTCTTGAGAAGAACGAAATACTTGATATCTTCTATAATGGACTTACCGATGCTTCCGAAGACCACTTAGATAGTTGTGTCGGTAGTGTTTTTAGGAAACGAACCATAGAACAAGCTGAGATTCTACTAAACAACATCTTGTGCAATGAGAATGCTTGGACTATTCCCGAACCACCTCCTAAGCCAACTCCAAAGAAAAGAGGTATTATATTCCTCAGTCCTAAAGATATGCAAGAAGCCAAGAAATCTATGCGAGAGAAAGGCATTAAATCTGAAGATGTCAAAAATCTACCACCTACCGAAGAGATCCATGGTCTCGATAACCCCATACAGGTAGTAGAAGTAAATTCTCTGCGTAGGTTTGATGAGAGTGATATTCCTTTTGATAAACCTGCTAGCCTATGCCTGGATGAATTTGATAACTTGGTTGCCAAACAACAGAGTTTCAATGATTATGTTAGCATAAAATTGGAAAACAATGCTCGTATGCTTAGTCATTTAAGTGCTTGTGTGGACAGAAATGTCAATGATCTTAAGCTTCTGAGTAAATATGCTTCTATGGTTACTACTCACATAGAACAAGTACTTAAAGCTCAAAATGACTTGCTCAATGAGTTGAATGCCAATTCCGTTAGAGTCGTTACTAGAGGCGGTAGAATGACCCAGGAACCTCTGTATCGTGAGGGTCATCCAAAGAGAATTGAACAAGATTTTCAAGGAGTTAGCACTGATGCACCTAGCCATCCTAGAAAGAAGAAGAAAGATGGTAGGAACCTGCACGCTAGCAACCCTGTTGCTGCTACACCTGAGAGTCCAAACGATGCCTCTGTCTCTGATGCTGAAACACAATCTGGTGATGAACATGAGCCTAATGACAATATCAATAGTGATGTTCATGAAGATGCTCAACCTAGCAATGAAAAGGATGTGGAGATTGAACCTGATCTTGATAACCCACAGCCTAAGAACAAGAGATACGATAAGAATGACTTCGCTGCTAGGAAGCACGGTAAAGAAAGGGAACCATGGGTTCAGAAACCTAAGCCCTTTCCTCCCAAACCATCCAAGAAAAAGGATGATGAGGATTTTGAGCGCTTCGTTGAAATGATCAGACATGTCTTTCTGCAGATGCGTTTGACTGATATGCTCAAGATGTCTCCTTATGCTAAGTACATGAAAGATATTGTGACTAATAAGAGGAGGATACCTGATCTTGAGATCTCCGCCATGCTTGCCAATTACACTTTCAAGGGTGGAACTCCGAAGAAACTAGGTGATCCCGGTGTGCCCACTATACCTTGCTCCATTAAAGGCAACTACGTTAGAACTGCGTTATGCGACCTTGGAGCCGGTGTTAGTGTTATGCCTCTCTCTCTTTATCGTAGACTTGAACTGGATAAGTTGACACCCACTGAAATCTCTCTGCAAATGGCCGACAAATCAACTGCTTTCCCTATCGGCATTTGCAAGGATGTGCCTGTTGTGGTTGCTAACACCACTATCTTAACAGACTTTGTTAGCTTGGATATTCCAGAGGACGATGCCATGGCTGCCATCCTCGGAAGACCCTTTTTAAACACTGCAGGGGCTGTTATAGATTGCAACAAAGGCAATGCCACTTTCCATGTCAACGGTAATGAGCATACGGTGCACTTTCCGAAGAAACAATATCGAGTACATTGCACCAATGCTATCGAAAAGACTTCATCGATTCTTATTGGGAGCTTTGAATGCCCTATTCCTCGTGTCAAGATGAAGTATGACTTGCTTGTTGGGAAAATACACATCCCCATTGAGGTGACCTAGTGACTATTCGAAAATTCTCCGTTCTCTTTTGCGATTTGAGAAAGTTTTGTCGAGAGGATTTGATCAACCCCATTGACGGATTTCTTTCGATGATCATGAGATGGATGAATCGAGGAGTCACAAACCTCTGTTTCAAGCTTTCACTTTAGGTTGCTAAGAAGAAAAATGATAGACTTAGTTTAGTTTTCCGTGTTTTCTGTTTTAGCGTCCGGTAGAAAAGTACCCCGAAAATCAAAGTTCTCCGAACGATGTGAAAATCAAGTATGATTTTTTCTGGATTTTTTGAAAAATACTTGGACAAAGAGTTTGTCTGGGGGACACGCTAGTGGCCCACAAGACCTAGGGGCGCGAACACCCCCCTGGCCACGCCACCCATGCTTGTGGGGCCCACAGGCACCCCATCCACTCATTCTTGCTCCCATCCAGTTCTCCTACCTCCAGAAAAAATCGTTTCGCAGCTCAAACCCATGTTCTTGGTCCTCTTGCTAGGATTTTCGATCTCTTTGCTCAAATCACCGTTTTTTGAACTGTTTTGGGGAAATTACTCCTTGGTAAGTGACTCCTCCATTGGTCCAATTAGTTTTTGCTCTAGTGCCTTATACTCCGCGTATTTTTGCTCCCTTATTGACCATGTTCTTGAGCTTTGTATGCTGATTCTAGCTGGTCCCAAGTAGTTTTGATGCGTAATATGGTCTCTAGGCACTTGTTGGAGTAGTTGCTACAAGTTTCGTTGAGCCTTATTCACTTTTCCTTAGAATCACTAAAAATTTCAGAAATTTTCAGAGATAAGAAAAGGAAAAGATGAGGAGGTTCTTAAGAGGCTCGTCAAACCGTGACCCCAAGGATGATGGGAGTGAGAAGAAGCCCAAGTATTTGGTCCCGCGAGTCGCAGAAGTTCGAGCGTGCGAGTGGCCAAGCGACGTGTTCTTGCGCGCCGCCGGAATTTATGAGGACTTTTATCACTTGGTGGAGAACGCGGGCCTTACTACCTTCATTGAAGATAAGTTTCCGCAATACCTCCTCCTCACTAATATCTTCGTACAAAGCTTTCACTTCTATCCGAGGAAGAATCCTCCTACGGTTGAGTTTAAACTTTATAATATCCCCCATCGCATGTCACTCCAGGATTTTTGCAATGTTTGCAAATTACCTTACGTTGGGGATATTCATGAACCTCGTCCATGGGACTTGGAAGCTTTCATTGGTCCAATTATTGTAGGAGAGGAGAGAGGAGTCTTGCGCTAGAGCTGCTAGCATTCATTTTCCCGTGCTTCGGTACTTCTCATTATTTGTGGGAAAATGTTTGATTGGCTGTGGGAAAGCTGGGTCACTTAGTTCCCCAGATCTTGCGGTCTTGCGCGAATCCCTTTATAACGATAAAACTTATAGCTTGGGCGCTATAGTAGCTCAAGAGTTGAACCTGAACCGTTCTAAAGGTGTTGTCTATGGAGGTATCTACACTACTCGTGTTGCTAGACACTTTGAGATACCTATTAGACTGGAGGAGGAAGAAGAGGTTCTTCTTTCCGAGAGATATCTAGATTACGATAGCATGGTTCGCCCTGACTTTCTTGATAGAGAAATAGGTGGAAGGATGATTTATAACCTGGTATTTAGTCAGGGTACTCGTGACACTATTACTTTGCCTGCTCCTTCTTTGTTCAACCTTCATGCAGGCAGGTACACTATTATGCCCTCGGACATCTACGCATATGTTGGGGAACGTCGCATGGGAAACAAAAAATTTCCTACGCGCACGAAGACCTATCATGGTGATGTCCATCTACGAGCGGGGATGAGTGATCTACGTACCCTTGTAGATCGCACAGCAGAAGCGTTTAGAGAACGCGGTTGATGTAGTGGAACGTCCTCACGTCCCTCGATCCGCCCCGCGAACAATCCCGCGATCAGTCCCACGATCTAGTACCGAACGGACGGCACCTCCGCGTTCAGCACACGTACAGCTCGACGATGATCTCGGCCTTCTTGATCCAGCAAGAGAGACGGAGAGGTAGAAGAGTTCTCCGGCAGCGTGACGGCGCTCCGGAGGTTGGTGATGATCTTGTCTCAGCAGGGCTCCGCCCGAGCTCCGCAGAAACACGATCTAGAGGAAAAACTATGGAGGTATGTGGTCGGGCAGCCGTGAGAAAGTCGTCTCAAATCTGCCCTAAAAGCCCCATATATATAGGAGGAGGGAGGGGGACCTTGCCTTGGGGTCCAAGGGATCCCCAAGGGGTCGGCCGAGCCAGGGGGAGGACTCTCCCCCCCCAAACCGAGTCCTACTTGGTTTGGTGGGAGGGAGTCCTTCCCCTTTCCCACTTCTCCTTTTTTTTTTCCTTTCCTTTGATTTTTTCTCTCTTGGCGCATAGGGGATTGGTGGGCTGTCCCACCAGCCCACTAAGGGCTGGTGTGACCCCCCCAAATGCCTATGGGCTTCCCCGGAGTGGGTTGCCCCCCTCCGGTGAACTCCCGGAACCCATTCGTCATTCCCGGTACATTCCCGGTAACTCTGAAAACCTTCCGGTAATCAAATAAGGTCATCCTATATATCAATCTTCGTTTCCGTACTATTCCGGAAACCCTCGTGACGTCCGTGATCTCATCCGGGACTCCGAACAACATTCGGTAACCAACCATATAACTCAAATACGCATAAAACAACGTCGAACCTTAAGTGTGCAGACCCTGCGGGTTCGAGAACTATGCAGACATGACCCGAGAGACTCCTCGGTCAATATCCAATAGCGGGACCTGGATGCCCATATTAGATCCTACATATTCTACGAAGATCTTATCGTTTGAACCTCAATGCCAAGGATTCGTATAATCCCGTATGTCATTCCCTTTTTCCTTCGATATGTTACTTGCCCGAGATTCGATCGTCAGTATCCGCATACCTATTTCAATCTCGTTTACCGGCAAGTCTCTTTACTCGTTCCGTAATACAAGATCCCGCAACTTACACTAAGTTACATTGCTTGCAAGGCTTGTGTGTGATGTTGTATTACCGAGTGGGCCCCGAGATACCTCTCCGTCACACGGAGTGACAAATCCCAGTCTTGATCCATACTAACTCAACTAACACCTTCGGAGATACCTGTAGAGCATCTTTATAGTCAACCAGTTACGTTGCGACGTTTGATACACACAAAGCATTCCTCCGGTGTCAGTGAGTTATATGATCTCATGGTCATAGGAATAAATACTTGACACGCAGAAAACAGTAGCAACAAAATGACACGATCAACATGCTACGTCTATTAGTTTGGGTCTAGTCCATCACGTGATTCTCCTAATGACGTGATCCAGTTATCAAGCAACAACACCTTGTTCATAATCAGAAGACACTGACTATCATCAATCAACTGGCTAGCCAACTAGAGGCATGCTAGGGACGGTGTTTTGTCTATGTATCCACACATGTAAATGAGTCTTCATTCAATACAATTATAGCATGGATAATAAACTATTATCTTGATACAGGAATTATAATAATAACTATACATTTATCATTGCCTCTAGGGCATAATTCCAACAGCATATTGGGGCTTGGCCCAACCACAGGTGCCCGTGCCCGAGCCACCAGTCGAGTACCAGACGCTTGTTTATCAGTGGGAGCCAGAGGAGCTCACACAACATTGGCATCCTCAGTCCACGCCGGAGTACCCAGGAGCTGGTTATTTCCCTCCTTGGGAGTAGACCAAGTTAGGCCAAAAGACTAAGCTTGGGGGAGTACTTGTTCTCACCGACTTTACATTCTTGCTTATGCTTTCACTTTGTGAGCCGGTGTTCACACTTTGCCACTGTATCATCCATGCTAGTTTATTTTCTTTTTCTAGTTTTCTTTTCGTGTGACTGACTAGTTTGAGAAAACCCAAAAAGATTTTATTTTTCTTCTTTTTCTTCTTTTTCTTGTTGGGAGCTTTCCCGTGTAGATAGTTTTCTTTTTCTTTGGGTCAAGGTAGAAGATATTGGTTACAATGTTTAGTGGCTCTTGCATGCATACCTGTTTAGCTTTCAAAGAGCCATATTACTTTGTCTTCTCCTTTGTGTTTGCCTGCAGATTCCAGCTTTAGTCCAATGCATGAGCACACTTATTATTGTTCACATCATTTGGTCATGCAAGTGAAAGGCAATAATGACGATATATGATGAAGTGACTGAGCCTGCAAAAGCTGGTATGAACTCGATCTATTTTTTTTGTAAATATGACTAGCTCATCATGCCTGATTCAGCTTTGTTGTGAGAGAAAAATGTTTGCAATGACAACTTAGAGATCATAGTTGCTTATGCCATGCTTACTTAGCTAGGAGCTTATAATGGTTTGCCTTGGTTGCCAACATGAATGTTGAGATGACTATGATGTAGTATGATAAGATGGTATCCTCCTTTGAATGTTTCAAGTGGCTTGACTTGGTACATGTTCACGCATGTAGTTGAAACAAAATCAACATAGCCTCTATGATGTTCATGTTCATGGTGATTTATGTCCTACTCATGCTTGCACTCAATGTTAGTTACTCTCAATGCATTTTGATGACCGTTGTTGCTCTCTAGTTGGTCGCTTCCTGGTCTTTTGCTAGCCTTCACTTGTACTAAGCGGGAATACTGCTTGTGCATCCACTCCCATAAACTCAAAGTTGTGCGGTATCTACCTGCCGTTCCAAGCAAATTTGCATGTACCACTCTCAAAACCTTCAAGAAATAATCTGTTTTGCATGCCCGAACCGCTCATGTGGTGACAGGGGGCTATTGGTATCTTCCATGCTAGGTGTGTTATCCTCGATATGTTTTTATTCACTATCATTCATGAGAAAGGGGCCGGTAATTGAAATTCCCAGTTCCATGCTCAAATCGAAAAGATAATTGCAAACAAAACTCCCCCAAGATTGATGTTGGTATGGACGGTACCCGAGGATTCAGCTAGCCGTGGAGTGTGATTGATTGGTGGTGGGGGAGTCAAAACTTTACTTTTCTGTTTGGGAACCGCCTATAGCATGTGTAACGTGGAAGATGTTGAGAACTCTTAGTCATTGCGTTGACAATGAAAGCATGCCACCCAAAATTATTATCACTGTTTTCAAAGCTTGAGCTCTGGCACCTCTTCAAATCAATGCTTCCCTCTGCGAAGGGCGTGTCTATTTATGTTCCTGTTGAGTCATCCTCCTCTTACAAAAGCACCAATTAGAGAGCACCTCTGTCATTTTTATGCTTTGCTTTTAACTGTGTTGAGTATGACTATGACTGGATCTTCATTGCCATGAATTACAATGTTTAGTCAGCCTTGGTCTTTGAAGGTGCTCTACATTTATGTTTTGCGGTCTTAGAAAGAGCTAGCGAGATACCATCTATTTGTACTGCTTCATGTTGTTTTGATTGAAGTGTTGACGTTTGAGGCTTATTATTATTTGCTCGCTAGTTGATTATGCCATTGATATGAGTTTATCGTGAGACCTAGATGTCATTTGCTTATGTGCTTTGCTTGTGATGTTGCTGAAATTCTTGTTATGAGTTAGACATAGTTGCAACAACAAGATCAAAGAGAGTTCGTCAAAGTTTTTCTTTTGTCTCTCTCAGTTTGTCAACTGAGTTGCTTGAGGACAAGCAAGGCTTTAAGCTTGGGGGAGTTGATACGTCTCCGTCGTATCTACTTTTCCGAACACTTTTGCCCTTGTTTTGGACTCTAATTTGCATGATTTGAATGGAACTAACCCGGACTGACGCTGTTTTCAGCAGAATTGCCATGGTGTTGTTTTTGTGCAGAAATAAAAGTTCTCGTAATGTCCTGAAAATTTACGGTGATTTTTCTGGAATAAAAGAAAAATACATGCGCAAAGATCCACGTGAGGAGGCGTGCCAGTGGGCCACAAGCCCACAGGCCGCGACCACCCCCTATGGTCGCACCGTGCAGGCTTGTGGGGCCCACGTGGCACCACCGCCCCAATCTCAGCTCTATATCTTCCGTTTTGCCTGGAAAAAAAATCAAAGAGAAGGTTTCATCGCATTTTGCGATACGGAGGCGCTGCCACATCCTGTTCTTCATCTGGACGGCAGATCTGGAGTCCGTTTCGGGCTCCGGAGAGGGGAAATCGTCGCCATCGTCATCATCAACCTTTCTCCATCGACAATTCCATGATGCTCTTCATCGTTCGTGAGTAATCTCATCATAGGCTTGCTGGACGGTGATGAGTTGGATGAGATCTATCATATAATCGAGTTAGTTCTTGACGGGGATTGATCCCTAGTATCCACTATGTTCTAGATTGATGTTGCTACTACTTGGCTATGCTTAATGCTTGTCACTAGGGCCCAAGTGCCATGATTTCAGATCTGAACCTATTATGTTGTCGCCAATATATGTGTGTTTTAGACCCTATCTTGCAAGTTGTAGTCACCTACTATGTGTAATGACCCGGCAACCCCGGAGTGACAATAGCCGGAACCACTCCCGGAGATGACCATAGTATGAGGAGTTCATGTATTCACCGCGTGTTAATGCGTCTGTCCGATTCTTTATTAAAAGGAGAACCTTAATATCCCGTCGTTTCCATTAGGACCCCGCTTCCACGGGAGGGATGGACAATAGATGGCATGCAAGTTCTTTTCCCTAAGCACGTATGACTACATATGGAATACATGCCTACATTAGATTGATGAACGGGAGCTAGTTACATATCTCTCCGTGTTATAGCTGTTACATGATGAATCGCATCCGTCGCACTCATTCATCACCGATCCACTGCCCATGACTCTTTTACTACTGGTCCTCGCTACGTTACTTTGCCTAGGCTTGTCCCTTGCTACAAAAGGGATTGGGCCAATTTGCTGCTGCTATCACTTTGCTGCTACTGTTGCTACTGCTGTTACTCGTTACTCTGCTACTGCTACTACCATTCCTTGCTACTCTGATGTTACTTGTTGCAAGACTTTGTTGGCGCTAACATCCCGTCAACAAGGCTTTTTCTGGCGCCGTTGCCGGGGATTGTCAAAGCTTTTTCTGGCATCGTTGCTATCTTACTACCTTGCTACTGTAGCGACCCGACTCAAAACGAGTCAAGCCTCTGTGTATATGTGCCATCCCTGGATCAGTATGCTGGCACACACAGTACATCAATGTATATATCAAAGTGCAATCACATGGAAATAGCGTAAAACTGATATATACCTTAAATATCTCAGCGGAAGCAGTCAAGGGAGTGGAGTCCCAATAAAGACCAACGACAAGTTGAGTGCGGACCGTAACCCTGAATCGTACTCTTACTCGTCGAAGAAAATATCTGCAACATAAGACGTTGCAGCCGTGTAGGTCAGCATATTGAATATGCCGGCAAGTCACATATGAGAGGGGGTAAAATATCATCTATACTATATGCATATATGGCAGGTGGTGTTGTAAGTTTTAGCGTAAAGCAAATTTTCTCCTACAACAAGAGGGGCTAAAAGCAAAATATTACTACGCTGTTGGTTGTTAATGAGATGGTTCCGCCAACCAGTTCTCATACCCAAGTTATCAATATTACCCACATCAAATATATATAAATGGTGTTGAGAATTTCAGATAACTTCAGTTCCTTTGGCTCAAGTTGTCCATGACCGTGGACACGGCTAATCGATTAGGTTTGAGTACTCTGCATAGTTTTGCACACGTTCCCCACAAGATTTGATCGCCTCCGTGTATGTCCTCGCACTTCAGGGTGTTTGAAGACCGGATGATCAAAACATGGTCTTTCAACGGGTCCCTCTGAATCCCTGTCGGTGCCCATCCAATCCTACCGTTCTTCTACATCTGTTAGCACCGCCTGTCCAGAGTCGCCGCGTTGTCCAACCAATCCAGAGCCCATAATGACTTGTGGCTGTGCAGGTAAGCCTTGGGTCTTGAAAATATCCGACCGTCTCTTTGAGCCTGGGTGAAGCTTTCCGCAAGATGTCATGGCACGTCTCCAGCATCCCGGGTCATCCACTGGTTTCTCCACGGAGCCGATCAATCGTCCTTCACCCAGAGTTGCATTGCATCACGAGGTCTTGAAAAGTCTTGACTTAACCAGTCTTGGTTATTACATTATTCTCGCATCACTCGTGATAAACTCTCAACTAGAATCCCGTCTACTCAAGCATAGCAATATGAAATTTGTCGTCCCGGGCCAAGTAACGGGGTTGTTGGGTGCCTACCACATGATACTACAATATGTAACCATAATTTCCAAGTATCTACTCAGCATGCAATTGGGCATAGGATGGTAGAACTACGATGCATAAAACATAGGTGATACATGATCAAATGACTTGCCTGGTGATGTTTACGAAGAAGAATTTTCGTTCTCGAGGAATAACTTGATAGACTACTCATCACTCTCCGATGAAATATATATAACAACCATATCATTCACGTAAGCACTCATACTAGCAATCATTCTAGCAATCAAAACAAAAGAGAGAGCGAATAAGAATCCGATGGAAACTTCAAATAAGACTAGGGAGTCTTCTACTACATCAAACACTAAGTAGTTTTTGTCTAATTGAAAATAAAATACTTAAATAATAGGGAACTAAGATATAAATTTAACTAAGATAAAGTAAAGTATTTTTCACCAAAACTATTTGGAAGTATTTCCAAACGGGAGTTGAAACAGTAGAGAAATCAATTGCAAGTTATTAGGGAACTAGAATTGATTTCATGATAACAAATAAAATAAAAATAAAAACTTTTTGAGAACCTACTGTTTAACTAACAGAAACTAAACATAAACTTTCTGAAATATAAAAGAAAATAATTTAAAAACAATTATAGAAAAACAAATAGCTATAATCCTAAAAGAACTAAAACATAATCTGTTTTGATAAAAACCCCAAGCAAAGTAATTTTAAAAAAATTGAAACTTAAACTACTGAAAGATATGATCACTAGGAAACAGCACCAAAAAGAATTAAATTAGAATCTATTTTTAAACTCCCAGAATAAGCAAAACAAGGTTTAAACTAAATCTGGTCTAATTCAAATTTGATAATTTTAAAAATAGACAAATAATATGTTTTCGGAAACTATAAGAAAATTGTGATCTAACGCAAAAAGAATCAACTAATTCGGAGTTACACACTAATAGATATTAATTTTATAATATTGCAATTTTCTGAAAAAACTGCAATACGGGATTTCGTGAATCTCACCGGAGTTAGTCGCCGGAGTTGGAGAAGACGGCGGGAAGGTTGCTCCGGTGGCCGGATGAGGCGGTGGAGGGGTCCATGCGATGGAGGAGGGCTCGGGCCGAAGGTTGGTGGCGTCGGCGGGGCGTGGGGCGACGGGAGGGAGCAGCAAGAGCTCCGGCGAGTTCCTGTTGGAGGCAAACTCCGGCGAGGTGGGGGCTGTGTTCCGACGAGGGGAGGGGCTGGGCTATGGGGAAAATGGGGAGAGAAGGTTGAGGGGAGTATTTATAGGGGCTCGGGGTGCTCGGAGAAGGAAGGAGCAAGGAGATCGGGAAGGTGGAGATTCCTCTCACCATGGCTATGGAAGTTTCCTGTGACGTGAGGAAGGAGAACGTGAGGAGGAAGATGATCCTGTCGGACCAGATTTGGAGAGTGTTAATGGGCCACTGATCTATTTCCAATTAAAAGATATCTCTTTCCTATTTTCAAAACCCGGAAAGTAAATGATAAAAGGGAAACCAAATAAATTCGGAATATAGAGTTTCTATATACTAAAATTATCAGAAAAATAAAATATAAATGATGGACATTTTTCCACGGCCAAAATAAAAACTTAAAAAAAATGTTTTCAGAAAATCCCCTAAATGCTTTATCTCCTTTTGCAAATAATTACTCAAATAAATCTTGGGTGTCATGGCTCAAATATTTTAAAGAATATCCCCGGGTTTGGAGGGTCATGTTTCTCCTCTCTTTTTATCTTGTTTGACAAAGTATTGTTCCCGGCATTCCGTGAGTGAAGAAGAAAACAAAATGCAAAGGAAATTCAAGTGCCACCTTGGTTCAAATTCTTTGTAGTTGAAGAAGTCATGCTATCTCCTCTCGCTGGTTTTAAAAAGATGAATTTGAACTCACAGGAAACGGGAAAGTCGTTTTATTCCCTCTCATTCAAAAGTTTTTGAAAAGTTTCAAATTTCACTCTAGTTTCAATCACTCAAACAAACAAACAATCAATCTAATAATTTTATTAACATTCCAAAATTTGGGATGTTACAGCTACTGATACTTTGCTTGCAGACACTAATCTTTCAGGTGTGGTTGAATTGACAACTCAGCTGCTAATACTTGAGAATATTATTTATCTTCCCCTTGTGAGCGAATCAGTAAATTTGGGTTGAATACTCTACCCTTGAAAACTGTTGCGATCCCATGTGCTTGTGGGACATCATCAGCCAAAGTCATCAAGAAGAAATCATGAATATTCATAGGGATGCCATGAATGACGTTGAACATGATATTCTTCATGATGCTTACAACATCTTCTTCATTGTCATGCCCTTTGATAGGTGCGAAGGAATATGACAAGATTCTATAGACAGTTCTGGGCTCATACTTCAAGTACTTCACCAGGAATCTAGTCCTTGGAGGTTGGCCCTGAGCCAAAGGCTTCATGAGGACTTCCAAGAGCTTGTTTGGCAGTTCTCTTTCATCATACATTCTGACTGCATCCTCTAAAGGAATTTATATTGGAAGATCTCGAAGCAATTCTGTGGCTGGAGCTTTGTAATGCGTATGCTGGGTCATCCAGTCCAAGAACCACGACATGATGTCTTTGGGGTCTCCTGATATATGCAGTGTGGCATAGAATTGAAGAATTATGTCAGTATTCCAATCATTGATATCTGTACAGAATGGCAGTAGCTCTGCTTCGTGAAGAATATTCAGAACTGGGGTGAAGCAAGGAATTTCCTCCATGTCACAGTGAGGAATGCGAGTGTGAATAAATCGTCTTTCTTCCACAGCGCAGAGAAGCATAATAGTTGAGTTGAGTTCTGGACCAGAACTTTATGTGCCTGATGCGAAGCCTATCATAGGGATTTTCCCCTATGAAGTAATGATGTTCATCATAGAATGCTTCCTTCTGAAACTTTGACCTCTTAGAGAAGGGTTGATGAGGCTTTGGTTGAAGATTATGTTGTTGTTCATCTTGAGGAGTTGTGGCCACCACAATTGCAGTTTCACGCTTTACCACTACAATTGTAGTTTCAACATTTTGAGAGGAGAATTTTCTTCAACTTGAGGAATTCGCTGATCCAAGGAAACAGTTGCAGTTTTTGGTGCTGCAGTTTCTTCAGCTGATGCAGCTGATTCTTGGTCTTGTGTTGACTCCTCATGTGAGCTCTTTTCATCAGAGTCGGTCAGAATCTCAGTGGCCTGCAGGAGTTTGAGGAATTGGAGTTGTTCTTGGTGAGTTTGGGTGAGCCTCTTCCCAGAACTCATCATGGATAACAGGTCTGATGCATCCAATTTCTTCATCACCCTCCTTTTCTTTAGTAGTCATTGGAGGTGTTGTGACTTGAGGAATATCATCTGCTTGAATTTCCTCATCCATCGGTGTGGATGCACGAGAGCGATTGTCTCCCATTTCTTCATCCTCTTATGGAATGATGTATTCCTCACCGAATGGAACAATCATATAAGATGGTGCTACATTGAGGGGAGTAGCATCTACTGGGGCTGATGAAGACTCTAAAGGCATAGTCTTCAGGCGTTTTGCCTCTGAAGACTCTGAAGTAATTGAAGATTTTCTCTTCTTAGCTTCTTTTTCTGCAGCTTTTGTTTTCTTTACGCTTGCTGCCGACGGAGGGGTCACTTTATTCACCTTTGAAGACTTAGGTGAAGGAGCATTTTCATCAGGCACTGCTTTATCAGTGTCAGGCTTGGCAGATTCTTCAGCTGTTGGTTCTTCATTTTCATCATCCTCAGCCATTTGCATAGTATAGCTTAGCTGAGGTTTTATTGGCTTCTTTGGAGCGGCAACCCTGCCGTTGTATTCATCAACTGCAACAGTTGCAACTTTGGCAAATTGCACTTTGGCACCCTTTTGATCAGCATGAAGACTTGTATATCTGTTGGTGAGGGTCTTCAGCTCAGCTTGAGTAGAAACAAGTTTCTCAGGGGATAGGTTGAGGAGGTTCTGCTTCAAAAATTTCTCCTTTTTTATCTTTGCAAGCCTAGCTTGTTTGGCTTGCTGATCCTTCCATTTTTCTTCATTGATGAAAGTAGCAACCATATGGCTTACTCCGGGAGGAAGCTTCAAATCATCAATTGGAGCGTTTGGATCCTCATGCGAAAGATTGATGAAGTTTAGCAATTCCTTTGGATCCAGTGCAAGGGAAATGGTTCTACGAGTGGCTTGTGCAACTCTTTCTTGCTTGTTTCTGATGATGGCTTGAAGAGTTTCATCATCATATTCTTCACTTCCTTCTGATGCAGAAGGAATGTTGACGACTTTGCCTGGACTTGGCCTGGTACCTCTACCAAGAGTCATCTTAGTCTTCAACAGACTTGGTGAAGATTTTAAAGTTGAGCCTGAGGCTGATGGTACACACGAACTTGGGTTTTCAAATTGAAGCTTACTAAGCTGCTTCTGACGAGGAGGTGAAGACTTTACTGCAGTTGTTGCTACTTTCTAAGGAAGTTGCTCTTTTGATACTGCTGTTGAGGATTTTGGCTTGAGACTTGGTTTCTTCAACATAGCCTTCTTTTGAGGATTTTCTGAAGCAGAAGCCTCAGCAGCGGAAGAAGTGGCAGCAGTAGCAGAGTCCTCATTAAATCTTGTAACTACAACTTTAGCCTTTTTCTGTAGCTTAGACAAATACTTGTCTTTTTCAACAGGGTAATCCTCAATTGTGGCTACGCTTGAGGGATGTGCTGCTTGTTGATCTCCCTGTGGCAACCTTTTGCAGAGATGTTTGAGGGCAAACTTCTTGGCATACTTTGGAGTGACGTATCTGTATTCATTCCCCTCCTTTGCCCATCTGTGTTCTATCTTTTGAAGCCTTATCTTGCGCTTTGCCATGGTCTCTTTACCATGAATTTCCTCATCAGGTGTACAATACTCAGCATAGATCTCCTCAGGGATCTCAAAGGAAGTGTTCTGTTCCAGCTTCTTGCCACCTTTCTGTTTCCGGTCTTCCTCCATTTTCTTCAGCTCAGGCTTTTGCTCAGGAATTTGTATTCTTGATGATTCTGAGGACACAAGTAATGTTTCTTCTTGAAATGCTGCAAATGAGTTAAGCTGATGAGAACCTAGTGATTCATCACCTGACATTTTGTACGTGTGAACAGAGTATAGGTGCAAAGAATTTGGAAAGGTCATATGCGTTCTCAGATTTGAGGAAATTGAAAAATTACTTAAGTTGAGAAATTTGGCCAGTGAGTTGAGGAATTTGACTAAGCATTCTGATCTTGGGTTCCAGAGTTGTGCAGATACGAAAATTTACACAATTGAGGAATCGCGTGAAGAATTTAGTGTCTTAGTGAAATTCATCAAGTGTTCTAAACATGGGTGTGCACAGCTGAGAGAATTTCTAAGCAAACACTGATTTCACGAATGTAAAGAGAATAAAGAGATCAACAGGGGCAGTAAAATAGGATTTTATTTACCCTGTGCGAAGAACACGATGAACTGAAGTAGTCAAAAGAGGAAGTTCTTCGGTCCAGATCTTCAGTGCCCTAACTTGGCGACTGAAGATAGCTACAACGACGGCGGAGGAAGATGTTCCGCAGTCGGCATGAGTCCGGCGACGGTGAGAGCAAGGCAGTGAATCTTTTCCTCACCGGCGATGAAGATGCTAGCAGCGGCGCTAGGGTTTGAGCTCGAGCGGAGAAGACGAGAGGAAGAGAAGAGTTTTGACTGAGGAGGGTAAGGGGCTATTTATATCTCAGGTGAAAAACTGTCCGGGACAAAACTTTCGGACCGAACTGCCATTGCCCCTTCATCTCCGCATGATACGTGTTACCCACGATTGAAGCGGTGGAGATCGTGGTTATCCGAACGTGAGTAGTGGGTGCGATTACTGTGGTAACGTTAAAAATAAAATTTGAATTTTGAGGATTTCATTGCAAAGTCCTCAGCTGACAAGGACACAATGAGTATTTTGAACAAGTGTCAAATAGAACGCATATGAAGAATTGAGAATAGAGTGGGTTGAGCTTAGCATAGAGGGGACTCGGGTCCGATCACATTCACTCAGAGGAAATACCAAATTGAAGACTGAGCAATAAGTGATTGTTGTTGAGGACATTGAAAGCTCTTTGTAATATATATATATATATATATACATATATATATATATATTCAAATGAAGATCATCACAAAAAGTTTTGAAGAATTTGAAGATTTTGAAGATTTTGAAGAGTTGAGGTTTTTGTGACAAAGTCTCAGATTGAAGAATTTCCAACTTGAAGAATTTAAAAGTCGGGTGGTGGTGTGACCCACCATATAAGAATGATGATTTCAGGCGCCGTGTACAATTTTCGTAGGACCCTGAGAACCAAACTCTTCAATGGTTTCTTCACACTTAGAGTGATATTCTTCATTGATTGAAGTAAATTGTTACTTTGTGTGTTGCACATCTAAGTCGCCAATTTTGCATAAGTGTCACGATGTGTGCATGTTTACAAGACATTCGAAGATTCTATGATATTTAGCTCACATCGCAACTTGCAAAACCTTCTCTCATCCAAGGGCTTTGTGAAGATATCTGCTAGTTGATCATCATTCTTCACATGGTCGATGATGATATTGCCCTTGAGGACATGGTCACGGACAAACTAATGACGAATCTGAATGTGCTTGGTCTTCGAGTGTTGTACTGGGTGGTAGGCGATCCTGATTGCACTCTCATTGTCGAAGTAGAGGGGCACATTCTTCATGTTGATGTCGTAGTCTCTCAGGGTTTGCTTCATCCATAGCAATTGAGCACAGCAAGATCGAGCAGCAATGTATTCAGCTTCGGCAGTGGAGAGTGATACACAATTCTGCTTTTTTGAGGACCAGCAGACTAATGATCTTCCGAGGAAATGGCATGTGCTTGATGTTGACTTGCGATCCACACGGTCACCAGCATAATCAGAATCAGAATATCCAATGAGGTGAAGATTTGAGCCCTTGGGGTACCATAATCCTAGTGTTGGAGTGTGAGCTAGATATCGAAGAATATGTTTCACAGCCTTATGGTGTGATTCCTTCGGTTTTGCTTGAAAACGAGCACACATGCAAACACTAAGCATAATATCTAGCTTAGATGCACATAGGTACATAAAGATCCAATCATAAAACAATATACGTGTTGATCGAAATCTTTACCATTTTCTTCAGTGCAGAGGTGGTCGTTGGTAGGCATAGGAATCTTGACGCCTTTGCATTCATGCATGCCGAATTTCCTCAGAACATCCTTGAGGTATTTCTCCTGAGATATGAAGATGCCATTGCGTTGTTGACAAATTTACAGAGCTAAGAAGAATTTCAGCTCCCCCATCATGGACATTTGATATTCTTCACCCATCATGTAAGCAAATTCATCACTATAACGTTTGTCAATACAACCAAAAATAATGTCGTCGACATATATTTGGCACACAAATAGTTCATTGTCATAGAATTTTGTGAAAAGGGTAGGATCAAGTGAACCGGGTTTGAAGCCTTTCTTCATGAGGAATTCCTTCAATGTATCATACCACGCCCGAGGGGCTTGCTTGAGGCCATAGAGTGCCTTTTTGAGTCTGAAGACTTTGTCAGGATGCTTCGAGTCTTCAAAACCTGGGGGCTAAGCAACATATACTTGTTCCTCAAGCTTACCATTGAGGAATGCACTTTTCACATCCATTTTATATAGAGTAATATTGTGATGGTTAGCATAAGCAATTAATATTCAAATAGCTTCAAGTCTAGCAACAGGTGCAAAAGTTTCATCAAAGTCAATTCCTTCAACCTGTGTGTAGCCTTGGGCTACAAGCCGTGCCTTGTTCCTCACAACCTGACCATCCTCATATTGCTTGTTTTGGTAGATCCACTTGGTGCCGATGATATTGTGCTTGCGAGGATCTGGTCCTTTGACGAGTTCCCATACGTCATTTAGCTTGAACTGAAGAAGTTCATCTTGCATGGCTTGAATCCACTCAGGTTCCATGAAGGCTTCAGCAACTTTTGAGGGTTCTGTGAAAAACACAAACGAGGAATGCCCACAAAAGTTAACTAAATGTGAAGCTTTTGAGCGAGTGAGAGGACCTGGCGCATTGATGTCATCGAGGATTTTGTCAAGTTCCACTTCATTTGCAATCCTTGGATGAGCAGGTTGAAGACTTTGGTTGGGCTGAGGAATTTGAACTGTAGCATTTTCCTCGGGTGCACCTGCTTGAATTTCCTTAGTGTTGGGGACGACTTCTTCAACAAGGGGTTGTTCCTCAGTAGGAATGATATCTTCAGTTACTTTGAGCTTGATGGCCTCCTCGGGAGGTAATTTATCTGGCATAGGAGGCAGTTGCTCTTTTTGCGAGCCGTTAGTTTCATCAAACCGCACATCTATAGTTTCAACAACCTTGTTGTGATAGGTGTTGAATACTCTATAGGTGTGCGAGTCCTTTTCGTAACCAAGCATAAAACCCTCATGTGCTTTAGGTGCAAACTTTGAGCTATGGTGGGGATCTCTAATCCAGCATCTTGCACCGGAGACTTTGAAATAACTTACATTGGATTTCTTGTCAGTGAGGAGTTCATATGAGGTTTTCTTGAGGAATTTGTGAAGATATAACATGTTGATGATGTGGCAAGCAGTGTTGATTGCTTTAGGCCAAAAGCGATGAGGAGTCTGGTATTCTTCAAGCATAGTCCATGCCATTTCAACCAGAGTCATGTTCTTGCGTTCAACGACGCCATTCCGTTGAGGAGTATAAGAAGCACACAATTCATGAGTAATACTAAGTTCATCAAGATAATCATCAAGACCAGTATTTTTGAATTATGTCCCATTATCACTCTTGATGTGTTTGATCTTGACGCCTAAGTTTGTCGAGGCCCTTGAGGAAAATCGTTTGAAGACTTCCTGCACTTCAGTTTTGTACAGAATGATGTGTACCCAAGTATATCGAGATTAGCCATCAACGATGACAAAGCCATATAAAGATGTTGCATTGGTTAAAGTAGCATAATGAGTAGGTCCAAACATATCCATGTGAAGCAATTCAAATGGACGAGTAGTAGTCATGATAATCTTCGAGGGGTGTTTGGATCTGGTTATATTTCCGGACTCACAAGCACCGCAGAGATGGTCCTTGAGGAATTTGACAGATTCGATGCCAATGACATGTTTCTTCTTCACGAGAGTTTGCAAATTCACCATGCCTGCATGACCAAGTCGTTGATATCATAGCCAGCCTTCTGAGGTTTTTCATAGTAAGCATGTGGCTGGTTGACGACCTATGGAAAAATAAACAATATAGAAATCTCCTCTCCTAAAGCCTTCAAAGACTTTGGACTTTTCAAATTCCATGATGACTACACATCTATATTTTCCAAATATGACAATCATATCAAGATCACAAAGCATTGAGACTGACATGAGGTTAAACCCAAGGGATTCGACAAGCATGACTTTGTCCATGTGTCGGTCCTTGGAGATAGCCACTTTACCAAGTCCCAATACCTTGCTTTTATCGTTATCAGCGTAAGTGATTTGCTTCAGTGGTGATGGAGTTAGTGCATATTCATCAATAAGCTTTTATCACCAGTCATGTGATTTGTGCAACCACTGTCAAGAACCCATTCTACATTCTTGGGTTTGTCATCTTGCAGATGAATTAGTACACCTTACCATCTCATATGCTTCAGATTTGAAGAATATGATATCAATTTCATCAGATAAGAATTTCATCATAAACAGTAAATTTGAGGACGTGTGAAATGTTATCATTTCATTATTTATAGCTTGTGTCCAATCAAGCAATTTCCTCAGTTCTCCAGCAAATTCTTCAAATGATGACTTTCATCTAGAGACCTGACATGCACAAGTGATCAGTTCGATTTCTTCACCACCCACATATGAAGGGGTGGCAAAGAGTTCATCATCGTGCGAGCACCATATGAGAATGAAGGCATTGAAGCTAATGCACTTCTTTTCACAGTATGGGGGTTAGAGTACTCAAATGAATAGGCAAAGAAATTCTTTGAGGACTTATGAACATAATGATTTGAGGAATAACGCTCATGTTCACGTCCCATGTAGTTTCCCTACATATCATAAGCATTAGAGCGAGTACAAGCATAATTTTGACCATTTGAGGAATTTGATCCTCGTGAAGACTTTGGTCCATCTGAGGAATTCGATCTGGGGTTCTGGTTCTTCACTGGTGGTGTCATGAGGACATTCACCTGAAGATTTTCCAAGCAACTTTTGGGGACCCATATTTTCCTCAAAGGTGGTCCATTCCTCCAGTTAGTTCCAACATATCGAGCAAATACTTCACCAGATTGTTTTTTGAATAGTTTATAATTGGAGTCAAATGACTCATCAGAGGAATAGGACTTTTCACATACAAAGCCTGTTAGAGTGGATGGATCAACGGGAGGGCCTTTAGCAGCAACCCATGAGGTTTTGGGGTACGGCTCGGGTTTCCAGTATGATCCATCGGCATTCAACTTCCTCTCGAAGGCAATGCCCTATTTCCTCGGGTTCCTGTTCAGGATCCGCTTTTTGAGCACATCACAAAGGGTTTGATGCCCTTTGAGACTTTTGTATATGCATGTCACATACAATTCCTTCAACCCTGCATTTTCATTAGTAGCATTTGTGGTTTCCTCAAGTGAAGAATTTGATACCACAGGAACAGTAGAAGAATTTGTAGCGATAGAAGTATTTGATGATTCTGGTGAAGAATTAGCAGTTTCACCCTCGATGCATTTTAAACATGGTGGAATGAATTCAACCTGAGTGGTACTGATCTGCTTAGCAAGCAATGAATCATTTTCCATTCGAAGATCATCATGAGACATTCTCAACTTCTCAAGATCAAGATTCCTTTGAAGAAATTCATAGGAAAGTTTATCATGATCAGCCAAGAGTGTGCCATAACGATCTTCAAGACTATCAAATCTAGACTGAAGACTTTTTACATCTTCGGTGAGGACTTGAGTATGATTCATTTCACCATTCAACAGATCATCGCTTCATTCTAGCAACTTCTGAAGCTTTTCAATGGCACTTTATTGCTTAGTGGCAATGTTGGCAAGTTTATAGTAACTGGTTTTTTGATAATCATCAGGTTCACAGTCACTAGAATCAGAGGAGGAAGTATGGTTTGGTACCTTTGAACCTTTTGCCATGAAGCAATAGGTTGGAGCGAAGTCATCAGCATATTCATCAGTGTAGATAGCGTTGTCATTTTCTTCAAGGTTGAAGATTGACTTGTTGACGAATGTGGTAGCCAGTGCAATACTTGCCACACCAGACTCTGACTCCACTTCAGGACCTTCATCTTCATCACATTCCTCATATTCTTCTTTAGAATCCATTTCCTTGCCAATGAGTGCCCGAGCCTTTCTGAAACTGGTCTTCTTGTGCGATGAGGACTTTGAAGATGAGGATTTTCAAGATTTCTTCTTTTTCTTCGAGTCATCAGAACTTGCATCCTTGTATTTCTTCTTCCTTGATTCTTTCACCTAGCGAGGACAAACAGCAATGTAGTGGCCAGATTTCTTGTATTTGTGGCAGGTTCTTTTCTTGTAGTCCTTGGATGAAGATTATGATTTCCTCATATCTGTTCTTGAAGATTTTCTGAACTGGCCACGCTTTGTGAACTTCTGGAATTTCCTCACGAGCATTGCAAGTTCCTGTCCAAGTTCTTCAGGGTCACCAATGCTCCAATCCGAGTCTTCTTCTTCAGATGAGGAAATATCCTTAGCCTTCAGCGCACGAGGTCTTGATTAGCTTGGTCCATACAGATCTCTCTTTTCTTGTTGTTGGAATTCATGAGTATTGAGTATCTCAAGTATATCAGCAGGATCAAGCATCTTGTAGTCTCTTTGTTCTTGGATCATCAGAACCAGTGTGTCAAATGATGGATCAAGAGATCGTAGCAGTTTCTTCACAACTTCATGGTCAGTGATGTCTCTAGCTCCCAGTGCTTGAGTTCATTTGAGATGTCAGTGAGGCAATCAAAGGTATCTTGGCAGCTTTCATTATCAAGCCTCTTGAAGCGATTGAAGAGATTGCGAAGAACATTGACACGAGAGTCACACTATGTTGAGACTCCCTCATTGACTTTGGAAAGCCTATCCCAGATAAGCTTAGCAGTGCCCAAAGCACTCACTCCGTCATACTAACCTTTGCTCAGGTGGCCAAAGATGATATTCTTCGTTTGTGAGTCAAGTTGCTTGAACTTGTTCACATCAGCGGCAGATATGGTTGCAATGATGGAGGGAACACCATTTTCCACAATATACGAGAGATCATTGTCAATAGCTTGAAGATGCATTTGCATCTTGCTCTTCTAGTAGGGGAAGTCCATTCCTTCGAAGATAGGACATCCTGCAGTAACCTTGATCATACCTGCGGTCCACGTAACTAAAACTACAAGCGGTTAAACCAAAATCACATAGAACAAGGGAGTACCTTGCTCTGATACAAATTGAAAGTGCGTTATATCGACTAGAGGGGGTGAATAGGAGATTTTTATAATTTCATCACTGAGGAAATTCCTAGTGAGGAAAGTCCTCGGTCATGAACTGAGTGCAACGGAAATAGTACAGCATCAGGTGTGCAAAAACGTCTACAGCAAAGTACTCGATGAGATTTCACAGATTCGGTTTGCACAGTTTGCAAGTACAGAGTAAGCAGGTAAAGGTTAACTCAAGTGAAGAATTTGAGGTTGAGGAAATTCATACAAAGTCTTCAGACAAATTCTTCACGGTATAGATGAAAGTCTTCAAAATACAGTTGAGTAAATGAGAAGGTTGAAGAAATAGAACCCGTAGCTTGGTGAAGACAGTTGTTGTTGATTTGACATAAATGCCCTTAAATAATATGATCGTTGGGTGGATAAGATCAGTGAGGTGGCGCGTTGTGCGGCAACGGTCGGAACTTTCAACTTTGAAAGTCCTCATGTCTCTCATATTCCTCACTTTGAGGGTTTGGTAGATTTAGGCTTGGGTTGAGCATCATGAGGAAAATAATTCTGTAGTTTTACCTCGACCCCCTTTAACAGTACGGTGTTCCTATGACTCAAGTGTAAAGAAAATGAAACAGAAGGAGTAAATCTTCACGCTTCAAAGTCTTCAGAGTGTTTTCTTCAGGACAAACCGAATTCCTCATCTTCAATATCTTCATGAGGAATATCAATTTCTTCGCAATTTCTTCGCGATCAAAGTCTTCAAGAAAAGACCAAAGTCTTCACCCGAAGACATACATTTTTAGGGGTCGATATTCATCAGATAACTCAAACTCCTCAGTGACTTATAGAGCATGTGTATACTCACAAACATATCAGTCTCTTAACCTATAAGTCTTCAAACCACCAAAATCACTAAGGGGAACTAGATGCACTTACACATGTCTATGGTTAGGAAACCTTAACCATCTTTGATCAACGAGCTAGTCTAGTAGAGGCTTACTAGGGACACTTTATTGTCTATGTATCCACACATGTATTTGTGTTTCCAATCAACACATGTATTTGAGTTTCCAATCAACACATGTATTTGAGTTTCCAATCAATACATTTCTAGCATGGATAATAAACGATTATCATGAACAAGGAAATATGATAATAACTAATCTATTATTGTCTCTAGGGCATATTCCCAACAGTCTCCCACTTGCACTGGAGTCAATAATCTAGTTCACATCACCATGTGATTAACACCCAATAAGTTCTGGGTTTGATCATGTTTTGCTTGTGAGAGAGGTTTTAGTCAACGGGTCTGCAACATTCAGATCTGTGTGTACTTCTACAAATCTCTATATCATACTATAGATGTTGCTATGACGCTCCACTTGGAACAATTCCAAATGACTGCTCCACTATATGAATCCGGTTTGCTACTCAGAGTCATGTGAATTGGTCTCAAGGCTTGCATCGACATAACCCTTTACGGCGACCTCTTTTATCACCTCCATAATTGAGAAACGTTTCAATAGTTCTCTAGTTACTAAGGATAATTTTGACCGTTGTCCAGTGATCCACTCCGGGATCACTCTTGTACCCCTTGACAAACTCATGGCAAGGCACACACACCAGGTGCGGTACACGGCATGGCATACTATAGAGCATACGGTTAAGGCATAGGGGTCGACCTTCGTCCTTTCTCTTTCTTCTGTCATGGTCAGGCTTTGAGTCTTACTCAAATTCACACCTTACAATACAGGCAAGAACTCCTTCTTTGACTGATCCATTTTGAACTCCTTCAAAATCTTGTAAATTTATGTATTCATTGAAAATTTTATCAAGCGTCTTGATCTATCTCTATAGATCTTGATGCCCAATGTTCAAGTAGCTTAATCAAGGTTTTACTTTGAAAAACTCCTTTCAAACAACCATATATGCTTTCAAGAAGTTCTACATCATTTCTGATCAACAATATGTCAACCACATATACTTATCAAAAATTCTATAGTGCTCCCACTCACTTTATTGTGAATACAAGTTTCTTTATAAACTCTATATAAACCAAAAGATTTTAACACTCGTCCAAGCACTTATTCCAACTCCGAGATGCTTGCACCAGTCCATAAATGGATCACTGGAGCCTGCATGCCTTTTTGCATCCTTAGGATCGACAAAACCTTCTCGTTGTATCACATACAACCTTTCCTCAAGGAAACCATTAAGGAAACAATTTTTTGACATCCATCTGCGAGATTTCATAATTGAAAAATGCAGCAATTGCTAGCATAATTTCAACACACTTTAGCATCGCTGCGGGTGGGAAAGTCTCATCATAGTCAACTCCTTGAACTTGTCGGAAACCTCTTTGCGACAAGTCGAGCTTTCTAAATGGTGACATTTACCATCATCTTATGTATTCCTGTTAAAGATCCATTTGTATTTAATAGCCTTACGAGCATCAAGTAGTTCTTCCAAAGTCCACACTTTGTTTTCATACATGGATTTATATCTTTGATTTCATGGCCTCCGGCCAATTGTCGGAATTCGGGCCCACAATCGCTTCTCCATAGCTTGTAGGTTCATTGTTGTCCAACAGCATGACCTTCAAGACAGGATTACCGTACCACCCTGTAGCAATATGTGTCCTTGTCAACCTATGAGGTTTGGTAGTAACTTGATGTGAAGCTTCATGATCACCTTCATTAGCTTCCTCTTCAAATGGTGTAGGCACCACAGGAACATCTTCATGTGCCCTGCTACTCTCTGGTTGAAGTGACGGTTCAATAACCTCATCAAGTTCCACCATCCTCACACTCAATTCTTTCGAGAGAAACTCTTTCTCAAGAAATGGCCCATTCTTAGCAACAAACACTTTGCCTTCGGATCTGAGATAGGAGGTATACCCAACTGTTTCCTATGGTTATCCTATGAAGATGCATTTATCCGCTATGGGCTCGAGATTATCACGCTGAAGCCTTTTGACATAAGCATCATAGCCCCGAATTTTAAGAAATGATAGCTTAGGTTTCTTGCCAAACCATAGTTCATACGGTGTCATCTCAACGGAATTATATGGTGCCCTATTTAAAGTGAATGTGGTTGTCTCTAAAGCATAACCCCAAAACGATGATGCCAAATCGATAAGAGACATCATAGTATGTACCATATCCAATAGGGCATGGCTACGACACATGGAGACACCATCACACTATGGTGTTCCAGGTGGCATGAGTTGTGAAACAATTTCCACAATGTCTTAAATGTATACCAAACTCGTGACTCACATATTCACCTCTACAATCACATTGTATACATTTCATCCTCTTGTCACGACAATCTTCAACTTCACTATGAAATTGCTTGAACTTTTCAACATTTCAGACTTGTGATTCATCAAGTAAATATACCCGTATCTACAAATCATCTGTGAAGTAAGAACATAACGATATCCACTCCATGCTTTCAGCACTCATTGGATTGCATACATAAAAATGTATTATTTCCAATAAGTCACTTGCTCGGTCCATCTCATTGGAAAACGAGGCCTTTGGTCATCTTGCCCATGTGGCATGGTTTACATGTCTCAAACGATTCAAAAACAAGTGAGTCCAAAATATCCATCAGCATGGACTTTCTTCGTGTGTTTTACACCAATAGGCATGGTTTGCATGTCTCAAACGATTCAAAATCGAGTGAGTCCAAAGATCCATCGGCATGGAGTTTATTCATGCATTTTATACCAATATGACCTAAGCGGGAGTGCCACAATTAAGTGGTACTATCATTACCAACTTCATACCTTTTGGCATAAATACTATGAACGTGTGTATCACTATGGCCGAGATTCAATAAACCATTCACATTGGGTGCATGATCATGAAAGATATTATCCATGTAAACAGAATAACCCATTATTCTCTAACTTACATGAATAATCATATCATAATACACAAATTAAAATAATGTTCATTCTCAATGTAGACACCAAATAACATTTATTTAGGTTTACCACTAATCCCAAAGGAAGATGGAGCGTGCGATGGTGATCAAATCAACCTTGTAAACACTTCCAACACACATCGACACCTCTCCCTTAGCTAGTCTTTGTTTATTCCTCAACTCCTATTTTGAGTTACTAATATCAGCAAGTGAACCGGTATCAAATACCCAAGGGCTACAACGAGCACTAGTAAGGCACACGTCAATAACATGTATATCAAATACAGCTTTGTTGGCATTGCCAGCCTTCTTATCTACCAAGTATGTGGGGTAGTTTCGCTCTTAGTGACCGTTCCCCTCACAACAGAAGCACTTAGTCTCGGGTTTGGGTTCAACCTTGGGTTTCCTCATTGGAGCGACAACTAGATTGTCATTCTCGAAGTTTCCCTTCTTTCCCTTGCCCTTCTTGAAACTAGTGGTTTTACTAACCATCAACACTTGTTGCTCATTCTTGATTTCTACCTTCGCGGTGTAAAACATCACGAATAGCTCAGGGATCATCATCTCCATCCCTAGCATGTTATAGTTCATCAAGAAGCTCTAGTAGCTTGGTGGCAGTGACTTCGAGAACTATGTCAATCACTATTTCATCTGGAAGATCAACTCCCACTTGATTCAAGCGATTGGAGGACCCACACTATCTGAACACATGCTCACCAATTGAGCTATTCTCCTTCACATTGCAGGCAAAGAATCTTGTTGGATGTATCATACTTCTCAACACGGGCAAAGAACCAGTCTCTCATACGTGGACAAGTAAAGTCGGTCCGGGCCGCTTCATCCCACAATACCGCTGAATCAAGAAAAGTCTAAGGAAGGAAGCAATCTGAATATCAACGCCCACAAACTCCTTTGTTCTACTCTTGCATGTTATCTACGCATAGACCTAACTCTAATACCACTTTTGGGGAATGTTGCATGGGAAACATTAAAAATCCCACGCTTCACCAAGATCAATCTAGGAGATGAACATCTACGAGAGGGGTGTGCATCTACATACGCTTGTAGTTCGCTAAGCGGAAGCATATATAACGTGTTGATGTAGTCGTACGTATTCACGGTCCAATCGCGATCCGTCCTGATCTAGAGTCAAACGGACGGCACCTCCGCGTTCAACACACGTGCAGCTCGATGACGTCTCCTTCTTCTTGATCCAGCAAGAGAGGAAGGAGAAGTAGATGGGATATCAACTAGCATGACACCATGGTGGAGATGGTGGTGGAGCAATCCCAACAGAGCTCCGCCAAGCGCCTCTGGGACTGCGAACGAGGAAGAACGGGAGAGGCGGGAGGGAGAGGGCTGCCTCAACAGAGAGGACTTATTGTGTTCAGACCTCCCCTCCCCTCCACCATTTATAGAAGGAAAGGGGTGGTAGGGGGTGCATCCCTAACCCTTCCTCCAAGGGAGGGGCGGTGGCCAAGAGGGAGGAGTCCTCCCTCCCCAAGGCACCTCTTAGGTGCCTTCCCCTTTGGGGTTTCCTACCCCCTAGCCGCATGGGCCCTTGGGGGTGGCCCAACAAGGCTTGGACGCCCCTTTACAACCCATGCACGGACGAGGGGATCGAGGGACCCTTCCGGACTCATCCGGAACCCTTTGGAACCTTCCAGAACCTTCCAGAAGCTTCCCGATACAATATCGATAAAACCCAAAACTTTTCCCACAACCAAAACATGACTTGCATATATCAATTTTTACCTCTCAACCATTTAGGAGCTCCTCGTGACGTCCGGGGTCTCATCTCGGACTCCAAACAACATTCGGTCACCAACGTACATATCCCAATACTACTCTAGCGCCACCGAACGTTAAGCGTGCGGACCCTATGGGTTCGAGAATCATGTAGACCTGACCGAGACACATCTCCGGTCAATAACCAATAGCCGGACCTGAATGCCCATATTGGTTCCTACATATTCCACAAATATCTTCATCGATCGAACCACGATGCCAAGGATTCAATCAATCCCGTATGGAGTTCCCTTTGTTCAGCGGTATGTTAGTTGCCCGAGATTCGATCGTCGTATCTCCATATCTAGTTGAATCTCGTTACTGTAAAGTCTCTTTACTCGTTCTGTAATACAATATCCCATGACTAACTCCTTAGACACATTTCTAGCAAGCTTATTGCGATGTTGCATTACCGAGTGGGCCCCCAGATACCTATCCGTTATACAGAGTGACAAATCCTAGTCTTGATCCATGCCAACTCCACAGACACCCTCGTAGATACCCGTAGAGCATCTTTATAGTCACCGAGTTACATTTTGACGTTTGATACACACATGGCATTCCTCCGGTGTCAGGGAGTTGCATGATCTCATGGTTATAGAAACAGATACATTGACATGGATGAAGCAGTAGCAATAAACTAATACAATCAGATGTTATGCTTCCAATTGGGTCTTGCCCATCACATCATTCTCCTAATGATGTGATCCCGTTATCAAATGATAACTCATGTCTATGGTTAGGAAACCTTAACCATGTTTGATCAACAAGCTAGTCTAGTAGAGGCTCACTAGGGATACGGTGTTGTCTATGTATCCACACATGTATTTGAGTTACCAATCAATACAATTATAGCATGGATAATAAACGATTACCATGAACAAGGAAATATGATAATAACTAATTTATTATTGTCTCTTGGGCATATTTCCAACACATAGTGCATATTATCATAGAGTGGTATCATAGATGATCTTATTTGTTGACATGCATGACACAAAATAGTATAGCATTTAACATGATAGAGTATCTACATATGTTACTCTAACCCTCTCTCTTTTTAATTCTCTACCACATAAGCATGTTTTCTATTTCCAAGTGCATGATACCGGTTAAGATACCACCACTATGGATAGCCTTAGAGCAACTCTAGCAGACCCCGCATCCTGCCCCGACCCGCAAAATAACCGCCAAATTGCGGGTCGGGGCCGGAAAATCCGCACAATCAGACCCTACATCCCGCCCCAGCCCGCAAATTTTTTTGCGGTGCGTGGCAAATCTTCTCCCCCAACCTGTATCTTCACGGGCTGGGAGGCCGACCCGAGCTGAACCCCTATCCGGCGCGAGATTTGGCGGGAGGGACATTTCCACGCGCCCTTTCCCGCTCCACGCACCCTCCGCCACCATTGCCCCCCTCCCCCCTCCGCAAGCTCAGGTTCCTCCTCCCCGACCGTTCCTCGCCGCCATGGAGGACCCTGTGATGTCCCCCGTCACCGTCGAGGTCACGCATGCTCCTTCCCCTCGGGCGGATCTCGTCGCCAGCCATGTTGCCCCCGTCGTCGTCGCCCAAGCACACGCCACGCCTTCCCGCAAGCGGCAGGGCAACGTGGTCGTGTAGGGCAGGAATCCGGCTGCCCCCGCCGCGACGGCCCGCACTCCCGGCGCCAACGCTACAGTGTGATCCCGACCGGCGGCGGAGAAGGCCCGCTATGCCGCGGGTGCAAATGCTCAAGGAAGAGGGGATCCGCAAAGCTGCCATTGAGGAGAGAAAAGCACGCGCCTCTGAAAACAAATCGATGTCATTGTTGCTCGCTGAGGAGAACAAGATCATGTCAATGAACCGCAATGACATGGACGACCTCGCCAAAACATGGCATGATATGGCAAGGAGAGAGATCTTGAAGAGGAGAATGGTCGCCTCGACCGGTCCGTGTTCCAGTTCCGATGATGTTTTCTCTGCTCCATATGGTGCCAATGTGGATGATTTAGGTGCGGGAGTTGGAACAAGCAACGGAGGTGGATTCAGTGGCGCCGATGAACTTCAATATGGACTCCATGGCGCGGAGTGAAGATCGACCCCCAAGATGATGTCGAACATGGGCGCAAACCTTTGCATACCCTCTTTTGCGTAATGAGCTTCGCTTTTATTTGCGCGCAAACTGTTTGTGTCGTTTGAATTTGAACTTGTTTGCCAAACCCTATGTCAAATGTGAGATTTGCAGTTTTTCTGTTTGCGTGTCGTCCCCGTGGAGCCCGAGCAGAACCGCAGAAGCCGACCCGTAAAAAAGCATATTCCGCGAATATACTTTTTTACGGATCCGTTTGGGGGGATCTGCATCCATGCCAGCCCACGTCGGCCCGCAAAAGGGGTTTTGCGCGAACTGCAAACGTGTTTTGTGGGTCGGCGGGAAGCGGGGTCTGCTCGAGTTGCTCTTACAATGGGCATTGCACAATTTCCTTTGCTTTTATAAATAAATATAAAAATACGATGTTGGATAAAATACTGGGACCGAATCATAGATGTTGGAAATATGCCCTAGAGGCAATGATAAATAGTTATTATTATATTTCCTGTTTAAAGATAATCGTTTATTATCCATGCTATAATTGTATTGAAAGAAAACATAGATACATGTGTGGATACATAGACACAACAATGTCCCTAGCAAGCCTCTAGTTGGCTAGCCAGTTGATCAAGGATAGTCAAGGTTTTCTAACTATGTGCAAAGTGTTTTTGCTTGATAACTAGATCACATCATTAGGAGAATAATGTGATGGACTAGACCCAAACTATGAAAGTAGCATATTGATCGTGTCGTTTTATTGATATAGTTTTTTGCGTGTCAAGTATTTGTTCCTATGACCATGAGATCATATAACTCACTGGCACCGGAGGAATACTTTGCGTGTATCAAACGTCACAACATAACTGGGTGACTATAAAGGTGCTCTACAGGTATCTCCAAAGGTGTCCATTGAGTTAGTATGGATCAAGACTGAGATTTGTCACTCCGTGTGACGGAGAGGTATCTCGGGGCCCACTCGGTAATACAACATCACACACAAGCCTTGTAAGCAATGTGACTAAGTGTAAGTCACGGGATCTTGTATTACGGAATAAGTAAAGAGACTTGCCAGTAACGAGACTGAAATAGGTATGCGGATACCGACGATCGAATCTCGGGCAAGTAACATACCGAAGGACAAAGGGAATGACATACGGGATTATATGAATCCTTGACACTAAGGTTCAACCGATAAGATCTTCGGAGAATATGTAGGATCCAATATGGGCATCTAGGTCCCGCTACTAGATATTGACCGAGGAGTACCTCGGGGCATGTCTACATAGTTCTCGAACCCGCAGGGTCTGCACACTTAAGGTTCGGCGATGTTTTAGTATAATTGAGTTATATGTGTGGTTACTGAATGTTGTTCGGAGTCCTGGATGAGATCACGGACATCACGAGGGTTTCCGGAATGGTCCGGAGACGAAGATTGATATATAGGATGACTTCATTTGGTTACCGGAATGTTTTCGGGCATTACAGGGAATGTACCGGGAGTGACGAATGGGTTCCAGAAGTTCACCGAGAGGGGGGAAACCCTCCCGGGGGAAGCCCAAAGGACTTATGGGTGGCGCACAAGCCCTTAGTAGTCTGGTGGGACAGCCCAATAAGGCCTATGCGCCATAGAGAAAAAATCAAAGAAAGAAAACAAAAAGGTGGGAAGGAAGGGAAGGACTCCACTTTCCAATCCTAGTTGGACTAGGATTGGAGTAGGACTCCTCCTCCTCCTCTTGTCCGGCGCACCTTGGGGGCTTGGCCCTCAAGGCAAGCCCCTCCCCCTCCCTCCTATATATACTGGTGATTTAGGGCTGATTTGAGACAACTTTGCCACGTGCAACTCAGATCTAGACACCGTAGTTTTGCCTCTAGATCGTATTTCTGCGGAGCTCGGGCGGAGCCGTGAAGGAGTAGATCCTTCACCACCACTGGAGCGCCGTCACGCTGCCGGAGAACTAATCTACTTATCCGTCTTGCTTGCTGGATCAAGAAGGCCGAGATCATCGCCGAGTTGTACGTGTGCCGAACGTGGAGGTGTCGTCCGTTCGGCACTAGATCGGAGCGGATCGTGGGACGGATTGCGGGACGGTTCGTGGGACGGTTCGTGGGCGGATCGAGGGACGTGAGGACGTTCCACTACATCAATCGTGTTTCTTAACACTTCCTGATGTGCGATCTACAAGGGTACATAGATCCAAATATCCTCTCGTAGATGGACATCACCATGATAGGTCTTCGTGTGTGTAGGAAATTTTTTGTTTCCCATGCAACGTTCCCCAACAGTGGCATCATGAGCTAGGTTCATGCGTAGATGTAATATCGAGTAGAACACAAAGGGTTTTGTGGACGGTGATGTTCGATTTGCTGCCCTCCTTAGTCTTTTCTCGATTCGGCGGTATTGTTGGATTGAAGCGGCCCGGACCAACATTATTCGTACGCTTACGAAAGACTGGTTTCATCGCTTGGCATGCAACCTCGTTGCATAAAGATGACTAGCGGGTGTCGGTTTCTTCAACTTTAGTTGAATTGGTTTTAACCGAGGCGGTCCTTGGAGAGGTTAAATAGCAATTTGCACATCTCTGTTGTGGTTTTTGCGTAAGTAAGATGCGATCTACTAGATACACATAGCAGCCACGTAAAACATGCAACAACAATTAGAGGACGTCTAACTTGTTTTTGCAGGGTATGCTTGTGATATGATATGGCCAATGACGTGATGTGATATATTGGACGTATGAGATGATCATGTTGTAATACTTAATATCGACTTGCACGTCGATGGTACGGCAACCGGCACGAGCCATAGGGTTTTCTTTAAACTAACGTTTGTGTTTGCAGATGCGTTTACTATATTGCTAGGACGTAGCTTTAGTAGTAATAGGATAAGTAGCACGAAAACGCCTATGGCGACACGTTGATGGAGATCATGATGAGGGAGATCATGGTGTGGCGCCGGTGACATGAAGATCGTGTCGGTGCTTTGATGATGGAGATCAAGAAGCACATGATGATGGCCATATCATGTCACTTATGAATTGCATGTGATGTTAATCCTTTTATGCACCTTATTTTGCTTAGAACGACGATAGCATTATGAGGTGATCTCTCACTAAAATTTCAAGACGAAATTGTGTTCTCCCTGACTGTGCACCGTTGCTACAGTTCGTCATTTCGAGACACCACGTGATGATCGGGTGTGATAGACGCAACATTCACATACAACGGGTGCAAGACAATTGCACACGCGGAATACTCGGGTTAAGCTTGACGAGCCTAGCATGTGCAGACATGGCCTCATAACACATGAGACCGAAAGGTCGAGCATGAATCGTATAGATGATATGATTAGCATAGAGATGCTTACCACTGAAACTATCCTCAACTCACGTGATGATCGGACTTGAGCTAGTGAAATTGGATCATGTACCACTCAAATGACTAGAAAGATGTACTTTTTGAGTGGGAGTTTAGCAAGTAATTTGATTAGTTAAACTCTAATTATCTTGAACATAGTCTAAGTCCACTTTGAAAATATTTGTGTTGTAGATCAATGGCTCACGCGACAGTCACCCTGAATTTTAATATGTTCCTAGAGAAAGCTAAGTTGAAAGATGATGGAAGCAACTTTGTAAACTGGGCTCGTAATCTCAAGTTGCTCCTACAAGCTGGGAAGAAGGATTATGTCCTTAATGCTGCGCTAGGAGATGAACCACCCGCCGCGGCTGACCAAGATGCTAAGAACGCTTGGTTAGCACGCAAGGAGGACTACTCAGTAGTTCAATGTGCAGTCTTGTATGGCTTAGAGCCGGGACTTCAACGTCGCTTTCAGCGTCATTGAGCATATGAGATGTTCCAGGAGTTGAAGTTTATCTTTCAGAAGAACGCCCGGATCAAGAGGTATGAGACCTCCGATAAATTCTATGCTTGCAAGATGGAGGAGAATTCGTTTGTCAGTGAACATGTGCTCAAAAATTTTGGGTACTCAAACCGTCTAGCTGAGCAGGGGATTCAACTCCCGCAGGAGGCTATCACTGACAGAATTCTTCAAGCACTGCCACCAAGCTATAAGAGCTTTGTGTTGAACTATAACATGCAAGGGATGAACAAGTCACCCAGCGAGTTATTCACGATGCTGAAAGTCGTAGAGTCAGAACTCCGTAAAGAGCATCAAGTGTTGATGGTGAATAAGACCACTAGTTTCAAGAGAAACGACAAAGGAAAGAAGGGTAATTCAAAGAAGAGCGGCAAGCCTGTTGCCAATCCGACGAAGAAACCCAAAGCTGGACCTAAGCCTGAAACGGAGTGCTATTATTGCAAGGGTATGGGATGGTGAATAAGACCACTAGTTTCAAGAGAAACGACAAAGGAAAGAAGGGTAATTCAAAGAAGAGCGGCAAGCCTGTTGCCAATCCGACGAAGAAACCCAAAGCTGGACCTAAGCCTGAAACGGAGTGCTATTATTGCAAGGGTATGGGTCACTGGAAGCGCAACTGCCCCAAGTATCTGGCTGATAAGAAGGCGGCCAAGGAAAATTCAGGTATATTCGATATACATGTTATTGATGTGTACTTAACCAGCTCTCGTAGTAGTGCCTGGGTATTCGATACCGGTTCTGTTGCTCATATTTGCAAGTCGAAACAGGAACTGCGAAATAAGCGAAGACTGGCGAAGGATGAAGTGACGATGCGTGTGGGAAATGGTTCCAAGGTTGATGCAATCGCCGTGAGCACAATTTCACTTCAGTTACCATCAGGATTAGTTATGAACTTAAATAAATGTTATTTAGTGCCTGCGTTAAGCATGAACATTATATCTGGATCTTGTTTATTGCGAGACGGTTACTCGTTTAAGTCAGAGAGTAATGGTTGTTCTATTTCTATGAGTAATATCTTTTATGGTCATGCACCCAATGTTAGAGGATTGTTCATATTGAATCTTGATAGCGATAATACACATATGCATAACATTGAGACCAAAAGAGTTAGAGTTAACAATGATAGCACCATGTTTTTGTGGCACTGCCGCTTAGGTCATATTGGTGTAAAGCGCATGAAGAAACTCCATACCGATGGCTTTTGGAGTCACTTGACTTTGATTCACTTGACACGTGCGAACCATGCCTCATGGGCAAGATGACTAAGACTCCGTTCTCCGAAACAATGGAGCGTGCAAGTGACTTGTTGGAAATCATACATACCGATGTATGCGGTCCGATTAGTGTGGAGGCGCGCGGCGGATATTGTTATTTTCTCACCTTCACTAGTGATTTGAGTAGATATGGTTATGTCTACTTGATGAAGTGCAAGTCTGAAACGTTTGAAAAGTTCAAGCAATTTCAGAGTGAAGTTGAAAATCATCGTAACAAGAAGATCAAGTTCCTACGATCTGATCGTGGGGGTGAATATCTGAGATTCGAGTTTGGTGCTCACTTAAGACAATGTGGAATTGTTTCACAGTTGACACCGCCTGGAACACCACAGCATAATGGTGTGTCCGAACGTCGTAATCATACTTTATTAGAGATGGTGCGATCTATGATGTCTCTTACCGATTTGTCGTCATCATTTTAGGGTTATGCATTAGAGACAGCTGCATTCACTTTAAATAGGGCACCATCGAAATCCTTTGAGACGACACCATACGAACTGTGGTATGGCAAAAGACCAAAGTTGTCATTTCTTAAAGTTTGGGGATGTGATGCTTATGTCAAAAAGATTCAGCCTGAAAAGCTGGAACCCAAAGCAGAAAAGTGTGTCTTCGTAGGTTACCCAAAAGAGACAGTTGGGTATACCTTCTATCTCAAATCCGAGGGCAAAGTGTTTGTTGCTAAAAACGGAGCTTTTCTTCAGAAGGAGTTTCTGTCGAAAGAATTGAGTGGGAGGAAGATAGAACTTGATGAGGTTGCCGAACCTCTAATTCCTCTTGATGATGGCGTAGGGCAAGGGGAAACCCCTGTTGATGCGGCGCCGGTTGAGGAACAAGTTGATGATGATGATCATGAAACTTCGGATCAAGTTACTGTCGGACCTCGCAGGTCGACAAGATCATGTACTACTCCTGAGTGGTACGGTAATCATGTCTTAACGATTATGTTGTTGGACAACAATGAACCTGTGAATTATGAAGAAGCAATGGTGCGCCCGAATTCCAACAAATGGCTGGAGGCCATGAAGTCCGAGATAGGATCCATGTACGAGAACAAAGTGTGGACTTTAGAAGTATTACGTGAAGGCCGCAAGGCTATTCAGAACAAATGGATATATAAGAAGAAGACATACGCGGACGGTAATGTGACCATTTATAAAGCTAGACTTGTGGCAAAGGGTTTTTCACAAGTTCAAGGAATTGACTACGATGAGACTTTCTCACCGGTAGCGATGCTTAAGTCTGTCCAAATCATGTTAGCAATAGCTGCGTTTTACGATTATGAAATCTGGCAGATGGATGTCAAAACGGCGTTCCTTAACGATTTTCTTAAGGAAGAGTTGTATATGATGCAACCCGAAGGTTTTGTCGATCCAAAGAATGCTAACAAAGTATGCAAGCTCCAGCGGTCCATTTATGGACTGGTGCAAGCATCTCGGCGTTGGAATAAGCGCTTTGATGAGGTGATCAAAGCATTTGGGTTTATACAAGTGGTTGGAGAATCTTGTATTTACAAGAAAGCGAGTGGGAGCTCTGTGGCGTTTCTAATATTATATGTGGATGACATATTGCTGATTGAAAACAACGTAGAGATTTTGGAGAGAATAAAGGATTACTTGAATAAAAGTTTCTCTATGAAGAACCTAGGAGAAGCTGCTTACATTCTAGGCATTAAGATCTATAGGGATAGATCGAAACGCCTGATAGGACTTTCACAAAGCACATACCTTGATAAAGTTTTGAAGAAGTTCAAAATGGATCAGTCCAAGAAGGGGTTCTTGCCAGTATTACAAGGTATAAAATTGAGTAAGACTCAGTGCCCAGCAACTACGGAAGATAGAGAACAAATGAGTTCCGTCCCCTACGCTTCAGCCGTAGGTTCTATCATGTATGCAATGTTGTGCACTAGACCACACGTCAGCTTGGCCATAAGTATGGCAGGCATGTTTCAGAGTAATCCAGGAGTGGATCACTGGACGGCGGTCAAGAATATTCTGAAGTACGTGAAAAGGACTAAGGAAATGTTTCTCGTTTATGGAGGTGACAAAGAGCTCGTCGTAAAGGGTTACGTCGACGCAAGTTTTGACATCGATCCGGTTGACTCTAAGTCACAAACCGGATACGTATTTATTCTTGATGGGGGTGCGGTAAGCTGGTGCAGTTCCAAGCAGAGCGTCGTAGCAGACTCTACATGTGAAGCGGAGTACATGGCTGCCTCGGAGGCTGCAAAGAGGGTGTCTGGATGAAGCAGTTCATGACAAATCTTGGAGTTGTGCTAAGCGCACTAGATCCATTGACTCTGTTATGTGAAAACAGTGGTGCCATTGCCTTAGCAAAGGAACCAAGGTTTACAAGAAGACCAGACACATCAAACGACGCTTCAACCTCATCCACGACTACGTTGAAGGAGAGGACGTGAATATTTGCAAAGTGCACACGGATCTGAATGTAGCAGACCCACTGACTAAACCTCTTCCACGGGCAAAACATGATCAACACCAGAACTATATGGGTGTTTGATTTATTACACTGTAAATCGTATGACGTTGTGAGAACTAGATTATTGACTCTAGTGCAAGTGGGAGACTGTTGGAAATATGCCCTAGAGGCAATGATAAATAGTTATTATTATATTTCCGATTTATTTGCTATAGTTTTTTGCGTGTCAAGTATTTGTTCCTATGATGTGATGGACTAGACCCAAACTATGAACGTAGAATATTGATTGTGTCGTTTATTTGCTATAGTTTTCTGTGTGTCAAGTATTTGTTCCTATGACCATGAGATCATATAACTCACTAGCACCGGAGGAATACTTTGCGTGTATCAAACGTCACAACGTAACTGGGTGACTATAAAGGTCCTCTACAGGTATCTCCGAAGGTGTCCGTTGAGTTAGTATGGATCAAGACTGGGATTTGTCACTCCGTGTGACGCAGAGGTATCTCGGGGCCCACTCGGTAATACAACATCACACACAAGCCTTGCAAGCAATGTGACTAAGTGTAAGTCACGGGATCTTGTATTACGGAACAAGTAAAGAGACTTGCCAGTAACGAGATTGAAATAGGTATACGGATACCGACGATCGAATCTCGGGCAAGTAACATACCGAAGGACAAAGTGAATGACATACGGGATTATATGAATCCTTGACACTAAGGTTCAACCGATAAGATCTTCGAAGAATATGTAGGATCCAATATGGGCATCCAGGTCCTGCTATTGGATATTGACCGAGGAGTACCTCGGGGCATGTCTATATAGTTCTCGAACCCGCAGGGTCTGCACACTTAAGGTTCGGCGATGTTTTAGTATAGTTGAGTTATATGTGTGGTTACCGAATGTTGTTCGGAGTCCCGGATGAGATCACAGACGTCACGAGGGTTTCCGGAAGAGAGAATTCCTTATTTGAGACCGTCTTAAAATTTGTTTCCTTATTTGACACTGGAAAACTTTTTCTTCCTTATTTAGCACAGTATCTAAATTTTGTTCCTTTTTTGACACTTTCGTGCCTTTTGACTACTAATGGTGTTAATTAACACTTGAAAAGACAATTTTACCCCTAGTCAATATGTGACGAGAATTTTTCACATGATGAAAAAAGCAGTATTGTTTTCTAATTGACACAACATCTTTAGATGCTACTTCCTCCTCCGTTCCTAAATATATGTCTTTTAAAGATTTCAGGAGCAAAATAAGTGAATCCACACTCTAAAGTATGTCTATATACATTTGTATGTAATCTCCTAGTAAAACCTCTAAAAAGACTTATATTTAGAAACGGAGGGAGTATCTTATAGACGCATGGGCACACACCATAGCAACACACTATGCACGCAAGCACAAACATAGATGAACAACACGCACATACACAACGCATTACGCATGCATGCACACACACACTCCTCAGAGAACCCAGCCAAGAAACGAAGGACGTACAGAACGTATGCATGCATGCACACAGTCACACTCGGGGTATGGAGACGTTCTTCGTCGTACAGCGCATCTTGCCCTCAACGGTGCCCAGCGCCACGAAGGTGGCCGCGGCCTCGGCCCTATAGCAACGGCGAAACGCACGCGTGAACGCCGACATTTCACCGTGTAAAATAATTTGGTCACATGTTGATTAGGGGTCAAATCGTCATTTCAAGTGTTAATAAACACCATTAGTAGTCAAAAGGCACGGAAGTGTTAAAAAGGGAACAAAATTTAGATACAGTGTTAAATAAGGAAGAAAAGGTTTTTCATTGTCAAATAAGGAAACACATTTTAAAAGAGTGTCAAATAAGGAATTTTTTCTTTCCGGAGTGGTCCGGAGACGAAGATTGATATATAGGATGACTTCATTTGGTTACCGGAAAGTTTTCGGGCATTACCGGGAATGTACCGGGGGTGACGAATGGGTTCCGAAAGTTCACCGCGAGAGGGGCAACCCTCCCGGAGGAAGGCCAAAGAACTTATGGGTGGCGCACCAGCCCTTAGTGGGCTGGTGGGACAGCCCAATAAGGCCTATGCGCCATAGAGAAAAAACCAAAGAAAGAAAAAAAAAGGTGGGAAGGAAGGGAAGTACTCCACTTTCCAATCCTAGTTGGACTAGGATTGGAGTAGGACTCCTCCTCCTCCTCCTCTTGGTCGGCGCACCTTGGGGGCTTGGCCCTCAAGGCAAGCCCCTCCCCCTCCCTCCTAATATATACTGGTGATTTAGGGCTGATTTGATACAACTTTGCCACGTGCAACTCAGATCTAGACACATAGTTTTGCCTCTAGATCGTATTTCTGCGGAGCTCGGGCGGAGCCGTGCAGGAGTAGATCCTTCACCACCACCGGAGCGTCGTCACGCAGCCGGAGAACTCATCTATTTCTTCGTCTTGCTTGCTGGATCAAGAAGGCCGAGATCATCGTCGAGCTGTACGTGTGCTGAACGCGGAGGTGCCGTCTGTTCGGCACTAGATCGGAGCCGATCGCGGGACGGTTCGTGGGGCGGATCGAGGGACGTGAGGACGTTCCACTGCATCAACCGCGTTTCTTAACGCTTCCTGTTGTGCGATCTACAAGGGTACGTAGATCCAAATCTCCTCTCATAGATGGACATTACCATGATAGGTCTTCGTGTGCGTATGAATTTTTTTGTTTCCCATGCAACGTTCCCCAACAATAGAATGTTTGCTTGCTAGTCATATTATCAGGTCGGGTTTGGGTATACCCATGGATACATAATTATATGCATGCCCTATCCACCATTAGTCGGGTTTAGGCATTGTCCATGGGTATAAAAATGTATCCAAACCCTACCCATTCTGGTCGGTTATCCACGGGTATTCATGACCATGGATAAAATTGACATCCTTATTTGTGGGCATGTGATATGAGAGATATGTGAGCATGGTGTAGCATTGTACATTGTCGATGTGATATATATATATATATATATATATATATATATATATATATATATATATATGGTAGCTAGTGGTAATAGATTTGTAGCATGCTAAGCGTTCCTTGCGGGATTTGATGAGCTTCATATTGTTTCCATGTTGGCAAGGATGATATGGTAGGTATGGTATTGCGTTGAACTCCATGGTATGCTATGAGATTGAGGAATGGCCAAGGGTTGTGTGTTGAACTCAATGATCTGTGTGTAATGCTTACTTTCCATGTTTAGTGCTCATTCATATTGTCCACATGTAGTGTGTTCTACACTTGCTAATATTAACGTTTGTAGGACATGAGCGTGCAAGATTTTAGTCAGGCCATTGTCTTTATGAGAGCCAGTTCTCACCATCCTATGTCGAGAACTCCCAACATATCATCGACGAGCAGATGTGTCCCAGTTTAGATGTCATCGAGGGTCTATTATCCATCCATCATTTGTGCCTACAATTTTTTTTGGTTCCACCTAATGTTGTTGTTGTTGCACAGAACACAGTCATCAAGGATGCGAAGGTAAAGGCAGATGGAGCGGAAGATGATGAAATGGCAGTCATTCATGTCCACGTTTGTTCTTAACATGATGTGTGATATCATAACCAGTCAGGTGGGGACTCCGCAAGGGCTTCAAGAAGGTGGACTTGAACTATGTTTCCAAGCAGGTGTTCGAGTTATGCAGTCAAAAGGTCACCTCAACACAGGTCTACAACCACCTCGCAGAGTGGAGAGCGAGATGGGTCAAAGTGTCCAAACTCATAGAAATTAGCGGCGCGTCGTGACATTATGACACTTGCACGCTCCTTTTGGTGGCACGGCACTACCAAGGCCACACACTGGTAGCTCACATCACTTGTTTAAGCATGTCTAACATTACAAACACAACTAGCTATGATGTGTTTCTTTATTAAGACCACCCCAAGGACAAAGAGTTCCACAACACACCTTTCCGGAACTAGTTGCAGATGCAACAGATCTTCTCCTTTGGGATGGAAACCGGCAAGCATGTCACGGGCTCGAGTGAGCCGCTTGATTTGCCTATGCCTGACTACCCGGACACCCGGGAGTCAGACACCACCAACCTTTGTGTTCCTAATAAGGGTGGTGCTCACGTTCTTGTGCTTGATAGGAAAAGGAGATGGCGACTTGATGAAGGGGCGAGCTGAGTGTCTTAAGCATCATGACTGGCAGTGTCAAGGAGGTGGCGGCCAACCGTCATTAGAGAGAACAAGCCGGTCGATGTCCACCCTGACCTGCACAGCGCCATCATGGACCAAGGTGGCTTTAGTCCAAAGGCTCTTGTGACTGCTTTGAGCCAACTTTTGGACAATAAGGCTCGGGGTCTTGGGTTCGTTTCCACAGGGAACTCCCATAGGTTCCTCTAGCTTAGGCCTTGATTGGTTAAGCACTACTGCTAGTATCGTTTCTGGTGGTGATGACGTGCATGGCCCTTGATGACGGTGGTGATGATGATGACGATGACGATGTACATTTGGTAGCTAGGGCTTTAAAACTGTTATTGGCATGTATATTTTGATGATGTAGTATATACTAACCCCTCACGATCATTGTGAAGTTGCAGTGATAGGGTTACACCCTCTTTCTGATGTGGTGGTAGGATGACACCATATTAGCTAGTATGAACTCGCTCTGCCTTGTGATCATGCATGACTAAGTTTCTTCTGTTCCATGTGTAGTGTGCTCCTTTGCTTGCTGCTTGAATTGTTGCTCTTCTACCATGCTAGGAGAAGTGGTATGTGGTGTACAGGGTTCGAGGGGTTTGTAGTTCATGGCAAGCATGCCGAGAACAAATGAGCAGTTACACAGACAACACTTTCAAAGGGTTTAAGACAAGGCAAGCGACAGAGGATGCTTACTCCATAGTCGTGCTCAAGCAAACAAGTAGTGTTAAAGTATGCAAGGCTCCTTGTCACTTTGTGGTGTTTGGTATGAAGAATTTCGTCATCGTCCAGTTTCGTCGTGATTGTAGTGCAGTTTTATTGGTGTGATCCGTGTGACCGTATGTAGGGTGTAGATGGTACGCTCACCACATATGATACAAGGTAAGCAGACCTAGCTAGACATATGCAACCAAACAGCGGGCAATGCATCAGCACAGTCGTAAGTAGGCAACCAAACATATGAGCTAGAATCGGTGCGATGATGCAGCAACCAATCGATGTGCGAAACATGATTTTTAGCCTGCATTAGCTCAGACATGCCCAAGAGAGACAAGTATGGAAGGGGTAAAAACGATGCACGCAGCCAAACACGCCCGTAGTCATCAAATTCGAACAATTGGTTATGACCCGGAGTGGTTCGGGCAGTGCGAGAGGAAAAAGAGGTGAGTAAGACACATGGGTTGTGAGTAGATGTGGTCTAGCGATTGGTCAAAGAGACGTGTGGACTCCCACAAACATCCCATTATTTGATGTTGGTTGAGGAATTTCGAATATCGGTGACCACCTTATCCACCATTCATGGACGGACATTTGGTGACTAGCATTCGATGGTTAAAAATGTCTCGACTGTATGGTTCAAACCTTTAGGACAAATTTGATGACCCGCATTGGAGTTGCCCTTAGGATCTCCTGATGTTCTAGTTTAACAACTAAATTGAACTTTTAAAATCACATCCTTTTTATTGCGAATGTGGAATCACTTCACTTTTTGAAAAATAATTCATTTGTTCAACTAAAAAGTGTCGAGGGGCAACATTAGGGTTCATTTCTTCCTGCCGCATCCCAGTTCTTTCGAAAGGACCTCCTATGTTTGAATGATGCTAAAAACATTACATTTATCCTAGTTAATCATATTTCTTTCTTACTTGTAAACCAAACCGTGACTAGCTTGTTTTTACGTAACAAGTATGGCTTGCTAATCTGGACTATGAAATAAACATCAAAACTAGAGTCCGGCATATAGAGAGCCCTCCACAATTTTTTTTGTTGGCTTGTGCGCAAACGCATAAGGGAAACGTTCCTAGTCGGTGCGCATTCGGCCGGCCGCACGTGACCTGCGCTCAGCGCTGATTAGGCGTGCAATTTTTTTCCATTTAAATTTGTTGCAACCAGCGTTCGTATTTGCAATAAGCGTTTTTTATTTGCTACATTTATTCAGTTAAAAAGCTACATATACGTTTGGTTGCAACTCCAGTTCGTCGGATTTTTTGTTACAATCGATGTTTTTTACTTATGCTACAACCGTGTTAATTTTTGCTACAACTAACATCATTTTTTGTTGCAACCGTTCAATAAAAAAGTTGCATCCACGTTTATGTAGATATTTGCTACAACCGGCGTTTAACTTTTGCTATCACGCACCATCAGCTTCGGTTTTTTTGCTACGATCACGTACATATTTTTTTTCTACAATTTTTTTTTTCAACCGTTCACGAAAATTGTTGCATCGCGCTGAAATTTTGCTGCATCGTGGAAAAAAATGTTACATAAAGATCTAACGATGCGGACGCGCGGCGGTTGGCGGATCGTGCGGTCCGCGCGCGGTCGCCGAAAGTTTCGACCAGCTCGCCGGCGGAGAGCACTGGCCAACACATAATCACCAAAGACGGGCTTCATAATTTGTATTTGATTTGTTCTTAAGTGACATTTAAGCCATTTAATCTAACCAAACTATTACTAAACATTATCAGACGATCACATAATTAGAAATTAGTAATCAAAATTCGTCCCATATACATATATTGTACGACTTCAGATGCCGTTAAGCACTATTTACAAAATCTAAGGGCAAGAACCTTTAAAGTACTCACTTCGTTTTTGTTGACTCCACATATTAGCTTTGCATAAAGTCAAAACTTAAATATTTTCAATAATTTGTAAAAAAAATACAGTAACATATACATCACCAAATCAATATCATCTGATTCATCATTGTGTAAATTTTCATATCATATAAATTCTTTATTATAAATATTCATATTATTTTTTACAAACTCGGTCAAACTTTATAAAGTATGACTTTAGTCAAAACTAATATGCGGAGGGAGTATATTATGGCATTAACGATGCATATGACGATTCCGCTAGTGTGTGTGTTTTATGATGACCGTCAATTAACAATTACTTCCTTCGTCTGGGTTTAGAGGGCCGCTCGGTAGGAGCAGCATGTCGGTCATTCTTAGGCCGCTCGGGAAAAGGCTTGCTTTTTTCTCTTCGATTTAATCACAACGCAAGAGGAGACCATCTGTGCATGCAAAATGGTATTGGTTGTTGTTCACAGCCCGAGAGGGACAATTTAGGCTCCACGCATGAGGTATCATATACTATCTCCGATACGGTTTAGAAGACACAGTTAAATTTACGTGCATTTTCACAATAGACAAGGTTTTAGACGCATTGCATTTACTCCTAGCTTCTAATTAGTACTTCATTGTACTACTTTTATATGCATGCATAGTGAGAATGCTATTTTTAACTCATTTCACAGTCAATCAATAACCATCTACTCCCTCCGTTCCTAAATATAAGGCACGCCTTCTAAACCGTGACGGAGGGAGTAGGTTCTAGAGAATTTTCATACACGCCTTCTAAACCGTGACGGAGGGAGTACTAGTATCATGTACTCCCTCCATCCATATATATATAGGGCCTAATGCATTTTTCAAGACAGCCTTTGACTATTGATAAGATTAATAGTATATGAAAATTATATTATTGAAAGCTCCTTTCACGTACAAATTTGAAGATATGATTTATGTAACTTGCATGTCATATATTATTGTTTTAACATATGGTCAAAGTTAGCCTCGAAAAACTCATTAAGCCTTGTATATATGGATAGAGGGAGTACATGGTATTAATATGACACGGTCATTTATTACTCCCTCCGTACCTAAATATAAGTCTTTTAAGATATTTTACTAAATGTCTACATACGAAGTAAAATGAATGAATCTATACTCTAAAATATGTCTATATGTAGCCCATTATGTTGGACCCCTAGAAAGACTTATATTTAGGAACGAAGGGAGTATCATACATGACACAAAATAGCACAACATTTAATATGATATGGTATCATGATATGATACTCAACACCTTCTTTCTTTATTTAATCCCCTTCTTTCTTCATTTAATTTTATGTTACCTCAACAAAATGATGTAATAGTTGACATGAACATTCTCCCTCCGTAAATAATATAAGAGCGTTTAGATCACTATTTTAATTATCTAAACACTTTTATATTAGTTTACAGAGGGAGTACACCTATGATAAAAGCGTTTAGATCACTATTTTAATTATCTAAACACTTTTATATTAGTTTACAGAGGGAGTACATCTATGATACTTTCATTACAATCAGCCTATGATACTCGCATTACGACCAGCCTGAGGTAGTGGGGCAGCAGCCACACCAACCAATGCATGCGTGCAACTGCGACAGCCTAAACCAATGGCCATTAACTAAGCACTGCTAATAATTGTTTCCTTGGTCCTGCGAATTTGGTCTCTGGGACTAGTAATCCCCGACGGAGGTAGTATTATGGAGTACGTAGGCGTCAGCGACTCAGCGGCAAATCAGAGTATCACAAGCAAACGTGGGAAACCAAAGGAAACAAAATCATGCTAATAGGATTAGGAGGCAAAAGATGACCAGGCAGGGCACACAAAAAGGTTATTTCAACGACTAATAACACAGACCAGCAAAGTCTATACTACGTCCGATCACAGGTAGCAGAAAATAGTGTACGCCTCGCTGAAACTAATCAAAAGTGGAACACCACTTTACACCAGGAGCAAACAAACCCTGGCCAGGTAGCCGAACTACAGAGGGGTCGATGGACGTCACTTATACTCCCTCTCCTCGCTACAAACACAGCACATTATATTAGCACAAAACAATGGAAAAACAAACCATCAGCAAATATCCTTTCTTATCTTCTAATAGTACACCATATTAGGTCAAAGATCACGGCGTGGTCGGAGCCAGGTCGGTGCCGGAGATGTGGGAGGACGCGTCTTCCTTGGCAGCAGCTCCGTTCCCTGGGGACGACACCGCCTTCGTCGCGCTGTCTCTCTTGCTGTCCTTCCCCCCAAACCTTCCATTCTGCTGACCGCTGATTGACAGTCTTCTGCTCGGAGGAGTGCCGTTCATGGACGTGCCGTTGGATTTTGGGCCGGGTAACTTCTTCGCGGTAGCCGGTCTGTTAGGGCTGACTCGCGATCCAAATGGCCCTTCATGGTCAGTGTTCAGTTTCTGCTCGACATAGCGCTTTTGTTCCTGGCATGTGAATGTAGCACACAAAATGGAGAATTCATATTGCTGAAATAGGGGACAAGAGCATATGCCAGATATAGAAATAATCTAGCCCTAGGCACTAGTGATGAATCTCGTAGTGTTTGTGTTCCTAGTTCCAGGTTTCCTACTTATGATTAGATGTGACAGCATCCTGATGGACTGAACTCAAAGGGTAGAAACCAGACAATGAAATGCCTATTGCTAAAAGCAATCAGCATATTCAAAACACTGTCCGCGTTCACAAGACACTCAAACATAATTCAAGGGCATTCTAAATTGGGAAAGTATTCGCTTCCAATTTTAAGAGCAAGTAGAACATACCTTCATTCTTTTCTTGTCTTCTTCTCTTTCCTCCCTCAGCATAACATACTCATCCAACATAGCTAGAAGCGGTACACCATCATACATAAAGGATAGACCACGGCTCTCTTCCCATGCCCTAGTCTTGGCCACCAAAGTTTCGACAAGCGCTGGAATGAAACCATTGATTGCATTAGTAACGAACAGAATAACATGTGTACTCGTACAATAAAATGCATGACCAAAAGAAAATCCGATAAACATAAATAGGCTTCCATCGTATACAGATGTTCACAGAAGATGTTCATATATGCATTTCAGACAAGTACCTGGAATCTTGCTGACAAGAATACGAGCTTTTTCTGCACGTTTGAGATTCAGATGGGCACCTCGGCTGGAGTTATATCTGTTGTCATCCTGCAGAGAGATTTTGAATTTGTGCGTGAGAAGCCAGTCCTAAAACCAGCAGCACTGATTTGCTAAAGTAAATTATTAGCATACCCTGTTATAATCTTCAAGCCAGCTTTCTTCTTCACATGCAGACATCCATTTTTCAACTTTATCTAATATATCTTTTCTGCTCAATGCTTCTTCCTTTGCTTTTCCTATCTGACCTTCCATATCTGCAATTAGTTCTGTTGGTTCTATGTTCCCTGCCTCAATCAGTGCCAACAATTTCATATGGGCAGCTGCGGTGTCTATTACTGTGTGAGCACCGGCATAGATGTCTTCCAACTCAGTTTGCTTCTTGAAAGCAATTTCTTTCATCTTGCTGTATTTTAGCTGGTCCAGCCTTTGAACCTCTGTCTCAGCCTGAACAGGAAAAAAGGCCAAATAGAGCTGAACAAACAATTCATACCAGGGAATAATCCTACCAGAGAATTTCAAACGTAATCTGACCTGTTCAATTAAATCAAGGGCAAGTGCCCCAGGAGCAGTGACTTCATCTACAGATGCTGATCTGTTGCATGTAACATGATCAAACATGCTCCTTTCTTGTGTGGGAGCATCCATGAGATCCCAAAGATCATACAGTTGACCGGCAAGCTCTTGAAGCTGAGAATACCAAATAAGCCATTAATGAGATTGTGCATGTAATAAAATAGGTATGTGCTTCAGATTTTAAGAAATGTGATTTTTGTTTTTACCTTGCTTAGCCTCAATTTTTTATCTTCATGAAGTGTGGCTACTGTCTTGTCAAGTTTTGATAATGTATCATCGCTGATGCTCTTGCAGTTATCAGCAATAGAGTCATCTAGACTGGGATGAACTTCAGTCACGGTACTGAGAAAATCCATCCCCAAGACAGTACATAGATCATGCACCATGCTTACATACTCAAGAACTTTCTCCAACCTATTGCTCTGCAAACCAGTTTTCAAGCGCGTAGAAACTCTTGTTAGCCATTGGGAATCAACGGCGAAGAAATAGTCAAAACATCATAATAAACCATTTTTCTCTTTGACCAGGTAAAAAACAAAAATAAATTAGGGAAGGAGTGGGTATTACCTTCTCTTTCTCAAGCTCCTGGAGTTGGGACCGAAAATCTTCAAGCCTCTCAAGTGTCAAATCATCCTCGTTGACCTGTGGTGTAGCCACCTGCTCACCGACCTCTGTGGTGCCAGCAATCTCACCACATATTTGATCAATTTGTGACTGTACGCTGACAAATTCCCTCTTCCTCTCATTCTTCTTCTTATTCAACTGCTCAAGTGTTGGAGCGATAGCAGCTAGCTGTTGCTTGATTGTCCCTGATGTCTTCTCAGGCTGCATGCATTCATAATTCTTGATTTACTTTCATAATTAAAAAAATGGCTCTAAGATTCAAAGTGTCATTTCACTTCTGAGTTATGACAATCAATATCATGCACATCGAGAGGAAAAGAATGAGGTGGGAACTGCTATTACAGAAAAGCTTTGTTGGTCAGTTCCTAGTTCCACTGAATATGCACTAGAATGTATCATGCATGCACTCCACAAAATTGTCTAGGATGAAAATCAACCAGCAATCCTTAAGCGTTGTGACAATATGAACTTACGGTTCTCGCTACAGCTTTTTCCCCAAGAGCAGAAAGAAGCCTGGCAAGCTCGATCTTCGAGTCATCGAGCGCCTGGATAAGGAGATCCCTAGAGTTGGTGGCCTGATCAACTTTCCTCTTGTAGACATCCAGGCACTCCTGGTCCAGCTGATACAGGACCTTGTCGCGGTCCTCGTCGCTCTCACCAACTTCATCCCACACAAGCTATAGCAGGGAGATTTCATAGAAGAAGCATGTCACCATCAGTTGCACAAAACCAAGTTGACAAACAAAACAAAACAAAAAACCTTGTTGCAGTTTGCAAAGTGCCGCATACCTGTAATTTCTGCAGCAAGGATCCACAGGTAATGCCGCCGGCCATTTCAGAACAACCTGTAAGTAAGGAGCATCGCTTGAGAATAAATCTTGCATACCAAACTAGAACTCTCAACACGAAATGCACTTCTGAACCTGACGACATGAACGCTTAATCGAACCAAACCCGCCCAAACAACCACGTCGGCCCATGGTAGGCACTAAATCTCACATGCACTGCAAGTGTCGCATTCGTGAGCCATATCACTAACTAATGATAAACTTATCCCCAAATTAGCAGCACTCTAATAATTAAAAATAGAGCCTAGATGGCCCTACTGGAGTAGAGCACCCCAATCATGGCCACCAATAATGACATCTGAACGCCTAAACGCTAGGGGATCCCACTTACCGAATCTAATACTGTAGTATATCTGGCCTTAAACCCAGCAATAATCCAAGAACATCCAGGAACCCTAGAATCCGACTCCAAAACACGGAAACCCGAAGGCAGTTGACCGGTCTCGTCTGGCCAAGCAGCTCCAGAAGTTCGCGATCTGAGCAGTCAGCTCTCACGAATCGACCGCCGAAAATAAACAATTTGATTCTCGTATGACTTCGGTCTCAGCACCCAAACCAGAATGCTGCGCCATCACGCAGATGGAGCATGAAGTGGAGATCCCCCACCGGGCACACCTCCCAGCTAAACCCCCGGCACGCAGCGCCGCCATTACGGTCCGCACCCCCAGATCTCCGTCCCCCAGCGACTCCCCTCCAACCCCACCGTGAACGAGGAGGAGAACTGGAGAAGAAGAGAAGGCGAAGCAGAGGAAAAAAAAAGGCTCTCACCAGATCACGCGGCCGGCGCGAGCGGGGACGACGGGCGGCCGCACCGGAGCGCGCAGGATTGAGACGGACGGGGCTTGACCGTAGACTCCTCGAGCCTCGTCGCCGGAGGGGAGCTCGCCGCCGCTGGCGAGGGTTGGGGGAGGGGAGCAAGCAGCGGCGAGAGTGAGCTGAGCTGAGACTGGACCTCGCTGCTGCTGCTCCTGAAGTGGTGATGCTGCCGCGGGACGGGGCGGCCAGCCCAATTAATGGGGGTAGGTGGGCGGCGGTCCCGCCGCCGGATGCGAGCGGTCGGGGCATCGGACGGCCCGGATGGCCCCGGGTGGTGTTTCTTACCGCGGGTGTCGGTGAAAGAACGGTACGGGGGAGAATAATGCGGCCGGTGGGCCCGCGCGGCGCGGAGAGGAGGACGGACGGGCGGCTTGGGGAGCTGTAAATTCCATGCGTGAAATTTTGGTGTCTGGTGCCCTCGGGCGGCGTTATTAACGAAACGAAATGGTGGATTGCTTGTAGTTAAATCAAGGGATTGAGGGTGGCCTTGACCAGTCAGAGTTGTCTCGTTGCGATCCGGGTCTCCGCATTTCCAGCGGTGTTTCAGTGCGGTTTTGGGTTTAGGTATCTCTCTGGCTTCTCCTGTTTGTACCCACGTGATTAACCACGATGCTCCTTCACGTTCGGGAAGGGCTTAGGGGGTGCGGGTTTTTTTTTACAGAATACAATCAAATTCGTTCACCTATACGAGCGTATACTTATTGCTATAAACGCACGCATACCTTACCCCTATGAGCATCTTTAATAGGCTAGAAAACACATCACTGGAAGACCTGAAGTAAATTCAGGAAAATGCAAAGATCAATGTCAAGTATGTGACTTGAACTCTGGTAGACAAGGGATACCACAGTCCTTCTAACCATCCAACCACGGATTGGTTTGCACTGGTACGGTTTTAAGACGAGCATCAGGAGAACGAACGTTTGGAGGCCGAGCTCCATAGAACTCGAAATTTTGAAAAAAATTATAATTTACAATTTTTGATTTGAAAAATCTGAAAAAAATATACAAGTAAAGAAAAATGTTACGTGCATGTGTCTAGATTTTAGGATGAAATACCTAAAGATATGATCTGCATAGAAAACAAATTAATGACCTTGTATGATGAATAGTATCATGTGTTAAAAAGTTTTGGATTTAGTTTTTATATAGACCTTATTTTAACGTATTTTTTCTGAAAATTTATACACATGTGTGTTACGCCCTCACTTATCTCTGTACTTTTTCAAAAAAATGTAAAAATATGAATTTTCATGGATTTTGAATTTCAAATTTAAAGATCACCATAGAGGCCGGGCTCCAAAAGCAATTTTCGAGCATAGGTCGCTAGAAAAAGATTCAGCTTCATCTGATTTGGAGATGAAAGGGTGGGCATGTTTTTTCTGCATCCGATTTTTCTCTCCCTGCGCCCGGTTCCACGCATCATGGGAACTCATCTATCTCGTCTCGCCTCATTTGTGTCATTTCCAACGCCATCCCACAAATGGACACAATATTTGTGTTCGGATGCATTCTCAGATGTCCGCGGATGATGATATAAGAGCCAAACATTCAACACTTTGTTTTAAAGGTCTACCTGCAATACAAGCAAGTTGGGACGTAAGTGCATCTCGAACATTAACCCCAAATCATACATTGTATCCGTTCATAGATTTGTATGGACAATAATGCAGCACGGAACCATCCAACCCTTATAATCACAAAAAAAGGTGCGTGGTTGAGACAAGAGAGAGGAGAGAGAGAAAAAAAAAGATCACATAGTTGTTTTTGTTGGTCAACTAGATGTGGGACTCCGCTTCTGGTTTATCTCCCCTAACAATAAAGCGCGCAGCGCTTCTGTCGTCCGTCGTCGGGCATTTTGTAAAAAAGCCCCTGATGTATTGGGTATTCAATCCGCACTCCTGATTTGAGTGAACAAAAAACGTTTCAGTTTTATTAAAAAAAACACCCCAGCTCACATTATCCACCTCCACCACGGGATCGTCCTCCATCGCGGTATCCTCTCTCCGGCCCCGTCCTCCACCACGGCCACGAGCACGCTACTCTCCGGCCACCTCCTGCCCCGCCCCTCCCCGCCCCGCCTGACCCAGGCGACGGTCGATCCGGTGTTGCGCCGGCCGTCGGGTAAGCTGCCATCGCTCCCCTCGCGCCCGCCAGCCGCCTCGCCAGCGATCCCACAACTCCGCCACGCCCCGCCGTTGGTACCTTCCGAACCTCTGGCCGCTCCGCCGCCTCGCCCCTCTCCCTTCTCATCCTTCTCGATCTCCTCTCACCTCTCTCCCTCTTTCTCCTGGACAGGGACCTCCATGAAGCCGTCGGCCTCAATCTCGCCGGATCCGACCGCCTCCACGACAAATCCGCTAAAAATGGATCCACCCAGGCGAGATCCGCCCGGATCCGACCGGGCCCCACCTTCGTCACCACCGGAGCGCCTCCCGGCTCGATCTGCAGCGTCACCTTCCACCGGCAGCCCTTGGAGAACCTCATTTCTCTGATGTGCTGTTGTTGTCAGGTCGCGTGGATTTTTTTCCAGTTTTGTGGGTATGTGAGTTGGTAAACCAGGTGGTGTTGCTGCTCACTGATCTCTTCCTACTTCCCCAATTTTCCTCAGACCACTTACGCACTTAAAGGGGCTGATTTTCCTGGTAAGTTGTATTTCTTCTGTAATCTGAATATTGGCCATGGATCATCACCAGTAGAAAAATCAACAGCTGCATTTGAATTATAATTATTTGGAAAGTGGCAACTGAGCAAAACCAAAGGCATACTACTTGTATTAATTATGAAGTTAGGAAGATGAAATTACTTTCTGCTTCATAAGTCTTAGGAAACCATACTGAAGTGGATATCAGATAATCTTCACATTGTCTCAACAGAGAGGTCATTGTACATGTTAGCATTCAACATTGCACACCATGCTTAGAGTAAAAGCAGTTTCAAGGATTACATACATAGCAAATTTCTGTGTGTTGTGTGGTGGTGTGAGGGAGGGGGATATAGGGTTATTTACTGAAAGAAACTTAACTGTATCATCTAATATGTCATTTTTTACCACATAGCCAGTTTACATTGAACTGTACTAGCGTATTTGGAGCGTCTAATATGTGCTAATAGTTTCAACACCACTTATCACATAGTTTCTCCTCGTCTGTTCCGTTGATATTGGTACCCTGTTCTTCTGAACCTTGCTGCTTTGGTCGTGGCTAATCTGTTTTGTTGTTGACTTCTGATCTGATTTAGGGATCCATCATGCTCTGGTTGTGATCTGATCTAGGGTCGCGTCTTATCCTTTATATTATTATCATGGTCGTGATGATTTGATTTAAGGTTGTGATGAGAAATGGAGATTATGTTTGGCGCGAATAACGAGCTTTGTTGGTATAGATGCGTGGAGGTGGAGCAGTTCGTTTGGTTTCATTTCTGTTTGTTATGGCGGATTGGTCTGGTCGGTTTAGTTGCTTCAGTGGAGACATGATCCGAACGAGAGATTGATGGTTGTGGTTTTAGTTTGGCTTGGTCTGTTCAGTTCAAGGTGTTTATATTTTTGCGGCGAAAAACAACGGGTTGGAGACAGTTCACAGTCAAAATTCAGCTGTTATTTTTGCTTTTGATCCCGTTCCTTCATACTTGGTCAGACTCGATAAGAATTAGTGGAAGTTGGAAAAAGGTTTGCTAGGTCTATCCGGATATATTTGCTTTCGCCTAGCATCCTATACATGTCAGATCATATGAAAATGATTGTGCCATATTACCATGTTGTAAACTGTGTGGACATGCTCATGGCGGAGGTGATTCTTGAGTGGCTATATTTTGGTGTTTCATTTCAAGATTCCTAGGAAATCGGAGGTGCTTGTTTTGTTTGCATTCTAGATTTAATTTTCCTGGGAGGTACCTTAAATGAACATGGAAGTTTGCTTTTGAAGTGATCTGTTTGAAGGTTCTTTCAAGTAGAGTGAAGATGCTCTTGGATTGTCTCCGCAGAACTACTTTACTGTTGCTGTGTTTTTCTCTGGTGGTATGTCAAGGTGTATTCAAATGCTGGTTACTGTGTTGGAATCTACCAATCCTTTTGATCATTAGTCCGTGTGTTTGATTTTCTACATGGATATTCCGGTTGGGCTTCAGCTGGTTTCATACTCTGTCCGGTGTTGGATTAGTCTTAGCTTGGTAAATAGTATTGCTATTGTAATCTGTAGCCATGTTCTGTTAATTAGTATGTTCTAATGCAATTTATATTGTAGCACAATTGTCAATTATACATCTGCTCTGATGTTGCAAACTGTAACTGATGTTATTGTTGAATGCTATATATGGATGCCATAATTTAGCCCTTCGTCGTCGCCTGGTTGGGTGTATAAAACCTGTAACCTAATAGCAACTGAATTTCATAGCTTGATGTTCTTCCTCCCTGCATAAATTACATTTTTATTCATTGTTATCTGTTCATTCAATGAAGATTGTTGTGAGCATCCTATTTTTGTAGTTCCCACAATCAGTTAGTAATGTTGACTATTGACCTAACATTTTGAACGTCGTTCCCTTATCCTTTGTTATGTTGTCCGTTCATCTGTTTGGTCAGTTTAACTATGAAATGTGATGCCTGTATTTTCTTATTCTATCCTATAAGGATGCACAAGATTCAATATTATCACATCGGGTGCTGTGCATCTTATTTGCATCATTCATGAGTATCATATTATGTTGTTGTTTTACATAGTTTAGTATTAAGCTTCAAGTTAATCTCATGTTACTGTGAGAGTAATGTTGTGAGATAAGTAGGGTTAGTCCATATGAGTTCTATGTTTGCATTATTTATAGTCTGCTTTTACTCTTGGAGTTTCCAACCTGGTTATTGTGAACTAAGATTTTATACTGTTCATGGGCGTAGGCTATATGGAACACCTTATATGATGAGTAACAGTTTTCTATTCAACATAGTTTCAGTTTTGAGCAAGTATTCAAAGGCAGTATTATGTGGATTGATAATTTATGTTATGTGTTTGACATAGTTTCTCAAGACAACCCAGGCAATGGAGTGCGGGCCTCTGGTGGTGACGGTGTTCACGGGCGCATAGGGTTGTTCTTGACAGTGATGTGATGTAATAATGTAGGCTGATGGTAGGTAACTTGTAGCTGTTGTTGGGGCAAATGCTGGAGATTGTAGTGAGATAAACCAGTGTGGCTCATGTTCAGGTTGTAGTTGGGACAAATGTTGTTGTATCTTGATTCATGTGTTGTCTTTGTCAGTCACTCATGGCAGCATGAGTGTTTCACAAGCTCTGAAGATGGTTGTGCTGAAGTCCAGTTCTCCTTTCTTTTGTTCATGCATTTTAGAGAACTGATAGTTGAGGTCATGTTTTTTTGGGTCTGTTTTGCCAGATCGAGAGCTCTAATACTTTGCTGCGGCTTTTGCTTTAATTGATTTTTTTCTGTGTCGCAGTGCAATGAATTTTCTATTGTATATTCAACTTAAGCCTCAACATGTGTTGTCATGGAACTGATTTGCCTTTTCACAGGTTTTTAGGTTCCCCCTTCCAATTACCACAACATAAATAATTTTCCGACAAATGGGTAGCAAGGCAGGTGTGTATTTAAGCATTTCCTTTAAAAAAACAGAGTATGTTAACACTAGTGTTTACCTGTGGTCTTTGTTAGATATAAACATATGATACTTATACTTAGTTGATTCTTTATTTTTGGGGGAAAGTATAATTTGCAGCAAATCAATTATTTAATTGTTTTCATAAGGTTTTCAACTTCTGCATGTCATAAGAGTATTGTGGATGATGAGTTTTTAGTTGTGATTTACCGCATTAATTATCACACTGCTCATGACCTATTGTGAGGTGGGTATGTTAGGATCAACCAAATGAAGTATACTACCAAATTACCAATAATGCTCCTTTAAGGTTGTGCACTGAACATTATTACCACTCAATAAAAACGATAATTATTATTAAAAAGGTAATTCAATTTTTATGTAAGCATTACATTATATTTTAAAACTTTAAACGAAACTCCTTCCGTCCAAAAATAGATGTCTTACATTTAACATTATAATTGACATTTATTAAAATTAATGCCGCATAATGACAAAACAAGTAGGTTCTGCATTTTTTTCTAGCCCGGTGCAACGCACGGGCATTTGTACTAGTGAATAAAAATGGATGTTCGTACCACTTTGCGGAACAATAGATTTTCGTTAGATAAAAAAAGTTAACAAAAAAGTCTAGACACCATAACCCTGAATATACCAAAGCTCTGAGGGTCTCCTTTAGGCATGCCTAATTCATACAAATACGATGGAAATTATTCGAACGAACATAAGTTTGATATATCTTACGAAATCAGACTATTTCGTTTGCTCAATTAATAAAACCTAGAAAAGTAAACTAGCATGTACCAAACGGTGACCTCGTACGCATGGTCGGGCTTGCACCATCGTCGTCGTCGGTGTCATCGTCGGAGTGGTACTTTCAAAGGGGGAACGACAACCGTGCATGTTCACCAGCTGGCGCTCGCGGAGAAGCCACTCTGCTTCCTCATGTGTCATGTGAAAAGCCACCGCGACCAACACCGACCCTGGGTGGGGAGCTTTTACCTTGCCCCTGTGGTGACGGTGGCGGTCGCGTTGAGAGACCACTCGCCGACCTTAGCGAGCTCCCCGTCTAGGCGGCGTGGTCATTGTGCGACCATCTCTGTGGTGGTAATCGGCTCGTCACGAGGAGCCCATGCCTCCGCGAGGTCGGGTCCCCGTAGATCCAGGCCGATACCTCGTCAGACTCTGTGAGCGCTGCAACGCCTCCCTGTCCACCCTTTCCTCAGGCAGCACAATGCTTCGTGATGACAGGGGGTTGCGACTGTCGCGGCCACCGAGGTAGTGGAGGAGGCGCCCACGTGCCTTCGCGGACGTCAATGACACCTCCTCCTTCATGGCCTTGCCATTCCATACATGGCAAGGGTGGTGGTGTTGGCTCTATCTTCACGCGTTAGAAGGTGATGGCGTCGATGCCTCCATGACATGGTGGCAAGGTGGGGACATCGACTCCTCCTTGGCTCGTGACAGCGAGGGCGGCACTGGACCATGGCCCGTGGCCCTAGACCGACCGCTCGATCATCAACTCCATTTGCCATTGGTACTCATGGTCTATGACCGCTGTAGCTGTAAGGAGGTGCAGCTGCTTCGACGAATGTTACTCCTCATCGCGGGAGGATATGATGATCTCCTTCTTGTAGGATGAGCGACTGCCATGGAGGTCGATGGCCCTAGAGAGCAATGGTCACGGCGCCAAGATCCAAATCAGGAAGGAGGCCCAGAGTCACTGCATGTCGGCATGGTGAACCGTGATTTTCACATGGTGCAGTGCGGTGTGGACGATGCGAGAGTCGTGCTTAAATAGTTGCGGTCAAGTGAACAGACGGGAAGCTAGCTTCAATGTGGCACATTGATGACCCACAAGTATGGGGCACCGATCATAGTCCTTTCGATTAGTAAGAGTGTTGAAACTAACGAGGAGCGAAAGGAATTGATAGGTAGTTTTCAGTAAGGACTTCACTGTTGTACTGTAGTTTTGATAGATAGTTTGGTAGCAAGATAATTTGTAACAAGTGACAAAGTAGCAAGGTGCAACAAGCGGCCCAGTCCTTACTTATGCTAAGGAGAAGACGGTGGTGCTTCTTATAGTGATTAAAATGCTCTTAGGACACACGGGAATATCGCCAAGTTACTTTCATCACGGTTCATCGACTTACTTTCATTGCCTTCATACCTGTTATGTGGGTGGAGCGGATCTAAGGTACTGACATTACTTGAACTCGTACCTATTTATGATTATACTCTAACCATAACATTAAGCAATTGGATCCAAAACAATCCCTTATAGAATAATTCATAAACTGGGATTTTGGTTTCTATCACTCCCGCAGCCCATCATCTACGAACTAATTCCACAATGCCTACCATAGTCCCAAACATGGTGAAGTGTCATATGTAGTCGACGTTCACATAGCACCACTAGAAAAAGAACAACACAATATAATATCAAAACATTGAACGGAGATCAACTTCACATGATTACTAGCAATGAGACTTCTCACACGTACTCAATAACAAATAGAACTACTCACAAATCATCATATTGATCATGATCAGTGGGTATAAATATATGATTAACAATATTAACACAATATTATTTCTCAATTAAACTAACAAGCATCAACTACAAGATGTAATCAACACTACTAGCACCTCATGTACCAATCTGAGGTTTGATACAAAGATTAAATACAAAGGATGAACTAGGGTTTTGAGATAAGATGGTGCTAATGAATATGATGATTATGATGATGAGAGGAGTGTTGGTGATGATGAAGGATTCGGTGTCCCCTCCCGGAGGGAAGTTTGCCCGGAAAAATCTCTGTGCTGGAGAGCAAAAGTGATTCGCCTATGTTCCACCTCGCACATGACGGCGGAAGGTCTCGAAAGTATTCTCTTAATATATATTTTTCTAGGTTAATTGGGATTTTCTAGCCTAGGTAATTCAAGAGAGTAGGCTCGAGGTCCCCACGAGCCTAGGTGGCGTGACCAGGGGTAACCACACCACCTGCCCTTGTGGACAACATGTGCCCCCCTCGTATATCTTTGCTTCATAAGTCCTCGTATATTCCAAAATAATTCTCCATAAATCCTCAGTTCATTTTGAGCTCGAGAGAATTGTTATCTATGTTATTGCTTTTTGATGACCCACAAATATAAGGGATCAATCATAGTCCTTTCCATAAGTAAGAGTGTTGAGCCCAACGAAGAGCAGAAGAAATGATAAGTGGTTTTCAGTAAGGCATTCTCTGCAAGCACTGAAGGTGGTAGTTATGTGTAGTTTGATAGCAAGATAATTTGTAGCAAGTAACAAGTAACAAGGTGCAGCAAGGTAGCCCAATCCTTTTTAAGCAAAGAACATGGCAAAAGTGTTTCTTATAGTGCGCAAGCGTTTTCGAGGACACATGGGAATTTTGTCTAGTTGTGCCTATCATGTTTTAGTTGATTTGTGTTCACTACTTTGATACTTCATTGTGGGTGGACTGGTGCTAAGGTGCTATTCTTACTTGAACAAACAACCTACTTATAATTCCCCCTTTCGCAAGCATCCACAATTACGAACAAAGAATTAAGATATCCAACCATAGCATGAACCATATGGATCCAAATCAGCCCCTTACAAAATAGTACATAAACTAGGGTTTAAGTTTCTATCACTCTCGCAACCCATCATTTACTTCCCATTACACAATGATTTCCTCTGGGCACAAGTATGGTGAAGTGTCATGTAGTCGACGTTCACATGACACCACTAGAGGAAACACAACATACATGCCATGAAAATATTGAATGAATACCTATTTCAAATGATAGTTTACAACAAGACTTCTCCCATGTTCTCAAGAACAAACGAAACTACTCACAAAGCATATTTATGTTCATGATCAGAGATGATAAATATGTAGTTAACAGTGTAAGCATATGATGTTCCACCAAGTAAACCAATTAGCGTCAACTACAAGGTGTAATTAATCAACACTACTAGCAACCCACAGGTACCAATCTAAGGTTTAGGGACAAAAATTGAATACAAGAGATGAACTAGGGTCTAATATGAGATGGTTCTAGTGAAGATGTTGATGGAGATGAGTCCTGCCACGATAAAGGAAACATTGGTGACGACAAAGGCTTCGATTTCCCCCTCCCGGAGGAAATTATCCTTGGCGGAGTTGCACTATCGGAGAGCAAAAGTTCTCTTGCCCAGATTTCACCTCAAGACAATGGCGCTTTGTACCTAAAGTGATATCTTGGTTTTCTCTAAGAAAAATGGCACCATATAGGAGAATGTGGGGGTGGAGGCCTCTTGGGGGGGTCCACGAGCTCACATGGCGCGTCCTAGGGGGCGCCACCTGAGTTTGTGGCCCACTACAAGCTCCCCTCCCAATGGTTCTTTTCTCAGTATTTTTTATTAATTCCAAAACAATTCTCCATAAATTTGCAGTCCATTTGGATCTCTAGAGAATATCCATCTTTGTTGTAGCTTTTTCAGGTTTAGAATTCTAGCTAACGACACTTTCCTTCTTCATATAAATCTTGCATAATAAGAGACAAAAGGCATTGGAATTACATTACAAAGTGGAATAATGACCCAAAACATTGTAAATAATAGTTGGAAATCATAATGCAAAATGAACGTATCAACTCCCCCAAGCCTAGACGTTGCTTGTCCTCAAGCGAATAACGAACTCGATAATCATGACCACATGTTTAGAGAGAGAAGTTGAACAAATGGAATACAAACATAGCAACATCATGGTTATTATCATAGCAACAAGTAAACATAAACTTCTCATATCAAAGTAACAATTCATTCACAACTTCAAGAGTATAAGCAATAACCTTTCTTGAAAACTAACAAACTATGTTGTGAGTCATCAAGGCAATTACAATTCATCATCTTTATGGACAGTCTATGTGTAACAGCCCGAGACCGACGCTCTAGAAGATTCCCCTTTTATTCCTTTGACATCGTGTGATTTATTTGTTTGTCGCATTCATCATCACATAATTCACATAATCCGCATTGCATCGGCACTCCGTTGCCATCTGTTTTCAAAACTTGCATCTGTTATTAGTTGTCGGTTCTCTCCGTTCTTGTCGGTGACCGTTTTGAGACCAACCACACTCGCACGCGCCCACGACATCGTGTAAATATTGTTTTTAAAGATGTGTATAAAACATTCTCGGATTGGGTTGAAACTTGGTGCGCGGTCTTGTTTTTATGTAGGTGGGCCACCTGCCGAATTTCGTCACAATCGGAGTTCGTTTGTTACCCGAACCATTAAACCTATACGACACTATAGCCGGTTAATTGTCGAACGATTCGATATTTTAAACTCTGTCGCCGGGTTGCTCGTTCTCCCTCTCATCCTTGTGTAGCCCCTCTGCGCAATGTAACGATCCTACACGCAACCTAGCCGAAACTCCCTCCCAGACCTGAACACACGGTCGTGACCGTTGGGTCCGGATCAACCCCGTTTTACCACAAACCATCATCCGTTTGTCCATGGACTCCCTAACCTAATTATTTCGACCATCCGATCTAAATCGGAGGGTCCAATGCCCCTAAGGCAATCCCCCTTGCTATATATAGTCCACCACTAGTCCATTTTGGACAAAACCCTAGACCTAGACACACCAACTCCCCCATTTTCGTGCCCTGCCGCCAGCTCCTGCCTTCCTCGGGATCTCAGTCGCACCAACCCGCAGCCTCCAGCCAACCAGCTCCATCCCACCAACCAGCTAGTTAACCCCACCTGATCTGGACCGTCAAATCTGTGATCCAATGACCTAGAGCCTCCTCAGCCCCGCAGCTCCACCTCCCGGAGCTCTCTATCCAGATAGGATCGAGGCGGCTGCCTCTCGCCCGTGCTTCCGAGGGGGCGAGATCCCTCGTTGCCGATGGCCGCAGCCATCTGCGGCGATGAGCCCGACCCGAGGAGCCGCGCTCGTGCCTGTGTAGCCGCCGTCGACCCAAGCCGCCGGATCCCACCATGCGCACCTCGTCCCGACCTCTAGTGCCCAATCTCGTCGGCCTCCCTCGCGGCATCGAGCAACATCGGTTTGGGCGGGGGAGGACGACACCTCTGCATCGCCTTGCCTCAAGCTACAGCTAAGCAGTGCAGGCCTCCCTCGCATCGAGCGTTGCAGCTCCAGGACCCGGTCATTCCTCTCTCTTTCTCTCCTCCTGCTTGTGCTATGTCCTTCTTCACGTTTTCTCTCTTCCCTCGCCGCACATCTCCCTCTGTTACTGTCATCATAGTTGCAGGGTTGCCTGATGGAGCCCCATGTCAAGACTGCCGGATCCATCTCGTGCCATCCCGAGACCTCATCGTGTGCACGAAGACCGGAACTTACATATGCTAGTTTCAGCAAGTACGGATAGATGTCCCTGTTGCGGTTCACGTTCAGGTTCAACGTGCGGTATGGTCATCAAGTGAAAGAATTCATATAATACCAAGCGCTTCGTAGCTCGAATGGTTTGTGCCTTTGTTTCCGCCAGGGAGGCCTGGGGTTCGAACCCCAGGTGTGGCAATATTTTTTTTGCCCTGCACTGTTGATCTACACCGTGGTGAAGTACTACTTCATCTAGAGAGAATCATGTGCAGTATCGAAACAGAGTATAGCTTAGTTGTCTAGCGTAGCAATGCCACATGCATGAGGTTCTGGGTTCGATTCCCAGCCTCCCCAATTTTGCCATGTTTTTTCCCTTTTGCACACACACATTGCGTACATGTTGCATTCACATCATTTGATCTTGTGTGGTTCGTAGCTAGTTAACCGTAGCTCTGTTGGAGATGAGCTATATATGTAAAACGACTATAATGACGTGTAGTTTCATGTGCTCCACTTTATTTTTCCGTTTAACAAACATAAAATATGTTTAGGACAGATCTGGAAAGACTTCGAAGTTAATGTGTGGGGTCGTCTCGGAAATGCTATATGTCGTTTCCGACCTCATTTAAAATGCCTAGATAGGTAGTTTATTTGTGCTTCACCTCTTGCCATGTTTAACAAAATTTAATATTGTCGTGTACCTAAACGAGAGTGAAATAAATATTTGAAAGTGGAGTTTCGTCAATATGCAACTCGTTGCATATTGAGCTTCACTTAATGTGTAGTGTTTGATTGTTGTGAATTGCCATGACATGCCTTGCATAATTGAAATGGACATGCATCATATTAGGTTGTGCATCATATCATGCATGTGCCATGGTGAATATTGCATGTTGATTCTTGTTTCCGTTTGCTTCTTCTTGATAGTGTTTCGAACCGCTTCAGAGTGTGAGGATTCGTTCGACTTCGTCGGTTCGTTTGCTTCACGGAGTCGATCTTCTTCCAAGCGGGATCACAGGCAATATGATCATTTCCCTAGATACCATTATTGTCATTGCCATGCTAGTTGTCTCGTTTCTCTCGCTATGTCTCGATGCCTACCACCTGTTAAACGTCAGCCCCTCAACATTGCCATGAAACCTTCAACCTTATACAACCTAGCAAACCACCTATTGAATATGTTACCGCTTGCTTAACCATTGGATAGCATTGCTAGTTGCAGGTGCAGTTGCTTCCATGTGATAACATGGGTTCCTTGTTATATCACCATATTAATTGCTATTTTAATTTAATGCACCTATATACTTGGTAAAAGGTGGAAGGCTCGGCCTTCTAGCCTGGTGTTTTGTTCCACCTTTGTCGCCTTAGTTTCGTCTACAAGTGTTAAATTCCATAATTGAGCGCTCCTAACACGATCGGGGTTGTTATGGGCCCCCCCTTGATAATTCGTTTAAGTTTAAGACTGGTCTGGCAAGGCCCAACTTTGGTACTATTTGCCTAATAACTAGTGAACCACATATGGAGTAATTAACCCAAGGAAACTTAATCAACAACCCGGGCTAATGCTCCTCATGAGTGTTGGTCCACCCACCTAGCAGTCGGTGGTGCCACCTTGGGGCAACTCAAGGTGTCTGGCTATCGTCCACATTGCATAGACGGTTGATGCCCGTAGATAGAGAGCGCGAGGCTCTAGATGCGGATCTGGATCACCGGGTGGCCTTGCTCGACTTGTTTTATCTTTTACAAAATATCTTGTTCATCGGGATTCCGGTGATGCTTTGGGTTATCTCAAAGTTGAGGTTTTCCACTAAGGAATCCGAGAAGATCACGAGTTTCGTGATCGAGGCTTTCTATGCGGCTTGTGGTAATTTGTGATGGACTAGTTGGAGCACCCGTGCAGGGTAAAATCTTTCGGCAAGCCGTGCCCGCGGTTATGTGGCAAACTTGGAAACTTTGTTTAACATCTGGTTCTAGGTAACTTGAAGTAAGCTTAATTAAAATATGCCAACTGTGTGCGTAATCGTGATTGTCTCTCTCGTGAGTTCCTTTCTCCGGCTGAGGACATGGTGGGGTTATGTCTGACGTAAGTAGGTATTCAGGATCATTCATTTGATCATCATTAATTCACGTACGTTATGAGTAGCTCATCCCCCTCTTTTGTTCTTGTACTCGTAAGTTAGCCACCTCAAATAAATGCTTAGTCGCTTGCTGCAGCCTCACCACTTAACCATACCTCACCCATTAAGCTTTGCTAGTCTTGATCCCTTTGGAAATGAGATTGTTGAGTCCCCTGTGGCTCACAGATTACTACAACACCAGTTGCAGGTATAGGTAAATTGATACTAAGACGTGAGCGCGATGATTGTGCTATTGGAGTTTCTTCTTCTTCATCATCGATCTAGGTTGGGTTCCACGCCGGCAGCCTGCGATAGTAAGGATGGACGTCGTTCTAATATCATTTGTTTTCGTCCGTGGTTGGACCCTGATCTTCTTCATGATGACTATATATTGTTGTATTGAGGTGAACTTGTTGTAGCTTGTGGCGAGTGTAAGCCAATTCCATATACTCATCTCTTCAGTACATGTACTTGTAACAATGTCCATTCTTGCAAAGCGATGAGATGTGTTTCTATCCCTGTCGAGGCCCTCGTGCCAAAATAAGGATAGTATCGCATCTTGGGCGTTAAAAGTTGGTATCAAAGCAATACCGACCTGGTAGCCCCCTTGATTGATTGAACTTGGCCGAGTCGAGTCTAGTTCAAAACTGCTTTGAGTCTAGTTATATATAGAAGAGTATGATTCTTTTTTCTCCTCTTTTATGATCTGTTGAGAAATCTTGACGTAATAATTTTAATTCTACTCCTCTTCCCACTAGATTTTTTTAGGATCACGCGGATATTTTTGGAATCTATATGATGTCGATGTGACGGAGTTGTGACTTGGTGCCTCATGCTCTGTTGGTTTTATTCCGGGGAGTTGAGCTCGAGGGGATTCTTGAGCACATCGTTATCGTTCAGAATTCTTAGTATCTCACGACGAAGGATGTTCAAAATTGCTTCAATACTAGTAGTGCCGAGAGGAGTCTGGCTTCCCCATTACTGGTGCAAATAGGTTCGCATGTACTACCATACTTAGTATCATTGTGTTTTCGAGGATCTGAGATAGATGAGTTTCTGAGATCTCTGGTTATGTGTTGACGGATGTGATACACTGGAAGAGTTAGTGTTATTGCTAGGAGTTGAGTGATGGACTTTACTCCTTGTATCCATGGACCCAATTGCATGACCAGAAAATTTCAGAAGTTCTTAGGTGAGAATTCAAGTAGTTACTTATATGACAATCTTCCAACAGATGCATGATGTGAGGTTGGGGTTCGACATTGAGTGAATTCGTTTGTTCATGGTCGTTTTTACAAAGGACAGTCTTGATATATGTCATGAGTATGCTTCGATAAGCCCTGTAGTTCGCTACGCCTAGGGAGCATATTCGAGCGTCATTTCAATATGACAATCCAATGTACAATCGAGCTTGTACGATCCTATCCACGAAAATATCGAGCGGAATCTCTGTCATATGTTTGTTCTACCTAATTTGCAAGCCTCATCCTTTGTTTTTTTGGAGTACGGTAATTCGAGTTGCTTCGATGTCAAGTGGTGATTTCATAACTTTCCAAGAGGTGTTCTCCTATTTTTATGGGAATGCAAATTCTTTTGCTCAATCAAGTTGTGTTTTCAATTCTTGTCAACTAGAGTCGTCATGTCAATTCTTTTTCAACCGATGTGATTCTCTTCAAGTAATTCAATCCTCTCCAATATTTGGAAGATCAATCTCTCATTTTTTTCTGGAGTTCGTCTCATCTGTCCCAAGTTGTCTTTGTTTTCCCCGCCCTCCCCCCTTTTCTTCAATGATATAATTCTCGTCCAAATGACTTTCTTTTCAATTATGCTTCCGCTATCTTCTATTCCGTGTTGTATCCGGTGATTCATTGTGAAGATTCCTAGGAGTTTCGAGTTCATCATTTCTTCACTCTTGTTCTCTCGGGTGGATTCAATTCAAGCTTTCGGTGTTCACCATATCATTTTCATCCGTTCAATGCTTTTCCCATGTTGGAAATTCTTATCCAAGCCTTTCTTATTTTCATCCCTCTCTATTCTATCCGGAGTGTTGAAGATATCTTGGAAGTTTCTTGTTCTCAATCCTTTCAATTATTTCGAGGTGCTCAACATCATCAAGTTTCCTTTATGCCAGTGCAATCTCTCAATTGTTTCAACGGTGGTTTCTTTTGAGTGGGCCCATCACCCACAGGTTTTCCCAGGATTTTTCCTGGCTCATCTAATCTTTTCGGAGATCTCTTAATCTTTTCAAGTGTGACATAAGTATGGATTCCATCAGTCATATTCCTTCCTCAAGGTCAATCTGAATTATTTCATCATTGGCTCAACTTTTCATATTCTTATTCCGGAGTGTCTTAGTTATTCTTGACAGTTTTCCTCGCCATCATTCTCTCCTTTGAAGACGGAAGGAGAATTCCTCTTAAATCTTGGTCCATTCTCTTGAAGACCCATCATTTCAGCTTTGTGTTAGCATCTTGAATTGCTTCCAATCACGAGTAATTCCTTCCATATCTAACCGGTGCATTTCAGAGTTGTTTTCATTTCTCGATCCTCCGAAGGCCATCTTTTCAGAAGATCTCTTCGTTCTTATCTTTCATCTTTCATTCTAAAATTCTTCTCAATTGTCGTCTCTTCGTTTGTCTCTCAATTATTCCGGTGCCTTGTTCAAGTTTCTTCTAGGTGGATCATGATCTATTCATTCTCAAGGTGTTCTTCAAGATTCTTGTTGTAGTACCTTAAGTATTCTTTATCTTGCATTCCAAGTGCAGTTCTTCTCCCTTATTCTTTGAGGTGGTGTTATAGCATTCTTGTTAGTGGAGGAGTCTCTAAGAGAAGTTGTTTCAAGAAAATATGTAAACCCACCAAATCATTTGATCATGAGATATGTTTGAACCATGGTTTCTTCATTGAGTTATCTTGGATTAGATCTCACCTAAAGCTTTCCTAAGGATGTTGCTATTATGGTGATTATCGTTGACCCAAGTTCTCAATATATCCTCTTAGTGTAAGAAGTTTTGCCTTTATTGTTGCATCCAATCAATCCTTGTTTTTGTTAGTGGTTGGTTGTCACCTCATTATTTGGGATGGTTTTCATAAGTCCACTATAAGCTTTTTCTTTTTGTTGTTGGTTTTCTAACAACTCCGTTCAATTCTTCTTACAAGCATGCTTGCCAAATTCAATTGTGGTGCAAGTTGTCATTTTATTTTTCATTCTTTCTTCCCAAAGATCTAGTTTATCTTCTCTAGCTCCGGAGTTGTTGTGATGTTTCTCTCTTTCATCCATTATATAGTTTTGTCAAGATCGTGTTCTTTCCTTTCTTATTCATTTAACCGGAGTGTTGTGTCTTCTTTCTTGTTCTTTCCTTGCTTATCAATTTAGTTGGTTTATTGTGAATCTTGTCAAGATCTTTCCATCTTATCAAAATTTTGCCTCTATTTCCTACCGAAGTGTCGCCGAAATTTATTTTGAATTCTTGCTTGTTTCTCATATCATTCTTCATATCTTTGCAACCTTCAAGGATCGTTGGTTTCACTCGTTTGTCAAAGAAGCGACTAAGTTTTACCTCTTGCTCTTTCTCTTCCTCTTCCCCTCTTCAGTCTTAGATCTCGGGGCATGATCTCTTGTTAGTGTAGGAGAGTTGTAACAGCCCAAGACGACGCTCCAGAAGATTCCCCTTTTATTCCTTTGATGCTTTGTGATTTATTTGTTTGTCGCATTCATCATCGCATCATTCGCATTGCATCGCCACTCCATTGTCGTCTGTTTTCAAAACTTGCATCCGTTATTAGTTGTCGGTTCTCTCCATTCTTGTCGTTCACCGTTTTGAGACCAACCACACTCGCACGCGCCAGCAACATCATTTAAATATTTTTCAAAGATGTGTATAAAACATTCTCGGATTGGGTTGAAACTTGGCGAGTGCTCTTGTTTTTATCTAGGTGGGCCGCTTGCCGAGTTTCGTCATAATCGGACTTCATTTGATACCCGAATCATTAAACCTATAGTGGCACTATAGCGTGTTAATTGTCGGACGTTTCGGTATTTTAAACTATGTCGCTGGGTTGCCCATTCTCCCTCTCATCCTCGCCTAGCCCCTCTACACAATGCACCGACCCTATGCGCAACCTAGACCGAAACTCCTCCTCGGACCCGAACACACGGTCGTGACCGTTGGGTCCGGATCAACCCAGTTTTACGGCAAACTGTCATCGGTTTGTCCAATGGACTCCCAAACCTAATTATCTCGACCACCCGATCTAAATCAGAGTGTCCAAATTCCCCTAAGGCAACCCCCCTTGCTATATATAGTCCACCACTAGTCCATTTTGGACAAAACTCTAGACCTAGACAGACCAACTCCCCCATTTCCGTGCCCCGCCGCCAACTCCTGCCTTCCTCACGATCTCAGCCGTACCAACCCGCGGCCTCCAGCCAGCCAGCTCCATCCCACCAACCAGCCAGTCAACCCCACCCGATTTGGATCATCAGATCTATGATCCAACGACCTAGAGCCTCCCCAGCCCCGCAGCTCCACCTCCCACAGCTCTCGATCCAGATCGGATCGAGGCGGCTGCGTCTCGCCCGTGCTTCCGGGGGGCCGAGCTCCCTCATTGCCGAAGGCCATAGCCATCCGCGGTGACCAGCCCGACCCCAGGAGCCGTGCTCACACCCGCATATCCGCCGTTGACCTCCTTCGCGGCATCGAGCAACAACAGTTAGGTCGGGGGAGGACGACACCTCTACCTCGCCTTGCCGCAAGTTGCAGCTGAGCAGCGCAGACCTCCCTTGCATCGAGCGCCGCAGCTCCAGGACCTGATCACTCCTCTCTCTTTCTCTCCTCCTGCCTATGCTCTTTCCTTCTTCCCATTTTCTCTCTTCCCTCACCTTACATCTCTCTTTGTTAACTGTCCTCAGAGCTGTAGGGTTGCCCGGAGGAGCCCCACGTCAAGACCTCCAGATCCATCCCGTGCCATCCCCAGACCTCGTAGTGTGCAGGAAGACCGGAACTTGCATCTGCTAGTTTCAGCAGGTACAGATAGATGTCCCTCTTGCGGTTCACGTTCACGTTCCGCGTGCGGTATGGTCATCAAGTGAAAGAATTCATATTATCCCAAGTGCTTCGTAGCCCGACTAGTTTGTGCCTTTGTTTCCAGCAGTGAGGCCTGGGTTCGAACCCAGGGTGTGGCACTATTTTTTTGCCCTGCCCTATTGATCTGCACCCTGCTGAAGTGCTACTTCATCTGCAGTGAATCATCTGCAGTATCTGTTGGGGAACGTCGCATGGGAAACAAAAAATTTCCTACGCGCACAAAGACCTATCATGGTGATGTCCATCTACGAGAGGGGATTTCCGATCTACGTACCCTCGTAGATCACACAACAGAAGCGTTAGTGAACGCGGTTGATGTAGTGGAACGTCCTCACGTCCCTCGATCCGCCCCGCGAACCGTCCCACGAACCGTCCCGCGATCCGTCCCACGATCCGCTCCGATCTAGTGCCGAACGGACGACACCTCCGCGTTTAGCACACGTACAGATCGACGATGATCTCGGCCTTCTTGATCCAGCAAGAGAGACGGAGAGGTAGATGAGTTCTCCGGCAGCGTGACGGCGCTCCGGGGGTTGGTGGTGATCTAATCTCAGCAGGGCTCCGCCCGAGCTCCGCATAAACGCGATCTAGAGGAAAAACCGTGGAGGTATGTGGTCGGGCTGCCGTGGCAAAAGTTGTCTCAAATCAGCCCTAATACCTCAGTATATATAGGAGGGAGGGGGAGGGAAGAGGCAGCCTCAAACCCTCAAGGTTTGGCCGAAATTGGAGGTGGAGGAGTCCTACTCCAATCCTACTTGGAGTAGGATTCCACCTTCCCACTTGGAAACTCTTTCCACCTTGTGTTTTTTCCTTCTCAAACCCTATGGGCCTTAGTAAGAACTTATTCCAGCCCACCAGGGGCTGGTTTATCTCTTCCCATAGCCCATGAGACCCCTTGGGGCGTGACACCCCTCCCGATGGTGCCCGGCACCCCTCCCGGCACTCCCGGTACACTACCGATGAGCCCGAAACTTTTCCGGTGACCAAAACAGGACTTCCTATATATCAATCTTTACCTCCGGACCATTCCGGAGCTCCTCGTGACGTCTTGGATCTCATCCAGGACTCCGAGTAACATTCAGTAACCAACCATATAACTCAAATACGCATAAAAGCACGTCGAACCTTAAGTGTGCAGACCCTGCGGGTTCGAGAACTATGTAGACATGACCCGAGTGACTCCTCGGTCAATATCCAATAGCGGGACCTGGATGCCCATATTGGATCCTACATATTCTCCGAAGATCTTATCAGTTGAACCTCAGTGTCAAGGATTCATATAATCCCGTATGTCATTCCCTTTGTCCTTCGGTATGTTACTTGCGCGAGATTTGATCATCAGTATCCGCATACCTATTTCAATCTCGTTTACCGGCAAGTCTCTTTACTCGTTCCGTAATACAAGATCCCGCAACTTACACTAAATCACATTGCTTGCAGGGCTTGTGTGTGATGTTGTATTACCGAGTGGGCCCCGAGATACCTCTCCGTCACACGGAGTGACAAATCCCAGTCTCGATCCATACTAACTCAACGAACACCTTCGGAGATACCTGTAGAGCATCTTTATAGTCACCCAGTTACGTTGCAACGTTTGATAAACACAAAGCATTCCTCCGATGTCAGTGAGTTATATGATCTCATGGTCATAGGAACAAATACTTGACATGCAGAAAACAGTAGCAACAAAATGACACGATCAACATGCTACGTCTATTAGTTTGGGTCTAGTCCATCACATGATTCTCCTAATGATGTGATCCCGTTATCAAGTGACAACACTTGCCTATGGTCAGGAAACCTTGACCATCTTTGATCAACGAGCTAGTCAACTAGAGGCTTACTAGGGACAGTGTTTTGTCTATGTATCCACACATGCACTGTGTTTCCAATCAATACAATTATAGCATGGATAATAAACAATTATCATGAACAAAGAAATATAATAATAACTAATTTATTATTGCCTCTAGGGCATATTTCCAGCAGTCTCCCACTTGCACTAGAGTCAATAATCTAGTTCACATCACCATGTGATTCCAACGAATCCAACACCCATATAGTTATGGTGTCTGATCACGTCTTGCTCGTGAGAGAGGTTTTAGTCAACGGTTCTGAAACTTTCAGATCCGTTGTTCTTTACAAATCTTTATGTCATCTTATAGATGCTGCTACTATGTGCTATTCAGAAATACTCCAAATATCTACTCTACTATACGAATCCGTTTCACAACTCGTAGTTATTCGGATTAGTGTCAAAGCTTGCATTGACATAACCCTTTACGACGAACTCTTTAACCACCTCCATAATCGAGAAAAAATCCTTAGTCCATCAGTTACTAAGGATAAATTTTGACCGCTGCTAGTGATTCAATCATGGATCACTCTCTGTACCTCTCAACAGACTTTGAGTCAAGGCACACATCACGTGCGGTACCCAGCATGGCATACTTCAGATTCTACGGCCAAGGCATAGAAGACGACCTTCGTCTATTCTCTTTAGGGTCGGGTTTTGAGTCTTACTCAAATTCACACCTCACAACGCAACCAAGAACTCCTTTTTTGTTGATCTATTTTGAACTCCTTCAAAAACTTGTCAAGGCATGCATCTTGTTGAAACTTCCATTAAGCGCTTTCGATCTATCTCCATAGATCTTTGATGCTCAACGTTCAAGTAGCGCAATCCAGGTACTCCTTTGAAAACTCCTTTCAAACAACCTTGTATGCTTTACAGAAATTCTACATTACTTTTGATCCACAATATGTCAAGCACATATACTTATCAGAAATTCTATAGTGCTCCCACTCACTTGTTTGGAAATACAAGTTTCCCATAAACCTTGTACAAACCCAAAATCTTTGATCATCTCATCAAAGTGTATATTCCAACTCCGAGATGCTTGCACCAGTCCATTGAAGGATCGCTGGAGCTTGCATACTTGCTAGTATATTTAGGATCGACAAAACCTCCTGGTTGTATCACATACAATGTTTGCTCAAGGAAACCGTCGAGGAAACAATGTTTTGACATCCTATGTGCAATATTTCATAAATAATGCAGCAACTACTAACATAATTCTAACAGACTTTCAGCATCGCTACGAGTGAGAAAGTCTCATCATAGTCAACTGTTTGATCTTGTCGGAAACATCTTTGTGACAAGTCGAGCTTTTCTTAATAGTGACTTATCACCATCATCGTCTGTCTTCCTTTTAAAGATCCATCTTTACTCAATAGTCCTATGATCATCAAGTAGTTCTTCCAAAGTCTACACTTTGTTTTCATACATGGATCCTCTCTCGGATTTCATGGCTTCCAGCCATTTGTCGGAATCCGGGCCCACCATTGCTTTCTCCATAACTCGTAGGTTCACTGTTGCTCAACAACATGACCTCCAAGACAGGGTTACCGTACCACTCTGCAGTAGTACACGACCTTGTCAACCTACGAGGTTTGTAGTAACTTGATCCGATGCTCGATGATCACCATCATCAGCTTTCACTTCAATTGGTGTAGGCGCCACAAGAACAACTTCCTGCGCCCTGCTACACACTGGTTGAAGTGATGGTTCAATAACCTCATCAAGTCCTACCACCCTCCCACTCAATTCTTTCGAGAGAAACCTTTCCTCGAGAAAGGATCCGTTTCTAGAAACAAACACTTTGCTTTCGGATCTGAGATAGGAGATGTACCCAACTGTTTTGGATATCCTATGAAGATGCATTTATCCGCTTTGGGTTTGAGCTTATTCGACTGAAACTTTTTCACACAAGTGTCCAAGACCCAAACTTTCAAGAAACGACAGTTTAGATTTCTCTAAACCTCAGTCTACACTGTGTCATCTCAACGAAAATACGCGGTGCCCTATTTAAAGTGAATGCGGTTGTCTCTAACGCATAACCCATAAACGATAGTGGTAATTCGATAAGAGACATCATAGCATGCACCATACCAAATAGTGCGTGGCTATGACGTTCAGACACATCATCACACTATGATGTTCCAGGTGGCATGAACTGCGAAACAATTTCCACATTGTCTTAACTGCATACCAAAACTCGTAACTCAGATATTCATTTCTATGATCATATCGTAGACAGTTTATCCTCTTGTTACGACGAACTTCACTCCTGAAACAGAATTGAACTTTTCAATATTTCAGACTTGTGATTCATTAAGTAAATACTCTTGTATCTACTCAAATCGTCATTGAAGTAAGAACATAATGATATCCACTGCGTGCCTCAGCACCCATTGGACTGCATACATCAAAATGTATCACTTCCAACAAGTTACTATCTTGTTTCATCTCAATGAAAACAAGGCCTTTCTCATGTGGTATGATTTGCATGTCACTAGTGATTCAAAATCAAGTGAGTATAAAGATCCATCAGCATGGAGCCTCTTCATGCAATTTATACCAACATGACTCAAGCGGCAGTGCCACAAGTAAGTGGTACTATCATCATTACCTCGTATCTTTTGGCACCAATATCATGAACATGTGTAACACTACGATCGAGATTTAATAAACCATTGAAGGTGATTATTCAAGCAAATAGAGTAACCATTATTATCTTTAAATGAATAATCATATAGCAATAAACATGATCCAATCATGTTCATGCTTAACGCAAGCACCAAATAACAATTATTTAGGTTTAACACCAATCCCGATGGTAGAGGGAGTGTGCGACGTTTGATCATATCAACCTTGAAAACACTTCCAACACGTATCGTCACCTCGCCTTTAGCTAGTCTCCGTTTATGCCGTAGCTTTCATTTCGTGTTACTAATCACTTAGCAACCGAACCGGTATCCAATACCCTCGTGCTACTAGGAGTACTAGTAAAGTACACATCAACATCATGTATATCAAATATACTTCTTTCGACTTTTGCCAGCCTTCTTATCTACCAAGTATCTAGAGTTGCTCCGCCTCACTGACCGTTCCCCTCATAACAGAAGCACTTAGTCCCGGGCTTGGGTTTAATCTCGGGTCTCTTCATTAGTGCAGCAACTGCTTTGCCGTTTCACGAAGTATCCCTTCTAGCCCTTGCCTTTCTCGAAACTTAGTGGTTTTACTAACCATCAACTATTGATGCTCCTTCTTGATTTCTACTTTCGCAGTGTCAAACATCGCGAATCGCTCAAGGATCATTGTATCTATCCTTGATATGTTATAGTTCATCACGAAGCTCTCACAGCTTGGTGGCAGTGACTTTGGAGAACCATCACTATCTTATCTGGAAGATCAACTCCCACTTGATTCAAGCGATTGTCGTACTCAGATAATCTGAGCACACGCTCAACGATTGAGCTTTTCTCCTTTACTTGTGGACAAAGAATCTTGTCGGAGGTCTCATACCTCTTAACAAGGGCACAAGCATGAAATCACAATTTCATCTCTTTAGAACATCTCTTATGTTCCGTGACGTTTCAAAACGTCTTCGGCGCCTTGCTTCTAAGCCATTAAGTATTTTGTACTGAACTATCGTGTAGTCATCAGAAACGTGTATGTCGGATGTTCACAACATCTACAGACGACGCTTGAGGTGCAGCACACCGAGTGGTGCATTAAGGACATAAGCCTTCTGCGCAGCAACGAGGACAATCCTCGGTTTTACAGACTCAGTCTGCAAAGTTTGCTACTACCAACTTTCAACTAAATTTTCTCTAGGAACATATAAAAACAGTAGAGCTATAGCGCAAACTACATCGTAATTCGAAAATACCATTAGACTATGTTCATGACAATTAGTTCAATTAATCATATTACTTAAGAACTCCCACTCAAAAAGTACATCTCTCTAGTCATTTGAGTGGTACATGATCCAAATCCACTATCTCCAGTCCGATCATCACGTGAGTCGAGAATAGTTTCAGTGGTAAGCATCTCTTTGCTAATCATATCAATTATACGATTCATGCTCGACCTTTCGGTCTCATGTGTTCCGAGGCCATGTCTGCACATGCTAGGCTCGTCAAGCTTAACCCGAGTGTTCCGCGTGTGCAACTGTTTTGCACCCGTTGTATGTGAACGTTGAGTCTATCACACCCGATCATCACGTGGTGTCTCGAAACGAAGAACCGTCGCAACGGTGCACAGTCGGGGAGAACACAATTTCGTCTTGAAATTTTAGTGAGAGATCACCTCATAATGCTACCATCGATCTAAGCAAGATAAGGTGCATAAAGGATTAACATCACATGCCATTCATAAGTGACATGATATGGCCATCATCATGTGCTTCTTGATCTCCATCACAAAGCACCGGCACGATCTTCTTGTCATCGGCGTCACACCATGATCTCCATCATCATGATCTCCATCAACGTGTCGCCATTGGGGTTGTCGTGCTACTCATGCTATTACTACTAAAGCTACGTCCTAGCAATATAGTAAACACATCTGCAAGCACAAACGTTAGTTTAAAGACAACCCTATGGCTCCTGCCGGTTGCCGTACCATCGACGTGCAAGTCGATATTAACTATTACAACATGATCATCTCATACATCCAATATATCACATCACATCGTTGGCCATATCACATCACAAGCATACCCTGCAAAAACAAGTTAGACGTCCTCTAATTGTTGTTGCATGTTTTACGTGGTGACCATGGGTATCTAGTAGGATCGCATCTTACTTAAGCAAACACCACAACGGAGATATATGAATTGCTATTTAACCTCATCCAAGGACCACCTCGGTCAAATCCGATTCAACTAAAGTTGGAGAAACCGACACTCGCCGGTCATCTTTGAGCAACGGAGTTACTCGTAGCGATGAAACCAGTCTCTCGTAAGCGTACGAGTAATGTCGGTCCGAGCCGCTTCGATCCAACAATACCGCGGAATCAAGAAAAGACTAAGGAGGGCAGAAAAACGCACATCACCGCCCACAAAAACTTTTGTGTTCTACTCGAGAAGGCATCTACGCATGAACCTAGCTCATGATGCCACTGTTGGGGAACGTCGCATGGGAAACAAAAAATTTCCTACGCACACAAAGACCTATCATGGTGACGTCCATCTACGAGAGGGGATTTCCGATCTACGTACCCTCGTAAATCGCACAGCAGAAGCGTTAGTGAACGCGGTTGATGTAGTGGAACGTCCTCACGTCCCTCGATCCGCCCCGCGAACCGTCCCACGAACCGTCCCGCGATCCGTCCCACGATCCGCTCCGATCTAGTGCCGAACGGACGACACCTCCGCGTTCAGCACACGTACAGATCGACGATGATCTCGGCCTTCTTGATCCAGCAAGAGAGACGGAGAGGTAGATGAGTTCTCCGGCAGCGTGACGGCGCTCCGGAGGTTGGTGGTGATCTAATCTCAGCAGGGCTCCGCCCGAGCTCCGCCCGAGCTCCGCATAAACGCGATCTAGAGGAAAAACCGTGGAGGTATGTGGTCGGGCTGCCGTGGCAAAAGTTGTCTCAAATCAGCCCTAATACCTCAGTATATATAGGAGGGAGGGGGAGGGAAGAGGCAGCCTCAAACCCTCAAGGTTTGGCCGAAATTGGAGGTGGAGGAGTCCTACTCCAATCCTACTTGGAGTAGGATTCCACCTTCCCACTTGGAAACTCTTTCCACCCTGTGTTTTTTCCTTCTCAAACCTTATGGGCCTTAGTGGGAACTTATTCCAGCCCACGAGGGGCTGGTTTATCTCTTCCCATAGCCCATGAGACCCCTTGGGGCGTGACACCCCTCCCGATGGTCCCCGGCACCCCTCCCGGCACTCCCGGTACACTACCGATGAGCCCGAAACTTTTCCGGTGACCAAAACAGGACTTCCTATATATCAATCTTTACCTCCGGACCATTCCGGAGCTCCTCGTGACGTCCTGGATCTCATCCGGGACTCCGAACAACATTCAGTAACCAACCATATAACTCAAATACGCATAAAAGCACGTCGAACCTTAAGTGTGCAGACCCTGCGGGTTCGAGAACTATGTAGACATGACCCGAGTGACTCCTCGGTCAATATCCAATAGCGGGACCTGGATGCCCATATTGGATCCTACATATTCTCCGAAGATCTTATCAGTTGAACCTCAGTGTCAAGGATTCATATAATCCCGTATGTCATTCCCTTTGTCCTTCGGTATGTTACTTGCCCGAGATTCGATCGTCAGTATCCGCATACCTATTTCAATCTCGTTTACCGGCAAGTCTCTTTACTCGTTCCGTAATACAAGATCCCGCAACTTACACTAAGTCACATTGCTTGCAAGGCTTGTGTGTGATGTTGTATTACCGAGTGGGCCCCGAGATACCTCTCCGTCACACGGAGTGACAAATCCCAGTCTCGATCCATACTAACTCAACGAACACCTTCGGAGATACCTGTAGAGCATCTTTATAGTCACCCAGTTACGTTGCGACGTTTGATACACACAAAGCATTCCTCCGGTGTCAGTGAGTTATATGATCTCATGGTCATAGGAACAAATACTTGACACGCAGAAAACAGTAGCAACAAAATGACACGATCAACATGCTACGTTCATTAGTTTGGGTCTAGTCCATCACATGATTCTCCTAATGATGTGATCCCGTTATCAAGTGACAACACTTGCCTATGGTCAGGAAACCTTGACCATCTTTGATCAACGAGCTAGTCAACTAGAGGCTTACTAGGGATAGTGTTTTGTCTATGTATCCACACATGCACTGTGTTTCCAATCAATACAATTATAGCATGGATAATAAACGATTATCATGAACAAAGAAATATAATAATAACTAATTTATTATTGCCTATAGGGCATATTTCCAGCAGTCTCCCACTTGCACTAGAGTCAATAATCTAGTTCACATCACCATGTGATTCCAACGAATCCAGCACCCATATAGTTATGGTGTCTGATCACGTCTTGCTCGTGAGAGAGGTTTTAGTCAACGGTTCTGAAACTTTCAGATCCGTGTGTTCTTTACAAATCTTTATGTCACCTTATATATGCTTCTACTATGTGCTATTCGGAAATACTCCAAATATCTACTCTACTATACGAATCCGTTTCACAACTCGTAGTTATTCGGATTAGTGTCAAAGCTTGCATCGACGTAACCCTTTACGACGAACTCTTTAACCACCTCCATAATCGAGAAAAATTCCTTAGTCCATCAGTTACTAAGGATAAATTTTGACCGTTGCTAGTGATTCAATCATGGATCACTCTCTGTACCTCTCAACAGACTTTGAGTCAAGGCACACATCACGTGCGGTACCCAGCATGGCATACTTCAGATTCTACGGCCAAGGCATAGAAGACGACCTTCGTCTATTCTCTTTATTCTGTCGGGGTCGGGTTTTGAGTCTTACTCAAATTCACACCTCACAACGCAACCAAGAACTCCTTCTTTGTTGATCTATTTTGAACTCCTTCAAAAACTTGTCAAGGCATGCATCTTGTTGAAACTTCCATTAAGCGCTTTCGATCTATCTCCATAGATCTTTGATGCTCAACGTTCAAGTAGCGCAATCCAGGTACTCCTTTGAAAACTCCTTTCAAACAACCTTGTATGCTTTATAGAAATTCTACATTACTTCTGATCCACAATATGTCAACCACATATACTTATCAGAAATTCTATAGTGCTCCCACTCACTTGTTTGGAAATACAAGTTTCTCATAAACCTTGTACAAACCCAAAATCTTTGATCATCTCATCAAAGTGTATATTCCAACTCCGAGATGCTTGCACCAGTCCATTGAAGGATCGCTGGAGCTTGCATACTTGCTAGTATATTTAGGATCGACAAAACCTCCTGGTTGTATCACATACAATGTTTGCTCAAGGAAACCGTCGAGGAAACAATGTTTTGACATCCTATGTGCAATATTTCATAAATAATGCAGCAACTACTAACATAATTCTAACAGACTTTCAGCATCGCTATGAGTGAGAAAGTCTCATTATAGTCAATTGTTTGATCTTGTCGGAAACATCTTTGCGACAAGTCGAGCTTTTCTTAATAGTGACTTATCACCATCATCGTCTGTCTTCCTTTTAAAGATCCATCTTTACTCAATAGTCCTATGACCATCAAGTAGTTCTTCCAAAGTCTACACTTTGTTTTCATACATGGATCCTATCTCGGATTTCATGGCTTCCAGCCATTTGTCGGAATCCGGGCCCACCATTGCTTTCTCCATAACTCGTAGGTTCACTGTTGCTCAACAACATGACCTCCAAGACAGGGTTACCGTACCACTCTGCAGTAGTACACGACCTTGTCAACCTACGAGGTTTGTAGTAACTTGATCCGATGCTCGATGATCACCATCATCAGCTTTCACTTCAATTGGTGTAGGCGCCACAGGAACAACTTCCTGCGCCCTGCTACACACTGGTTGAAGTGATGGTTCAATAACCTCATCAAGTTCTACCACCCTCCCACTCAATTCTTTCGAGAGAAACCTTTCCTCGAGAAAGGATCCGTTTCTAGAAACAAACACTTTGCTTTTGGATCTGAGATAGGAGATGTACCCAACTGTTTTGGATATCCTATGAAGATGCATTTATCCGCTTTGGGTTTGAGCTTATTCGACTGAAACTTTTTCACACAAGTGTCGAAGCCCCAAACTTTCAAGAAACGACAGTTTAGATTTCTCTAAACCTCAGTCTACACTGTGTCATCTCAACGGAAATACGTGGTGCACTATTTAAAGTGAATACGGTTGTCTCTAACGCATAACCCATAAACGATAGTGGTAATTCAATAAGAGACATCATAGCATGCACCATACCAAATAGTGCGTGGCTATGCCGTTCAGACAGATCATCACACTATGATGTTCCAGGTGGCATGAACTGCGAAACAATTTCCACATTGTCTTAACTGCGTACCAAAACTCATAACTCAGATATTCATTTCTATGATCATATCGTAGACAGTTTATCCTCCTGTTACGACGAACTTCACTCCTGAAACAGAATTGAACTTTTCAATATTTCAGACTTGTGATTCATTAAGTAAATACTCTTGTATCTACTTGGATCGTCAATGAAGTAAGAACATAATGATATCCACTGCGTGCCTCAGCACCCATTGGACTGCATACATCAAAATGTATTACTTCCAACAAGTTACTATCTTGTTTCATCTCAATGAAAACAAGGCCTCGCTCATGTGGTATGATTTGCATGTCACTAGTGATTCAAAATCAAGTGAGTATAAAGATCCATCAGCATGGAGCCTCTTCATGCAATTTATACCAACATGACTCAAGCGGCAGTGCCACAAGTAAGTGGTACTATCATCATTACCTCGTATCTTTTGGCACCAATATCATGAACATGTGTAACACTATGATCGAGATTCAATAAACCATTGAAGTCGATTATTCAAGCAAATAGAGTAACCATTATTCTCTTTAAATGAATAATCGTATTGCAATAAACACGATCCAATCATGTTCATGCTTAACGCAAGCACCAAATAACAATTATTTAGGTTTAACACCAATCCCGATGGTAGAGGGAGTGTGCGACGTTTGATCATATCAACCTTGGAAACACTTCCAACACGTATCGTCACCTCGCCTTTAGCTAGTCTCCGTTTATGCCGTAGCTTTCATTTCGTGTTACTAATCACTTAGCAACCGAACCGGTATCCAATACCCTCGTGCTACTAGGAGTACTGGTAAAGTACACATCAACATCATGTATATCAAATATACTTTTTTCGACTTTTGCCAGCCTTCTTATCTACCAAGTATCTAGAGTTGCTCCACCTCACTGACCGTTCCCCTCATAACAGAAGCACTTAGTCCCGGGCTTGGGTTTAATCTCGGGTCTCTTCATTAGTGCAGCAACTGCTTTGCCGTTTCATGAAGTATCCCTTCTAGCCCTTGCCTTTCTCGAAACTTAGTGGTTTTACTAACCATCAACTATTGATGCTCCTTCTTGATTTCTACTTTCGCAGTGTCAAACATCGCGAATCGCTCAAGGATCATTGTATCTATCCTTGATATGTTATAGTTCATCACGAAGCTCTCACAGCTTGGTGGCAGTGACTTTGGAGAACCATCACTATCTTATCTGGAAGATCAACTCCCACTTGATTCAAGCGATTGTCGTACTCAGATAATCTGAGCACACGCTCAACGATTGAGCTTTTCTCCTTTACTTGTGGACAAAGAATCTTGTCGGAGGTCTCATACCTCTTAACAAGGGCACAAGCATGAAATCACAATTTCATCTCTTTAGAACATCTCTTATGTTCCGTGACGTTTCAAAACGTCTTCGGCGCCTTGCTTCTAAGCCATTAAGTATTTTGTACTGAACTATCGTGCAGTCATCAGAAACGTGTATGTCGGATGTTCACAACATCTACAGACGACGCTTGAGGTGCAGCACACCGAGTGGTGCATTAAGGACATAAGCCTTCTGCGCAGCAACGAGGACAATCCTCGGTTTTACAGACTCAGTCTGCAAAGTTTGCTACTACCAACTTTCAACTAAATTTTCTCTAGGAACATATAAAAACAGTAGATCTATAGCGCAAGCTACATCGTAATTCGAAAATACCATTAGACTATGTTCATGACAATTAGTTCAATTAATCATATTACTTAAGAACTCCCACTCAAAAAGTACATCTCTCTAGTCATTTGAGTGGTACATGATCCAAATCCACTATCTCGAGTCCGATCATCACGTGAGTCGAGAATAGTTTCAGTGGTAAGCATCTCTATGCTAATCATATCAATTATACGATTCATGCTCGACCTTTCAGTCTCATGTGTTCCGAGGCCATGTCTGCACATGCTAGGCTCGTCAAGCTTAACCCGAGTGTTCCGCGTGTGCAACTGTTTTGCACCCGTTGTATGTGAACGTTGAGTCTATCACACCCGATCATCACGTGGTGTCTCGAAACGAAGAACCGTCGCAACGGTGCACAGTCGGGGAGAACACAATTTCGTCTTGAAATTTTAGTGAGAGATCACCTCATAATGCTACCGTCGTTCTAAGCAAGATAAGGTGCATAAAGGATTAACATCACATGCAATTCATAAGTGACATGATATGGCCATCATCATGTGCTTCTTGATCTCCATCACAAAGCACCGGCTAGATCTTCTTGTCACCAGCGTCACACCATGATCTCCATCAACGTGTCGCCATTGGGGTTGTCGTGCTACTCATGCTATTACTACTAAAGCTACGTCCTAGCAATATAGTAAACGCATCTGCAAGCACAAACGTTAGTTTAAAGACAACCCTATGGCTCCTGCCGGTTGCCGTACCATCGACGTGCAAGTCGATATTAACTATTACAACGTGATCATCTCATACATCCAATATATCACATGACATCGTTGGCCATATCACATCACAAGCATACCCCGCAAAAACAAGTTAGACGTCCTCTAATTGTTGTTGCATGTTTTACGTGGTGACCATGGGTATCTAGTAGGATCGCATCTTACTTACGCAAACACCACAACGGAGATATATGAATTGCTATTTAACCTCATCCAAGGACCACCTCGGTCAAATCCGATTCAACTAAAGTTGGAGAAACCGACACTCGCCGGTCATATTTGAGCAACGGAGTTACTCGTAGCGATGAAACCAGTCTCTCGTAAGCGTACGAGTAATGTCGGTCCGAGCCGCTTCGATCCAACAATACCGTGGAATCAAGAAAAGACTAAGGAGGGCAGCAAAACGCACATCACCGCCCGTAAAAACTTTTGTGTTCTACTCGAGAAGGCATCTACGCATGAACCTAGCTCATGATGCCACTGTTGGGGAACGTCGCATGGGAAACAAAAATTTCCTACGCGCACAAAGACCTATCATGGTGATGTCCATCTACGAGAGGGAATTTTCGATCTACGTATCCTCGTAGATCGCACAACAGAAGCGTTAGTGAACGCGGTTGATGTAGTGGAACGTCCTCACGTCCCTCGATCCGCCCCGCGAACCGTCGCACGAACCGTCCCGCGATCCGTCCCACGATCCGCTCCGATCTAGTGCCGAACGGACGGCACCTCCGCGTTCAGCACACGTACAACTCGACGATGATCTCGGCCTTCTTGATCCAGCAAGAGAGACGGAGAGGTAGATGAGTTCTCCGGCAGCGTGACGGCGCTCCGGAGGTTGGTGGTGATCTAATCTCAGCAGGGCTCCGCCCGAGCTCCGCCCGAGCTCCGCATAAACGCGATCTAGAGGAAAAACCGTGGAGGTATGTGGTCGGGCTGCCGTGGCAAAAGTTGTCTCAAATCAGCCCTAATACCTCAGTATATATAGGAGGGAGGGGGAGGGAAGAGGCAACCTCAAACCCTCAAGGTTTGGCCGAAATTGGAGGTGGAGGAGTCCTACTCCAATCCTACTTGGAGTAGGATTCCACCTTCCCACTTGGAAACTCTTTCCACCTTGTGTTTTTTCCTTCTCAAACCTTATGGGCCTTAGTGGGAACTTATTCCAGCCCACGAGGGGCTGGTTTATCTCTTCCCATAGCCCATGAGACCCCTTGGGGCGTGACACCCCTCCCGATGGTCCCCGGCACCCCTCCCGGCACTCCCGGTACACTACCGATGAGCCCGAAACTTTTCCGGTGACCAAAACAGGACTTCCTATATATCAATCTTTACCTCCGGACCATTCCGGAGCTCCTCGTGACGTCCTGGATCTCATCCGGGACTCCGAACAACATTCAGTAACCAACCATATAACTCAAATACGCATAAAAGCACGTCGAACCTTAAGTGTGCAGACCCTGCGGGTTCGAGAACTATGTAGACATGACCCGAGTGACTCCTCGGTCAATATCCAATAGCGGGACCTGGATGCCCATATTGGATCCTACATATTCTCCGAAGATCTTATCAGTTGAACCTCAGTGTCAAGGATTCATATAATCCCGTATGTCATTCCCTTTGTCCTTCGGTATGTTACTTGCCCGAGATTCGATCGTCAGTATCCGCATACCTATTTCAATCTCGTTTACCGGCAAGTCTCTTTACTCGTTCCGTAATACAAGATCCCGCAACTTACACTAAGTCACATTGCTTGCAAGGCTTGTGTGTGATGTTGTATTACCGAGTGGGCCCCGAGATACCTCTCCGTCACACGGAGTGACAAATCCCAGTCTCGATCCATACTAACTCAACGAACACCTTCGGAGATACCTGTAGAGCATCTTTATAGTCACCCAGTTACGTTGCGACGTTTGATACACACAAAGCATTCCTCCGGTGTCAGTGAGTTATATGATCTCATGGTCATAGGAACAAATACTTGACACGCAGAAAACAGTAGCAACAAAATGACACGATCAACATGCTACGTTCATTAGTTTGGGTCTAGTCCATCACATGATTCTCCTAATGATGTGATCCCGTTATCAAGTGACAACACTTGCCTATGGTCAGGAAACCTTGACCATCTTTGATCAACGAGCTAGTCAACTAGAGGCTTACTAGGGATAGTGTTTTGTCTATGTATCCACACATGCACTGTGTTTCCAATCAATACAATTATAGCATGGATAATAAACGATTATCATGAACAAAGAAATATAATAATAACTAATTTATTATTGCCTATAGGGCATATTTCCAGCAGTCTCCCACTTGCACTAGAGTCAATAATCTAGTTCACATCACCATGTGATTCCAATGAATCCAACACCCATATAGTTATGGTGTGTGATCACGGCTTGCTCGTGAGAGAGCTTTTATTCAACGGTTCTAAAACTTTCAGATCCGTGTGTTCTTTACAAATCTTTATGTCATCTTATAGATGCTGCTACTATGTGCTATTCGGAAATACTCCAAATATCTACTCTACTATACGAATCCGTTTCACAACTCGTAGTTATTCGGATTAGTGTCAAAGCTTGCATCGACGTAACCCTTTACGATGAACTCTTTAACCACCTCCATAATCGAGAAAAATTCCTTAGTCCATCAGTTACTAAGGATAAATTTTGACCACTGCTAGTGATTCAATCATGGATCACTCTCTGTACCTCTCAACAGACTTTGAGTCAAGGCACACATCAGGTGCGGTACCCAGCATGGCATACTTCAGATTCTACGGCCAAGGCATAGAAGACGACCTTCGTCTATTCTCTTTATTCCGCCGGGGTCGGGTTTTGAGTCTTACTCAAATTCACACCTCACAACGCAACCAAGAACTCCTTCTTTGCTGATCTATTTTGAACTCCTTCAAAAACTTGTCAAGGCATGCATCTTGTTGAAACTTCCATTAAGCGCTTTCGATCTATTTCCATAGATCGTTGATGCTCAACGTTCAAGTAGCGCAATCCAGGCACTCCTTTGAAAACTCCTTTCAAACAACCTTGTATTCTTTACAGAAATTCTACATTACTTCTGATCCACAATATGTCAACCACAGATACTTATCAGAAATTCTATAGTGCTCCCACTCACTTCTTTGGAAATACAAGTTTCTCATAAACCTTGTACAAACCCAAAATGTTTGATCATCTCATCAATATGTAAACAGACTAGAATGACGTGTAGGTTAATGCGCTCGACTTTATTTTGTCGTTTAACAAACATAATATATGTTTAGGACACATCTCGACAGATTTCGAAGTTAATGTGTTGGGTCGTCTAGGAAATGCTATATGTCATTTTCGACCTCATTTAAAATGCCTAGATAGGTAGTTTATTTGTGCTTCACCTCCTGCCATGTTTAACAACATTTAATATTGTCATGTACCTAAACGAGAGTGAACTAAATATTTTAATGCGGAGTTTCGTCAATATGCAACTCATTGCATATTGAGCTTCACTTAATGTGTAGTGTTTGATTGTTGTGAATTGACATGCCATGCCTTGCATAATTGAAATGGCCATGCACCATATTAGGTCGTGCATAATATCATGCATGTGCCGTGGTGAATATTGCGTGTTGATTCTTGTTTCCAGTTTGCTTCTTCTCGATAGTGTTCCGAACCGCTTCGGAGTGTGAGGATTCATTCGACTACGTTGGTTCGTCTGCTTCACGGAGTCGATCTTCTTCCAAGCGGGATCACAGGCAAGATGTTCGTTTCCCTAGATACCATTATTATCATTGACATGCAAGTTCTATCATTTCTCTCGCTATGTCTCGATGCCTACCACCTGTTAAATGTAAACCCCTCAACAACGCCATGAAACTTTCAACCTTCTACAACCTAGCAAACCACCAATTGGCTATGTTACCGCTTGCTTAACCATTGGATAGCATTGCTAGTTGCAGGTGCAGTTGCAGTTGCTTCCATGTGATAACATGGGTTCCTTGTTATATCACCATATTAATTGCTATTTAATTTAATGCGCCTATATACTTGGTAAGAGGTGGAAGGTCCGGCCTTCTAGCCTGGTGTTTAGTTCCACCTTTGTCGCCTTAGTTTTGGCTATCGGTGTTATATTCCACAATTGAGGGCTCCTAACATGATCGGGGTTGTTATGGGGACCCCCTTGATAATTCGTTTAAGTTTAAGACTTGTCTCGCAAGGCCCAACTTTGGTACTATTTGCCTAATAACTAATGAACCACTTAGGGAGTAATTAACCCGAGGAAACTTAATCAACAACCCGGACCAGTGCTCCTCATGAGTTTTGGTCCACCCACCTAGCGGTCGGTGGTGCCACCTTGGGGAAACTCAAGGCGTCTAGCTATCGTCCAGTTTGCATAGACGGTTGATGCCCGTAGATTGAGAGCACACGGCTCTAGATGCGGATCTGGTTCACCGGGTGGCCTTGCTGGACATGTTTTTTCTTTTACGAAATATCTTGTGCATCGGGATTCCGATGATGCTTTGGGTTATCTCAGATTTGAGGTTTTCCACTAAGGAATCCGAGAAGATCACGAGTTTCGCGATCGAGGCTTTCTATGCGACTTGTGGTAATTTGTGATGGACTAGTTGAAGCACCCTTGCAGGTAAAATCTTTCGGAAATCCGTGCCCACGGTTATGTGGAAAACTTGGAAACTTTGTTTAACATCCGGTTCTAGGTAACTTGAAGTAAGCTTAATTAAAATGTGCCAACAGTGTGCGTAACCGTGACTGTCTCTCTCATGAGTTCCTTTCTCCGATTGAGGACACGGTGGGGTTATGTCTGACGTAAGTAGGTGTTCATGATCATTCATTTGATCATCATTAATTTACGTCCTTATGCGTAGCTCATCCCCCTCTTTTGTTCTTTACTCGTAAGTTAGCCACCTCAAATAAATGCTTAGTCGCTTGCTGCAGCCTCACCACTTAACCATACCTCACCCATTAAGCTTTGATAGTCTTGATACCTTTGGAAATGAGATTGCTGAGTCCCGTGTGGTTCACAGATTACTACAACACCAATTGCATGTACAAGTAAATTGATACTAAGACATGAGCGCGATGATTGTGCTATTGGAGTTTCTTCTTCTTCATCGTCGATGTAGGTTGGGTTCCAAGCCGGCAACCTTGGATAGCAAGGATGGACGTCGTTCTTTTATCGTTTGTTTTCGTCCGTAGTCAGACCCTGCTCTTCTTCATGATTAATGTATATTGTTGTATTGAGGTGAACTTGTTGTAGCTTGTGGCGAGTGTAAGCCAATTCCATATACTCATCTCTTCGGTACATGTACTTGTAAGGATATCCATTCTTGCGAAGCGACGAGATGCGCTTCTATCCCTGTTGAGGCCCTCATGCAAAAATAAGGATAGTATCGCATCTTGGGTGTTACACTATGTAAGAGCTTTTGGTTTAGCAAATTCCACATATTGAACCTTCATTTAGTCTTCCATGATTGGTGGCACTCAAAGCATATTTTTACAACAAACAATTTCAGTCAAACATAGAATAACATGGGGGTTTAATGTTTCACCTCCTAACTTATTTATCTCACGGATAATGTCAAAAATAATAACTCATGATCACTTATACGTCTTCATCGTCTCTATATTTTTTATTGTTCCTCCTACTATTTTATCAATCTTATATACTTTAGATGCCATTTTATATATTTTTTGGTAACTTACCTATTAACCTAGTGTCGGTTCGTGTTTTTGTCTATTTTCTTATTTCGCAGGAAACCAATACCAAAGGAAAGCCAAATGGAATGAAACTTTATGATGTTTTTTCTGGACCAGAACATACCCTAGGAGCCTCAGGAGGAGACAATGTTGCATGAGGGAGCCAGAAGCTCACGCCGCGCACCAAGGGCATGCCGTGTGATCTTGTGGGCCCCTCGTGGCTCTCGTGAACCGCCTCTTCGTCCTATAAATTCACATATATTCCAGAAACCCTAAAAAGTGCCCCAAAACAAATTTTCCACCACCGCAAGTCTCAGTTCTTCCGTGGTCACATCTGGAGGCCTCCGCCAATACTCAGCTAGAAGGGCAATAGGTCACGAGGCCATCTTCATCAACCTTGTTGCCTCCATAATGATGTGTGTTAAAGGACGTGGATGTCGCCTAGAGGGGGGGGTGAATAGGCGCTTTCAAATAATTACGGTTTAGGCTTGAATAAATGTGGAATAAAACTAATGTTTAATTAGTCAAGCACAAAACCTAAAACAACTAGGCTCACCTATGTGCACCAACAACTTATGCTAATCAAGGTAAACGACTAAGTGATAGCAAGATATATAACAAGAAACAATATGGCTATCACAAAGTAAAGTGCATAAGTAAAGGGCTCGGGTAACAGATAACTGTTGGCATTCCGGGAATGGGGGTACCCAGACCTGCTTGCCTGCGACCCAGGGCTGGCCCATTTCGTCAACGCAAGATCGACAAGGAGCAGCACCACCTTGAACAAAGCCATCGTGAGGGGCCAAGCCTCATGAGAGGGAGCAGCGTCAACACCCGCAGGGGGCTTCCTCAGGACCCCTCGAGAGCGGCGGATATTCCGAGGCAAGGTCGGGCTCACGAGTCAAGGGTGACGCCATGAAAGGACAGGCGAGCGGCAGATGGCAGGGCTGGACGGTTTTCCCTTCGGTACAAAGGAGTTGGGGGGCGTACAGGTTCCCCAAAGGTTTCCCTTCTGGTGCAACAAAACCGCAGTCTCCCGCCAGTAGGGAAAACGTCATCCGTGGGCCCGTCTATGCAGGGCGGACAGTTACTTTGCAAGCGAAGACTATCTTTGGCAGGGGAGCATGTTCCCATGTGCCCCTTCAAAATTGGCCGCTGTGGGATCCCTTCCCGCCGAAGCTATGAGGGAAGAGGACCCGGGCCGCCGCTATAAATAGATAGGGAAGGATACTGGAGAAGGGGAGTTCATTCGGACAGTAGAACATCACCCTAGGGCACTCAGCCTCCGGAGGCTCAAGAACATTGTACTAACTCACCCATCTCTTCCGTGAGAGGCAATCCACCAAAAGCACGAGTAGGGTTTTACGCTTCGCAGCGGCCCGAACATGGGTAAATTGTTGTGTCTTGTGTTCCCCTCGCCATCAGGTGAGTCCTGCATCGTTTCCATCGAGTAGTGAGTTAGGCGAGGCGAAGCAGGGAAATCTTCATACACACCCCAGTGTTCGAATCCTTAGGGTTTTGCGAAGCCCGAAATTTGACATTTGGCGCGCTAGGTAGGGGGCATGTCGAGGTCCCTCCCCAAAGTTCGTCTCGCCGTGGCTGACCGCGTCCATGGCGAGGGAACGACGAGTCCGCACGGAGAGACGTGTTGCCCGCGTGGTGCGAACGGCGTGGGCAGGCCACGATGCCTAGCTGCCCCCGTCCGCCCCGGTGCCCGACGGACATGCTGGATAGACTTCGAACAAGCACCCGGGTCTGCCATCATCGCCAGCCGTGCGACATCCCCACATCGCCGAGGCTCCTCCGCGTGTTCCGTTGGCACCTCCCCTCGTCCGAGCTTGCCAACACCCGACGCACCGGCATGTCGCTCTGCTGGTGGCATACTAGCTCAGGCGCCAGCACACCGCGTGTGACCGTCGCGTCAGAGGTCACGCGCGCCACCTTGGGTTCTCTGCCGTCGGAGAAGTCTAACATCGTCCCCACGCGAGCCGTGCCCACCAGCGCGCGCCGCCTGGACCTGCAACGGAATGACTGTGTGAGCGCGCCCACGAGCGCGCCTCAAACCTCCATCAAGGCTCGCCCCCGTGGAGGATCTGGCGAGAGCAGATGGGGGTGTAAGATTCGGTTCCGCTTGGGGGCGTCATCCAGCGTTCCCCGATGTGCTTATCGAAGCAGGGAGAGAGCATCAAAGGCCTGACTACATCAACCCTCGAGGGCTTGAGCGAGCCGGCGACAACCATGCCGCCCCGTCTATGCACCGCGGAGGAGATCCCACGGGCCATCACTACAATAGGAGGCACAAGCACGACCCTACGGACCGCCCCCACACGAACAAGTATGAACAACGTTGTGGGGGTGATCCAAGGGGGTGGCTCCGTGAGGGTGCCCAGCGTGGGTACGCTCGTGGGGCACGCCTGCTGGTTGGGGACTGCTTCACGCACGCGTCTGGGTCTGGGGATCGGGGACCTCTCGCCTTGGACAGGGTGGACGCACTCTCGTGTTCAGGTCGAGGGGCCCGAACCTGGGGACGGAGGGTGGAACATACGCCCATGTTCCCGGGCCGGATGAACCCAACCTAGGGGCCGAGGGTGGTATATCCGCTCCCGCCCCCAGGGCACGCGACACTCACCTGGCGACGGAGGGTGGAGCACGCGCCCATGTCACCGGTGCAGGCTTCGTTCGATTACCAGCAGGTGTTTGGGTACCCGTCGCTACCCCTAGGCTAGGTCAGACCAGGGTGGGGGCACGACCCATGGTATCAGCTAGGGAACCCTGGGGGCTCTAGCGAGGTGTGCTGGGGCACCGCCCCGGGATCCCGCACCCGCCGCCAGGGCGAGTCTTCCGACCGGAGGGTGCAAGGGGCTCCCCCCACGCTTGGGGGCTCGTTCAGGGTGGGTCATGCCACCAGCCTGGGGATCGCAAGAGGGGCGCACGCTCATGAGGCGTGGAGCCCTCAAAGCATCCCAGGGTCCCGCATCAACCCGTAGCACCTCGGCACAACACCGCAACGCCCCAGCGCCACCACCACATAGACTCTGCATCGTCCTTCAATCCTTTCGGAACCTACTTCATCCCGTGACACTCTCACATAATAACGAGCCAAGGCGGTACACGCCCAGGCCCCCCCGAGGACGCAGAAGGGGCCCATCCCGCGCTGGTGGGGAAGACGAAGGAAATCAATACAGTCTGCCAATGACTTCCGGAATCAGCCGCCTAATGCCTTGGGGGTAGGGACACTCGCGAGGACAAAGCGTCCTCGCGACCTCCTGGATACACCCACCATTACACTCTCACGTAATAACGAGCCAAGGATGTATATGCCCGCCCCCCTCGAGGACACGGAAGGGGTCCACTCCACGCCTAGTGGAAGACCTTAACTCCGCGCTGGGTGAAGACAGAGGCAGTGAATAGCTAGGATGCCGGACGCGACTTCTTTTCGTTCCTTCATTTCTGTATTAAATTGAGGCCCTCTAAAGGCTTTTCCTTTCCGTTGTATCCTGAGCTGTCAAAGGCTCGCAAGTTCCCCGTTTGACGTTTTGAAAAGAAAAGGAGGGTGGGGATTTCGTTTTTGTGTTCTCGCGTCTTGTCGGACTCGTGTTCCCTTTTCCCATTTGCTCTGATTGATGTTTCGCGAGAACCTCGGGGATCTTCGGTCCTCCTAGGACAATCGCAGAAGGGATGGAATGCAGAATCGCTCGAGCGCCAGAGAGGAGGCTCCTGGGTCCCACCTCAGGAGCATTACCGGTCATAATGCCACTCGCCGCTATCGGCGAAGATTCGGTCAACGCCGGGAGCGGCGAGGCCCCGCCCAGTGAAGCGCGAGCTTCGCAGTGACAGGGATATGTGTGGGATTGGGACCTGACCTGACGAAGCAGAGCGGCTTGGGTGTGAAAGGGGGCTCCTGAGCAGCGCACCTCGGGGGCCTCACCGGTCACAATGCCACCCGCACCCCCGGGGCGTCCGGGCCTGGCCTCGTGAGGAGTAACCTTGGTAATGGATTGCGTTGCATGGCGGCAGAGAGATGTGCGGGACCGGTACCTATAGACACATAGTGCTGAAAGGGTCTTCAAACCATCCCAAAAGCAGTAAGGAGACATGGGAACGAGGCCACGCTCGTAGGACAAAACATTAGCATTTCAACATCTCAGGTTGGCGACGACCGCAGCCAGAATAGAAGCGCCACACGTACATTGACACCAGGAAACACGTCAAAAGGTACCCACCAAACATGACCTAGCTAATGTTTAAATTAACACATGAACCTATCAGGAGGACACGATTGAGGATCATGAGGGCACGTCCTCATCGGGGTCCATGTCGTGGCCCTCTGGAGCAAGCCGTGCCACCAGGTCTTCCACATGAACCTCGACCCACTCAGCCAGGGCAGCGCGGATCATCTCCGCCACCGGATCCATCACCGAAGTGAAGTCGAAATTAGGGTCAAGGCGAAGAAGGTGACTAAAGATGTCCGAGGTATCCTAACCTAAAAGTTCTTGGCTCTTCTCCTCCACGAGCGCAAGGACCTTCCCGACGCTCGCCTCAAGACGCTCCACGACGCGGCAGAAAAATCCCAAGTACCCGGAGTCATCGGGAATGAGGGGACCAGAAACGCCTTCCCCGTAGATGTCGCCCAGGGCGCGGGAAGACCTCCACTCAAGGGACTGGAACATCTTGGAGCGTTCAAGTTGGAGGCTGTGAGCGTGGGTGGCCTCTTCGGAAGCCTCTTCAACCAGGGAAGACGTGCCTTTCACCTGTTTGCAGATGTTCGACAGCTTACCTTCGGCGATGGCCTGCGCATCTAGTGCGGCGTGCCGGCTTTCCATTTCCTGAACTAACCTCCTCCGGAGGGCGTTGACCTCAATTTGCAGATAGTCATGGTGCCTAAGGAAGCGGGATTCCTGGAGCTTCAACTTCGCACGATAATCAAGGAGAAGGGAACGTCGGGCCTGTGCCACCCTCCTGTCTACCTCCTCCTCAAGCTTCGCCTCACGAGAGGCAAGGGACTCCTAGGCAAGCAACAACAGGTGCTCCCGCGTCTCTAACCGCTCCTTCTCCAAGCACTTCTCCACCCCTTTAAGCACCAGCGAGTCTGCGAAAGCTCCAGGACCGACAATGAAGGATTTCGCCGGTGGCCCCCCCAGGGAGCCATTGGTGGAGCTTGCGCCTCAAGATGGGCGATGAGGGCGCATAACTCCTTGTGGCGATCCTCGGAGGCCCTGCGACGACAATCAGCCTCGCGAGCCTCAGCAAGGGCGCGATTGCGGGTTTCTACCGGAACAACAAGGGATGCTTCTGCCTCTGCGTGGGTGCGATCCCGCTGCAGACGGCCGAGGTTCACGGCGACTTCAAGCTAACGCCACCCTAACGCAAGGTACTGGCGTTCACTTTCCCGGCGGGCCTCGTGACTGACAAGCCCCACCCCAGACGTTGAAGCGCGTCTGTAGCGGTGCGAAACAGGCCCCAGGGTGAGGCGGGCGAATCCGTGACAGGATCGAGAGGCAGACGGGGCTCCTCATTCCCCAAATATTGGACAGAAGAAGCGCGCAAGGGGGCTAGGGGCTCCCCTGGGCCCGTTCCTTCGATGTCAGGCGCCCCATGAGGCCCCTCATCACCATGCTGGCGGGGCCCATGGGAAAGGAGCGGCAAGGCCCCGGTAGGTACCACAGGCGAAGGGAAAGGCACCCCCTCGAAGAACCGAAGGCCTCCAACGCAGAAGGCCGCAGGGGGTTCGTGCGCAGGAGGCTCCGGAGACCGGGCCCTCTGGAGTGCGAGGGAAGAAGCCGTGGGACCCCCAACAGCCTCCGGAGTAGGCGGCGCTAATCCGACCCCCTGGCCATCGAGAGGATACATGAGGAACAGAGGCTTAGAAGGCCGGCGCGTTAAGAAGGACAGAAAGGGAGACAGACGCTTACTCGTCAACGACCATCCACTTCATCCTCGTCGGAGCACCACGCGCCAGGCCCGGCCGCCCACGAATGACTTCCTCTTTCGGCTGGTAGGGGCACCCCGACAGAGGCGCTCGGCAACCCTCGAGCGAGGCACGGTAGCGGAGACGGCATTTTCCATTGTCGGTTGATCATCACCACCAACCCCAGCCCGACATGGAGCCAGGGCTGGGGGGGGGCAGGCGCTAGTGTGTCACCCACCACGATCCTGGAGGCAGCTGCGCGATCAGGGTCATGGCGGGGCTGAACCCCAGGAGGCACGACCCCCTGGGAATGTTCCCTCCCCTCAGGAAGGAACCCCCATTCGTCGAAGAGCGGCATCTCCACGGTGAGACCCTTCAGAGCTTTGAGGCGGTACAACGGCTGGCCGTCAGGGGGAAGCTCGTCAGGATTGCCGCCGGTTAACGGACGGAGCAACTCATGCAGAACATCAGAGGAAAAGGGGGCGGCTTGAGGCCACATCGAGTCGCCAGGCCCTGTATAAGCCCACATTAGGCGGGAGTGGCGTTGAAGGGGAGAAATCCGCCGACAGATGAACTCGTGCACCACCATCGCCATTGACACTCGCGTGCGCCTCAGCTGTTCCAGATGGGTCAAGACCGGCGCAAGCCGGGGGTCGCTGAGCTCCTCGCGCTCCCACCTGCGTTTCGGCATCGCCGAGGACGAAGGATGTTGAAACAAAGCTCCTACCCCGGTAGCTTCAACCAGCACCCACTGCCGCCGGAACCCTTCTGCCTCGGGGAGGAGCTCGACGCTCGGGATCTCAGGGGTTGACACGTCATCAACTTTCAAGAACGCACACCCAGAGCACTGCATCTTGGAGGCCAACTCAAGGGAGAAGAAGTGGCAGAGTAATGCCACGGAGGGAGTGACGCCGACAAAGGCCTCGCACAAGAACGCGAAGGCAGAGAGGAGGATCAAGGAGCACGGGTCCAGATGAAGCGCGTGAATCTGGTAATGCGAAGCACCGCATAGAGGAAGCCCGAGAATGGTGACAACACACTCGAAAGGAGGGCATGGAAATGGAGAGGAATCGCGGCAGACGCCTCTTCGCCCCGAGGCCATGATCCCAGCCAAATCTTAGTGGCCCCTGATGATGATATGATGTATATACTTCTCGCACCTCGTTGGTTACCCCAAGTGGAAGGTTGAGATGTAGTCAGCAGCAAGTTTTCCCTTACTCGGAGACTGTAAGGTTTATCGAACCAGGAGGACTCCTAGGATCAACAAGTAGGTGTCCGCTGTCCTGGCTAGCAGAAGACATGGACCTGCACACACACAATTAACTTTGCTCCCAACGAGTACAGAGAGGTTGTCAATCTCTCCGTCCTTGTAGTTTGCAAAGGATCAAAACACAAGCGGGAATAGTAATAGTGATTGCAATGGAAAAGTAAATGAACACGGTAAATGGTGGAGGTGTATACAATGATGGTGATATGGACCGGAGTCACATGATGTTCACTAGTGATGTCTCTCTCCCAAAATACGATAAACAACTATGCTCGGGTAAACAAATTACAGTTGGGCAATTGACAGAATTATAGAAGCACCACAATGCTAATTATGCTACTTGATAGTTAGAGGTTCAATAGTAATGGGCAGTACGCCAAGACAAGTAGACTGTTTATTCACCAACATCTACTTACTAATCATCCACCTTGAGATATCTATCGAGAACATCTCTCCGGTATTAAGTTGCGAGCCCCACCCAAAGTGTAAACTCAAAGCAACGGACAACTGCATTAATGAACCCACAATCATGCATAACGCTCCCTCTTGGAGTTACAATATACTACTCGACCAAAGCAATAAATAGCAACGAAGAACATGCATGAATCACTAAGGAACATAATATAAAAGGATAATCAAATATATAATTCATAACAATCTGAACATAATCTCATAATCCATCGGATCCCAACAAACCGAGCATAGCAATAGCAAGAGAATTACATAGATGCCTTGATCATGTAGGTTAGCTCACAAGGACTAGCCATTGAAGCACAAGATTGGAGAGAAGACATCACATAGCTACTGGTCATGGACCCATGGTCCAAGGGGAACTACTCACGGTAGGTCTGGGAAGCGTCCATGGCGGTGCACAAGCTCCCGGAGGTCAATCCTCCCACCGGCAGGGTGCCGGGAAGAGGTCTCGTGACGCCCCTGATCTCGAAAGCGCTGCAGCGGTGGAACGATGGAGAAATTCGGGATTATGGATCCTCTATAGGGTTTTCCTCGTCAAGGGGTAAATAAAGGAAAAAGGAGGGCACCGGAGGAGGTGGGACCCACCTAGGCGGCCTCTTGGCGACCAGGGGGTAGGCCGCGCCCACAGGTCGCCTGGGCGGCCCCTGGGCCCCCTCTGGCCCATCTTCGATGATCTGGAAGCTTCCGGTATGCTGATTTTTATATATTTTTCTCGGGATTTTTCGAGCTTCGGAAAATTGGGTAAAAGCCCCTACAAAATAGACATCGGTAGGCAGAAACTGGCACTGAGTACACTGAGTTAGTAGGTTAGTCCAAATATGTGAAAAATGATATAAAAGTGTAGCAAAACATATAACAATGTCGCCCAAAAGATCATGGAACAAGCAGAAATTATAGATACGTTTGGGACGTATCAACATCCCCAAGCTTAATTTATGGTCGTCCTCGAGTAGATAAATGATAACACAATAATTTCTGTGGTGACATGCTAACACACATATACGAACTTCAAAGTAAAGCAAGTAAGATATGCAATTCAAGTCAAGACAATGACAAGCAAGAGTCTATATCTAGTATTGAATTTAGCAAAGTAAGAACATAAAGGTGCAAGAGCTCTCGCTGTCCGTGACTCGAATGTCTCCAAATGGTGTTTGCATACAAGAAGTGGGAGATGGATTGAGATCATAAAATATATATTTTAATTGATAACTCAATCTACTAGAATTTCACACTTGGTCTCCTTCGAAATCTTATTTTGACTCATCCCCAGACCACTAGTCAGGCACAAGTCAAAATGATCCTCTCCCTTTCGACTTTGAGTACTCATGTAATGGATCAGCGTAAGCAAGATATGTTGGTACTTAGGATGGCAAATAGAATAATGACGGGGAAGGAATACAAAAAGGTGTGAAAGGCTCACATCAATGAGGACAACCATAGGCGAGAGAAAGCCAAATGATAGATATGATGTGAGGAGTAGGGATTGTAATGTAACGGATGCACAGATGAGCTAAGGTAAGCTCTACAATGGAATTAGTGGGGGTGCATCCAACTTGTTTGCTGATGAAGACCTAGAGCTCATTTGAGGAGGCTCATCATTGGAATATGCAAACCAAGTTCTATAGTGTAAGGGTCCCCACATAGTTATGCATGAATGATAATCTCTATGTAGTACAAATACTGCAATGGAGTATGAGTGTGGATCTTTCAAAAGGAATAGTAGTGTTGCCCCCTTCTGTCTTTTTTCCTTTTTTTTCTTTTTGTGGCCTCTTTGGCTCTTTCTATTTATCTCTCATTTGTCCTCTTTGGGATCTTTTAATTTCTCCTCTTTGGGATATTTTCCTCACTTAAGGGCGACACTCTATGTTCTACAAGAGTAAAACGAAGATCTTCACACTTTATAAGAAGTACTCAACATAAAGACAAATGAAAACTATCATGATGTATGCAAATGTATGCCTCTGCCAGTGTAGCAGGATATGCAATCAAACTAGCGTGTCATGTAGCAATAATAAGGGCAAGGCCCAACTATCATGCGGCTCCTCGATCAAGCAAAAGCATGTATGACATGAAGATCAAGTCATGAGATGGTGGATGTTGCCTGGCAACGTATCTCGGAAAGGCTATGGAAATGCCTTAATAGGTAGGTATGATGGCTGTTTTGAGGAAAGATATAATGAGGCTTATGATGACAGAGTGTATCATGCTAAGGGTTTCGATGCACCGGCGAAGTTTGCACCAACTCTCAAGGTGAGAAAGGGCAATGCACGGTACCGAAGAGGCTAGCAAAATATGGATGGTGGAAGTGCCAACAATCGAATACTCTCATTAGTCCAAAGAACTCATACACTTATTATCAGTAACTCTCTATCTAGTTAGGAAATTCACAAAGAGACAAGTACCTAGAGGAGTAGTGTTTGGGGGTTTGGTTATCCTTGCGCATCCTCGACCCATGGTAACGTGAGGGTACTCTATATATTCCAACTCCTCCAGAGGTTAGCGATCAATCTAGTAGCTAGAGTTCTCAACTAATTTTTAGTTTTTGAAAAACACACGGATTTCCCAAAATACGACACCTATCACTAATAGGCTCAAGCTCTTGGCACCAATAGTCCAAACATTACTCAAATCAATACCTCAAAATTATTGCAAGTTACTACTATACTTAAATAGCAACTTGAAGAGGAGCATGCGCTTAGTTAAAATTTTGTACTTTGACAATCACTTGATCTTATTTAAACAAAAAAATTAAACACACAATAGCAAAAAAATGTTTTAGAAGTCCCTCTTATCAAGATATGTTAGACAACAATAAAGCATTTAACACTTCACCATAGTTAGTTAAAGACATAGTTGCACCCATTATATACTAGTAAAAGGCATGTGTCATTTACGAAACATTGAAATTTCTAGAGAAACTGATGATGCAAAAACTAGTGATGCATCCAACATTTCATACATATTAAGAACGTGTAATTTTCAGCTAGTAAATATTTAACCTAGCAACACTATTTCACTTATTTTGTCATAGTAGGTTACATGTTTCTCCGAGCAATGCTGTAAAATGGGAGGGGAAAACTACCATCTCTGAACTAGGAAGTACACCAATAGCAGCATATTACTTATGTTCAGCTTATTGCTCATCAATTTTTCAGCATTCATTAAAATAAATTGAGCAACTGAGTTATGTATCCCGAAGTCTGAAATATAATATTTTCTTGTAACCAAGTAGTTGATTCAGAGTTTAAATCCCACTGCTTTTTTTTCTTGGCATACATGATCATATTACTACTACCATCATGTCACATCATTGATACCTTTTGCCATTGTACACTATAGAGCTAGTGGTAAATACCAAGCTCGAAAATTGGTTACTGCAGTAGTAGAGATAACAATATTTACATCATGCATTTGCTTCACAAGTCAGAAATGTGCGTCTACACAATATATAGTGTGATGAGTAATGCAGAGGAAGTAATGTGTGATCATACATGTTCGTCCTTTCTCATACTTGTCCCTCATCACCAAAAACTTGAACCGGTAACTGTACTTATCGCTTCCATACCATTCGCTTGATCACAATTAATCCTTTCATCCATGTGTCTAAAAAAGTTAAAAAAACAACCAAAAAGGGATAAGCACTTCATATTGTTGTATCATTACATGAATGCTCTTGCAATCACTAGCACTTATATAGACTTGAATTCATAGGGATGTATAAAAAGTAGATAGGTGTCAATACTAGAACTAGATACACTAATCGCGAAGGGTGGACAAGCAACTCACAAGTATGGACTTGCAACACTTGTAAAATTTTGTTGGCATTCATTATTCATAAACTATGATGCAACTTATTATGGACATTGTAAGAACCGGGAAGATCTATGCTAGCAATATGCAGATTCATTAATAAGTACGGGAGAACTCAAACTTTTGCAGAAACATGAAATAAACCAACATCATTTTAATGACTTCTAAGCATCATTGAGGATCAGTGGTTACAAGTAACAGTTTGCTTACTTCTAAGATCTGAAATAGAACGTCAAATTTATACAGCAAGGAGTGTAGGGTGAACATAAAAACAAGTGATAATTGGATCTATGTAGCAAGCAAAAGTGGGAGGAGGGAAGGACAGAGGTACCTCGGTTTAGGAGGGGAGTAAAAGTAGGACGATGATGATGGTGGAGAAGATGTGCTCGGTGGAGGGAGAAGCAGCGGTTGGTCTTTTTTGACCATGCAGGTCCGGTGGCAGGAGGGCCACCTAGTGGCATCCGTGGAGAAGCCACACTAAGCAGCAAGAGAGGCAACTCATATGACATCCAGTTCATGACGGGAGATGCAAATCGGTGGAAGATTTCCATGCACTCAAAGGTGGGAAGGGAGATCTCAACGGAGTGGTTCACGGGCGAGGCGGATCTCAACCACCGGCCACAGGAGAGGAGGGACTCCGGTGGCCAGAGATCAGGCAGGTGGCCGCGTCAACATCGAAGGAAAAAACCTAGGAGCTGGTAGCGGACGGGTGTTGGGCTCTCTGAGATCTGTGAGGCTCCACAATGCAACACCAGTGACAGAGAGGAGGTTGCACCCCGAACCCTAGCCGCGGGGGATGGGTTGAGCGCGAGCATTGGAGGCGGGGAGGGATGGATATGGATAAAGGGATCGATGAAGCAGGGAGAGGCGAGCTCCGTAGCATGTTGTGTGCAGGCTATGGCCGTCGGAGCTCGCCGGAATAAGGTCGTCGTCGTCGGCATATAACCCTAGGGCACCGGAGAGAAGAGAGGAGATGCAGGTGCGGGGAGAGTTTGATGAGAGGAGCTAGGATTGGGGAAGTTGGCTGCAGGTGGGGGTTTTCCTTTTACATTTTCTTTCTTCTTCTTATTTTCTAGATACATGGTTGGGTGGATGTGGGATGGAGAGATGGATGGATAGATGGGCTCCATGTCATCGATCCGCGTGACAACTAATTCCACCAGTAAGAATATAACATATGTAATTGTGTTTTTCCTTTTGTTTTTCTTCTAATTTTTCACATGAAAAATTCAAAAAAGATCTTTTATTGTACACAGGGGTGCACATTGTAATGGCTAATAATGTTCCAAAGGGAGTTTTCATTTTCTTTGCATGAAAATTTTGTTTTATTTTTCGAGTGTCTAAAATGAGTTTTTTTGTGAAGGACCTACCAAATCTTTGTTGCCAATTTGGACCAAATAAACTCTCTAAAATACTAGGCCATATTTAATGTACAATTGACGAAACGGTTGAGTGTCAAAAGGTTTGACCTACCTCTCGCAAAAATGACAAATTTCTACCAAGTTGGAAGCGGGTCAAATTTGTGTTGCAGTGCCTTATAGTTTGTCTTTATTTTTTTTAAAAATCATTTTTCGGTACACAAGTATCTATTTCATCATAGAAACACCAAAAGTTCCACAAGATTCAACCCCTAGATAAGAACGGTCATACCAACAAACTTGACCGCATTTTGAAACCGGCATAAGAAATTCAGGAAAAAATTGAAACCTTCGCATTATGTCATTATATGTGACCTAGTATCCAGGAAAAATAACAATCTTGGACTACGAAAAATGTCTTAAAAAAGTGTTGTCACAAATGAGCTATCATGTATGAAAATCCATAGCTTTCAAGGAAATGACCACTATTATGGCAACATTCATGGCATAGTTTGTTCAAATGATATCATATTTTGCACAAGGGTGCATATTGGAATGGAAAGCAATGTTTTCTAAGAAAGTTTTAATTTTCTTTGAAGAAAATTTCATTTTCCATTTTTTGAGTGCCCAAAATGTGTTTTTGTGTGAAGGACCTACCATATATTTGTTGCAAAACTGGACCAAATAAATTTTCTAAAATACTAGACCATATTTAATGTATAATTAACTAAATGATTGGGGTATCAAAAGCTTTGATCACCTCTCATGAAAAATACAATTTTCAGCCGATTCAGCTCGAAGCAGGTCAAATTTGAATTGCAGTTGCCTCATAGTTTGCTCTTTATTTTTTCCAAGAATCATTTTTATGTACACGAGTATCTATTTCATCATAAATACATGGTGTGGTGGAGAGACGTCAAGGTTTGGACGGTGGTCGAGGTCCCTAACGACACCTATACAAGGCATGTAGGCAAAATTGTCGAGTTATCTTCCCAATCACCTCTATTTAAGCCTATGACCTTCTTAATTTTGTCATGGAGGACCTACGATGCGGGCATAAATAGAGCTACACATGCCAATGATCATTTTGTGCAATGGGATTATGACCTTCTTGATAGAGATGGTCAAAATGTTGTAGGGTTAGGACCCTCTTAGGCACCTCATAAACTTTTTGTAAATTTTAGCCATCGATCTATGACCAATTTAATTGCCGTCATTTTTTTTCATAAACAAGCTTATTTATTGTAGTGTTCGTTGAAAGAAATTATGTATTTTCTGAATTCTATTATGACTTTATTATGTATGATTGTTATATCTATGTATGCCTTCCAATCTATGAGTCTTCTTTGGTCAAGTAGTGTCGGTGTACTAAGGAATGGGGTCCTTAGTTCATGTGACTTAGGCACGGGCAGCTGATAACCCACAAGTATAGGGGATCAATTGTAGCCTTTCTCGATAAGTAGGAGTGTTAAACCCAACGAGGAGCTAAAGGTTGGACAAGTATTCCCTCAAGTTCTATCGACCACAGATACAACTCTACGCACACTTTACGTTCGCTTTACCTAGAACAAGTATGAAACTAGAAGTACTTTGTAGGTGTGAAAGGATAGGTTTGCAAGAAAAGAAAGAACACGTAAACAAAAACTAGGGTATGGTTAGATAAAGAAACAATTACGTTAGTTTAATGAGTGTGGAAAAGTGGTGGTAGGAGTTGCGAAATTGTCCCGCAGCAATTGACTATGTTACTAGACCGATAACAAGTTTTATGTGGGAGAGGCCACTGCTAGCATGTCATGCCTTAGTTGGAATTCTATGCACTTATGATTGGAACTATTAGCAAGCATCCACAACTACTAACGTTCATTAAGGTAAAACCCAACCATAGCAATAAGATATATTGGCCCCCCTTCAATCCCGTATGCATCAATTTCTATGCTAGGCTGAAGCTTCTGTCACCCGTTCCCTCCAATACATAGTCCTATCAACATACTACTAACCCTATGGTGTGATCCACGCGCGCGCTCATATGATGGGAACCAAAGGACAGCAACATGACCACACGCAAATTAAACCAATCATAGCAATTCATCAATCTCCGATAGGACAACGAAAATCTACTCAGACATCATAGGATGGCAACACATCATTGGATAATAATATGAAGCATAAAGCACCATGTTCAAGTAGAGGGTACAGCGGGCCGCTGGAGAGTGGACCGCTGAGTATAGATGGGGGAAGGTGATGGAGGTGTTGGTGAAGATGACAGAGGTGTTTGTGTAGATCGCCGTCACACGATGAAGTCCCGGGCGGCGTTCCGGCACCGCCGGGAGAGAGGGGAGAGACCCCCCTTCTTCTTCTTCTTCCTTGACCTCCTCCCTAGATGGGAGAAGGGTTCCCCTCTGGTCCATGGTCTCCATGGCGGCGGAGGGGCGAGAGCCCCTCCGAGATTGGATCTCTCTCATTGTGTCCTTCTGTTTCTGCGCTCCCGGATTCTAGCTTTCACCGTTTCTTAAATTCCCGGAGATCCGTAACTCCGATTGAGGTGTACTTTTAACACAATTTTCTTCCAGATATTATCTTTCTTGCGGCGAAAGAAGGGTCCCAACCGCCTTAGAGATTGGTCACAAGCCTGCCAGCCACGCCCTAGAGGGGCGCGCTTCTTGGGCTTGTGACCTTCTCGGGCATCGTTTCGCGAAGATTCTTCTTTCCAAAAATCATAAATATTCAAAAAATATATATCCCCGTAGGTTTTTTATTGCGCTTGGACTTCGTTTGGTATGGATAATCTGCGAAACAAAAAACATGCAACAAACAGGAACTAGCACTCGGCACTGGATCAATATGTTAGTCCCAAAAATAGTATAAAAAGTTGCCAAAAGTATATGAAAGTTGTAGAATATTGGCATGAAACAATCAAAAATTATAGATACGACGGAGACGTATCAGCATCCTCAAGCTTAATTCCTGCTCGTACTCGAGTAGGTAAATGATAAAAAAGATAATTTTTGATGTGGAATGCTACCTAGCATAATCTTGATCATATAATCTAATCATGGCATGAATACTAAAACACTAGTGATTCGAAGCAATAGTCTATCATTTGACATAAAGACAATAATATTTCAAGCATACTAACAAAGCAATCATGTCTTCTCAAAATATCATGTCCAAAGAAAGTTATCCCTACAAAATCATATAGTCTGGCTATGCTCCATCTTCCCCACACAACGTATTTAAATCATGCACAACCCCGATTTTAGCCAAGTAATTGTTTCATACTTTAGTGTTCTCAAAATTTTTCAACTTTCACGCAATACATGAGCGTGAGCCATGGACATAGCACTATAGGTGGAATAGAATATGGTGGTTGTGGAGAAGACAAAATGGAGGAGATAGTCTCACATCAACTAGGCATATCAACGGGCTATGGAGATGCCCATCAATAGATATCAATGTGAGTGAGTAGGTATTTCCATGCAACAGATGCACAAGAGCTATAAGTGTATAAAAGCTAAAAAAGAAACTAGTGGGTGTGCATCCAACTCGCTTGCTCACGAAGACGTAGGGCAATTTGAGGAAGCCCATTATTGGAATATACAAGCCAAGTTCTATAATGAAAATTCCCACTAGTATATGAAAGTGACAACATAGGAGACTCTCTATCATGAAGATCATGGTGCTACTTTGAAGCACAAGTGTGGTAAAGGATAGTAGCATTGTCCCTTCTCTCTTTTCTCTCATTTTTTATTATATATATATATATATTTGGTGGGCTTCTTTGGCCTCTTTTTTTTTATTTGGGCTTCACTGGCCTCTTTTATTACTTCCTCGCATGGGACAATGCTCTAATAATGATGATCATGACACTTTTATTTACTTACAACTCGATAATTAGAACAAAAATATGACTCTATATGAATGCCTCCGGTGGTGTACCGAATGTGCAATGATCTAGTGTAGCAATGCCATCAAAAAACGGACAAGCCATGAAAACATCATGCTAGCTATCTTACGATCATGCAAAGAAATATGACAATGATGGTGCGTGTCATAATAAACGGAATGATGGAAGTTGCATGGCAATATATCTCGGAATGGCTATGGAAATGTCATAATAGGTGGCTATGGTGGCTATTTTGATGAAGGGTATATGGTGGGTGTAATGCACCGGCGAAAGTTGCGCGGTACTAGAAAGGCTAGCAATGGTGGAAGGGTGAGAGTGCGTATAATCCATGGACTCAACATTAGTCATAAATAAATCACATACTTATTGCAAAGGTCTATTAGTCATCGAAACAAGGTACTACACGCATGCTCCTAGGGGAAGGGTTGGTTGAAGTTAACCATCGCGCGATCCCGACCTCCACACAAAGGATGATAATCAATAAATAAATCATGCTCCGACTTCGTCACATAACGGTTCACCATACATGCATGCTACGGGAATCACAAACCTTAACACAAGTATTTCTACGAATACACAATTACTCACTAGCATGGCTCTAATATCACATCTTCATGTCGCAAAACTATTGCAAGGAATCAAACATATCATATTCAGTGATCTACAAGTTTTATGTAGGATTTTATGACTAACCATGCGAATGACCAACTCCCGTTAACTCTCTAAATAGGTATAAGTGAAGCATGCGAGTTTAATTCTTTCTACAAAAGATATGCCCCTCTCTAACAAATATAAGTGAAGCAAAAGAGCATTCTACAAATGGCGGTTTTCTATGTGTAGGGAAATAGGCAATCCAAACTTCAAATGATATAAGTGAAGCACATGAAGCATTCTATAAAGCCATACTCAAAAGATATAAGTGAAGTGCAAAGAGCATTCTATAAATAAACCAAGGACTATCTCATACCATCATGGTGCAAAAAATAAAAAGGAAAAATAAACAAAAAAGACGCTCCAAGCATTTGCACATATCATGTGACGAATAAAATATAGCTGCGAGTAAAATTACCGATAGATTGTAGAGGAAAGAGGGTATGCCTTCCGGGGCATCCCCAAGCTTAGGCTCTTGCCTCTCCTTATTCCTTCATCCATCATGGTCTCACCCAAAACTTGAAAATTCAATCACACAAAACTCAACAAAACCTTCGTGAGATCCGTTAGTATAATAAAGTAAATCACCACTTTAAGTACTGTTGTGAACTCATTCCAAATTCATATTAGCATTAAATCTACTGTAATCCAACTTCACCATGGTTCAGACCCCCCGATACTACCCATAGATTCATCAAAATAAGAGAACAATGCAAAGAAAACAGAATGTGTCAAAAACAGAACAGTATGTAGTAATCTGAACTTATACCATACTTGTGATACTCCAAAAATTCTGAAAAAAATGATAATTAAGGAAATTTGTATATAAATCAGCATAAAAAAGAATCAACTCAATAGCACTCCATGTATATAAATAAGAAATGATATCGTGAGTAAAAAGTTTCTGTCTTTTTCAGCATGATCAAACAACTATCACCCAAACTAATCATAAAGGCTTTACTTGGCACATTATTTTTATAATACAATGGAATTGTACAAGGGGATAATTATTTTTGCGAGAAACTTCCATGAAAAAATCTACATTGTTTCCATGAGCATGAACATAAGTGTTCAACGTCGACCCTCACTTCCGCAATGCATCACCTTTCAATCGCTTCTCTTTTTGAAAAAGTTTTAAGTTCCCCTCTATATTTTTTTGTTTTTAAACTATATAAAATCACTCAACATAAATAAATGACTCTCTAAAACTTCCGGGTTGTCTCCCAGGCAGCGCTTTCTTTAAAGCCATTAAGCTAGGCATAAAGTGCTCAAGTAATGGATCCACCCGGATCCCAAGGTATATCAAAGCCAATTTTAATTAACAATGATTTGTAATTTAGTTGTGAGCACAAGGTAACATATATCATGCAATGACGAAGTCTAACTCTCTTCCTATGCACTGGCATGTCATAAAAGAACAATTCATGCACATCAAGTAAAGGCCAATACATAGCATAAGCAGTTTCTTGCAATTTTATCGTATTGGACACATAGAGAGGTGGAGATGTAGTTCCTCTCTCATAATAATTGCAAGTAGGAGCAGCAAGCACATGCATATTATATTCATCAAAATCATAATGTGTAATAGTAGAAGGCAACCCATCTATGTAATCCCTAATAAGAGCAAACTTCTCCGATATAGTGTAGTTGGGAGAGTTCAAAAACATAATGGGACTATCATAAGTGGGTGCGATAGCAACAATTTCATGTTTAAGATAAGGAACTATAGCAAGTTTATATTCATAAGCATCATTCATATTGGCATCATGGCCACAAGCATAGCAAGCATCAAGTTCATAAAAAGGGGATATTTCAAACAAATCCAAGGGATCATAGCAATCAACATAGCATTCATTCTTCGGTAAGAACGAAGGGGAATTAAACAATGTATGAGTTGAAGACTTACTCTCATTAGAAGATGGGCACGGGTAGCTAGTCCACTCTTCCTCCTTTTGTTCTTCGCTCTCCTCGTCATATTTTTCATCTAATGATCTCATAGTTTCAGCATTTTCTTCTTCCATAGTTTCCTGCAAAATATTAGTCTCTTCTTGGGCAGCGTAGAATTTCTCCATAAGTCGATCAATATGGGCATTATATTCATAATTAGTATAACAATAATGAAGCATAACCAAATTTTCAGATCGGTAAGCAACATCATCATTATCATCACACCTTTTAAACAGAGCTTCAATTTCATAAGCACCCATAAAAGCAACAAACTCTTCTATTTGTTCCACATCGTAGTAATCATATATACCATTAGCATAAGAAGCCAAGGTTTCATTAGCATTAAATTTACAAGAAAAGGGAAGGTGTTTAGCCTTCATCCTAGAGCAACAAGTAATATCATATCTCGAGCATAGCTCCCAAGCATACCATTTCAACATATGAATTTGATCCCATAATAGTTTCCCTTTTTGAGTCAAGGGATAATCCCTAAAGTATTCACGTTGATCCAACGTGTATCCCATTATATAATTTAATGGGGTTTTCTCAGGATTATTAAAGAAGTGCATAATATTTTCCACATAACGAGCATCGAGGGTTTTAGGAGGTTCCCCATCTCCATGAGTAGCAAGTACACCTATTTTTTGGTATTTCTTGTTCCATATCCATAACTAAAGATAGAGAACAACTTAGAACAACAAATAAATCTACTTAGTGATAAAGCAAACAAGCACGCACGAGAATATTCACCCCATGCTATTGCTCCCCGGCAACGGCGCCAGAAAAAGGTCTTGATAACCCACACGTATAGGGGATCAATTGTAGCCTTTCTCGATAAGTAAGAGTGTCGAACCCAACGAGGAGCTAACGGTAGGACAAGTATTCCCTCAAGTTCTATCGACCACCGATACAACTCTTCGCACACTTTACGTTCGGTTTACCTAGAACAAGTATGAAACTAGAAGTACTTTGTAGGTGTGAAAGGATAGGTTTGCAAGAAAAGAAAGAACACGTAAACAAAAACTAGGGGATGGTTAGATAAAGAAACAATTATGTTAGTTTAACGAGTGTGGAAAAGTGGTGGTAGGAGTTGCAGGATTGTCCCTAAGCAATTGACTATGTTACTAGACCGATAGCAAGTTTTATGTGGGAGAGGCCACTGCTAGCATGTCGTCCCTTACTTGGAATTCTATGCACTTATGATTGGAACTATTAGAAAGCATCCACAAGTACTAACGTTCATTAAGGTAAAACCCAACCATAGCAATAAGGTATATTGGTCCCCCATCAATCCCGTATGCATCAATTCCTATGCTAGGCTGAAGCTTCTGTCACCCTTGCCCTCCAATACATAGTCCTATCAACATACTACTAACCCTATGGTGTGCTCCACGCGCACGCTCATATGATGGGCACCAAAGGACAACAACATGACCAAAAGCAAATTAAACCAATCATATCAATTCATCAATCACCGATAGGACAACGAAAATCTACTCAAACATCATAGGATGGCAACACATCATTGGATAATAATATTAAGCATAAAGCACCATGTTCAAGTAGAGGGTTCAACGGGCTGCTGGAGAGTGGACCGCTGAATATAGATGGGGGAAGGTGATGGAGGTGTTGGTGAAGATGACGGAGGTGTTTGTGTAGATCGCCGTCACATGATGATGTCCCAGGCGGCGTTCCGGCACCGCCGGGAGAGAGGGGGAGAGAGCCCCCCCTTCTTCTTCTTCTTCTTCTTCTTTGACCTCCTCCCTAGATGGGAGAAGGGTTTCCCCTCTGGTCCATGGTCTCCATGGCGGCGGAGGGGCGAGGGCCCCGCCGAGATTGGATCTCTCTCTCTGTGTCCTTCTGTTTTTGCGCTCCCAGATTCTGGCTTTCACCGTTTCTTAAATTCCCGGAGATCCGTAACTCTGATTGAGGTGTACTTTTAACACGATTTTCTTACGGATATTATCTTTCTTGCAGCGGAAGAAGGGCCCCAACCGCCTTAGGGATTGGTCACAAGCCTGCCAGCCGCACCCTAGGGGGGCCGCGCCTCCTCGGCTTGTGACCTCCTCGGGCATCGTTTCGCGAAGATTCTTCTTCCCAAAAATCATAAATATTCAAAAAAAATCCCCGTAGGTTTTTATTGCATTTGTACTTCGTTTGGTATGGATAATATGCAAAATAAAAAACATGCAAGAAACAAGAACTGACACTCGGCACTGGATCAATATGTTAGTCCCCAAAATAGTATAAAAAGTTGCCAAAAGTATATGAAAGTTGTAGAATATTGGCATGAAACAATCAAAAATTATAGATACGACGAAGATGTATCAGCATCCCCAAGCTTAATTCTTGCTCGTCCTCGAGTAGGTAAATGATAAAAAAGATAATTTTTGATGTGGAATGCTACCTAGCATAATCTTGATCATATAATCTAATCATGGCATGAATACTAAACCACGAGTGATTCGAAGCAATAGTCTATCATTTGACATAAAGACAATAATATTTCAAGCATACTAACGAAGCAATCATGTCTTCTCAAAATATCATGGCCAAAGAAAGTTATCCCAACAAAATCATATATTCTGGCTATGCTCCATCTTCCCCACACAACGTATTTAAATCATGCACAACCCCGGTTTTAGCCAAGCAATTGTTTCATACTTTAGTGTTCTCAAACCTTTTCAACTTTCACGCAATACATGAGAGTGAGCCATGGACATAACACTATAGGTGGAATGGAATATGGTGGTTGTGGAGAAGAAAAAAAAGGAGGAGATAGTCTCACATCAACTAGGCATAGCAATGGGCTATGGAGATGCCCATCAATAGATATCAATGTGACTGAGTAGGGATTGCCATGCAACAGATGCACAAGAGCTATAAGTGTATGAAAGCTCAAAAAGAAACTAGTGGGTGTGCATCCAACTCGCTTGCACACGAAGACGTAGGGCAATTTGAGGAAGCCCATTATTGGAATATACAAGCCAAGTTTTATAATGAAAATTCCCACTAGTATATGAAAGTGACAACATAGGAGACTCTCTATCATGAAGATCATGGTGCTACTTTGAAGCACAAGTGTGGTAAAGGATAGTAGCATTGTCCCTTCTTCATTTTCTCTCATTTTTTATTATATATATATATATAAATTTTTTGGGGGGGGCTTCTTTGGCCTTTTTTTATTTGGGCTTCATTGGCCTCTTTTATTACTTCCTCGCATGGTACAATGCTCTAATAATGATGATCATCACACTTCTATTTACTTACAACTCGATAATTAGAACAAAATATGACTCTATATGAATGCCTTCGGCGGTGTACCGGGATGTGCAATGATTTAGCGTAGCAATGACATCAAAAAACGGAGAAGCCATGAAAACATCATGCTAGCTATCTTACGATCATGCAAAGAAATATGACAATGATGGTGCGTGTCATAATAAACGGAACAATGGAAGTTGCATGGCAATATATCTCGGAATGGCTATGGAAATGCCATAATAGGTAGGTATGGTGGCTGTTATGAGGAAGGGTATATGGTGGGTGTAATGCACCGACGAAAGTTGTGCGGTACTAGAAAGGCTAGCAATGGTGGAAGGGTGAGAGTGCGTATGATCCATGGATTCAACATTAGTCATAAATAACTCACATACTTATTGCAAAAGTCTATTAGTCATCGAAACAAGGTACTACACGCATGCTCCTAGGGGAAGGGTTGGTAGGAGTTAACCATCTCGCGATCCCGAACTCCACACAAAGGTTGACAATCAATAAATAAATCATGCCCCGACTTTGTCACATAACGGTTCACCATACGTGCATGCTACGGGAATCACAAACCTTAACACAAGTATTTCTACGAATACACAATTACTCACTAGCATGACTCTAATATCACATCTTCATGTCGCAAAACTATTGCAAGGAATCAAACATATCATATTCAGTGATCTACAAGTTTGATGTAGGATTTTATGACTAACCATGTGAATGACCAACTCCTGTTAACTCTCTAAATAGGTATAAGTGAAGAATGAGAGTTTAATTATTTCTACAAAAGATATGCCCCGCTCTAACAAATATAAGTGAAGCAAAAGAGCATTCTACAAATGGCGGTATTCTCTGTGTAGGGAAATAGGCAATCCAAACTTCAAATGATACAAGTGAAGCACATGAAGCATTCTATAAAGCCATACTCAAAAGATATAAGTGAAGTACAAAGAGCATTCTATGAATCAACCAAGGACTATCTCATACCGGCATGGTGCGTAAACGAAAAAGGAAAAATAAACACAAAAGACGCTCCAAGCATTTGCACATATCATGTGACGAATAAAAATATAGGTGCGAGTAAAATTACCGATAGATTGTAGACGAAAGAGGGGATGCCTTCCGGGGCATCCCCAAGATTAGACGCTTGAGTCTTCCTTGAATATTACCTTGGGGTGCCTTGGGCATCCCCAAGTTTAGGCTCTTGCCTCTCCTTATTCCTTCATCCATCGTGGTCTCACCCAAAACTTGAAAACTTCAATCACACAAAACTCAACAAAACCTTCGTGAGATCCGTTAGTATAATAAAGTAAATCACCACTTTAAGTACTGTTGTGAACTCATTCCAAATTCATATTAGCATTATATCTACTGTACTCCAACTTCACCATGGTTCATACCCCCGATACTATCCATAGATTCATCAAAATAAGAGAACAATGCAAAGAAAATGGAATCTCTCAAAACAGAACAGTCCGTAGTAATCTGAACTTATACCATACTTCTGATACTCAAAAATTCTTACAAAATATGATAATTAAGGAAATTTGTATATCAATCAGCATAAAAAAGAATCCACTCAATAGCACTCTCTGTATATAAATAAGAAATGATATCGTGAGTGCAAAGTTTCTGTCTTTTTCAGCATGATCAAACAACTATCACCCAAACTAATCATAAAGGCTTTACTTGGCACATTATTTTTATAATACAATGATAGTGTACCAGGGGATAATTATTTTTGCGAGAAACTTCCATGAAAAATTCTACATTGTTTCCATGAGCATGAACACAAGTGTTCAAGGTCGACCCTCACTTCCGCAATGCATCACCTTTCAATCGCTTCTCTTTTTGAAAAAGTTTTAAGTTTCCCTCTATATTTTTTACAACTATATAAAAGCACTCAACATAAATAAATGACTCTCTAAAACTTCCGGGTTGTCTCCCAGGCAGCGCTTTCTTTAAAGCCATTAAGCTAGGCATAAAGTGCTCAAGTAATGGATCCACCCGGATCCCAAGGTATATCAAAGCCAATTTTAATTAACAATGATTTGTAATTTAGTTGTGAGCACAAGGTAACATATATCATGCAATGACGAAGTCTAACTCTCTTCCTATGCACTGGCATGTCATAAAAGAACAATTCATGCACATCAAGTAAAGGCCAATACATAGCATAAGCAGTTTCTTGCAATTTTATCGTATTGGACACATAGAGAGGTGGAGATGTAGTTCCTCTCTCATAATAATTGCAAGTAGGAGCAGCAAGCACATGCATATTATATTCATCAAAATCATAATGTGTAATAGTAGAAGGCAACCCATCTATGTAATCCCTAATAAGAGCAAACTTCTCCGATATAGTGTAGTTGGGAGAGTTCAAAAACATAATGGGACTATCATAAGTGGGTGCGATAGCAACAATTTCATGTTTAACATAAGGAACTATAGCAAGTTCATCGTCATAAGCATCATTCATATTGGCATCATGGCCACAAGCATAGCAAGCATCAAGTTCATAAAAAGGGGATATTTCAAACAAATCCAAGGGATCATAGCAATCAACATAGCATTCATCCTTCGGTAAGAACGAAGGGGAATTAAACAATGTATGAGTTGACGAGTTACTCTCATTAGAAGGTGGGCACGGGTAGCTAGTCCACTCTTCCTCCTTTTGTTCTTCGCTCTCCTCGTCATATTTTTCATCTAATGATCTCATAGTTTCAACATTTTCTTCTTCCATAGTTTCCTACAAAATATTAGTCTCTTCTTGGGCAGCATAGAATTTCTCCATAAATCGATCAATATGGGCATTATATTCATAATTAGTATAACAATAACGAAGCATAACCAAATTTTCAGATCGGTAAGCAACATCATCATTATCATCACACCTTTTAAACAGAGCTTCAATTTCATAAGCACCCATAAAAGCAACAAACTCTTCTATTTGTTCCACATCATAGTAATCATATATACCATTAGCATAAGAAGCCAAGGTTTCATTAGCATTAAATTTACAAGAAAAGGGAAGGTGTTTAGCCTTCATCCTAGAGCAACAAGTAATATCATATCTCGAGCATAGCTCCCAAGCATACCATTTCAACATATGAATTTGATCCCATAATAGTTTCCCTTTTTGAGTCAAGCGATAATCCCTAAAGTATTCACGTTGATCCAACGTGTATCCCATTATATAATTTAATGGGGTTTTCTCAGGATTATTAAAGAAGTGCATAATATTTTCCACATAACGAGCATCGAGGGTTTTAGGAGGTTCCCCATCTCCATGAGTAGCAAGTACACCTAATTGTTTTGGTATTTAGTGTTCCATATCCATAACTAAAGATAGAGAACAACTTAGAACAACAAATAAATCTACTTAGTGATAAAGCGAAAAGCACACACGAGAATATTCACCCCACGCTATTGCTCCCCGGCAACGACGCCAGAAAAAGGTCTTGATAACCCACAAGTATAGGGGATCAATTGTAGCCTTTCTCGATAAGTAAGAGTGTCGAACCCAACGAGGAGCTAAAGGTAGGACAAGTATTCCCTCAAGTTCTATCGACCACCGATACAACTCTACGCACACTTTACGTTCGCTTTACCTAGAACAAGTATGAAACTAGAAGTACTTTGTAGGTGTGAAAGGATAGGTTTGCAAGAAAAGAAAGAACACGTAAACAAAAACTAGGGGATGGTTAGATAAAGAAACAATTACGTTAGTTTAACGAGTGTGGAAAAGTGGTGGTAGGAGTTGCGGAATTGTCCCTAAGCAATTGACTATGTTACTAGACCGATAACAAGTTTTATCTCGGAGAGGCCACTGCTAGCATGTCATCCCTTACTTGGAATTCTATGCACTTATGATTGGAACTATTAGCAAGCATCCACAACTACTAACGTTCTTTAAGGTAAAACCCAACCATAGGAATAAGATATATTGGTCCCCCTTCATTCCCGTATGCATCAATTTCTATGCTAGGCTGAAGCTTCTGTCACCCTTGCCCTCCAATACATAGTCCTAAAAACATACTACTAACCCTATGGTGTGATCCACGCGCGCGCTCATATGATGGGCACCAAAGGACACCAACATGACCACAAGAAAATTAAACCAATCACAGCAATTCATCAATCACCGATGGGACAACGAAAATCTACTCAGACATCATAGGATGGCAACACATCATTGGATAATAATATGAAGCATAAAGCACCATGTTGAAGTAGAGGGTATAGCGGGTTGCGGGAGAGTGGACCGCTGAATATAGATGGGGGAAGGTGATGGAGGTGTTGGTGAAGATGACAGAGGTGTTGGTGTAGATCGCCGTCACACGATGATGTCCCGCGCGACGTTCTAGCACCGCCGGGAGAGAGGGGGAGAGAGCCCCCCTTCTTCTTCTTCTTCCTTGACCTCCTGCCTAGATGGGAGAAGGGATTCCCCTCTGGTCCATGGTCTCCAAGGCGATGGAGGGACGAGAGCCCCTGCGAGATTGGATCTCTCACTTTGTGTCCTTCTGTTTCTGCGCTCCCACATTCTAGCTTTCACCGTTTCTTAAATTTCCGGAGATCTGTAACTCCGATTGAGGTGTCCTTTTAACACGATTTTATTCCGGATATTATTTTTCTTGCATCTAAAGAAGGCCCCCAATCGCCTTAGGGATTGGTCACAAGCCTGCCAGCCGCGCCCTAGGGGGGGCGCCTCCTCGGCTTGTGACCCCCTCGGGCATCGTTTCGCGTAGATTCTTCTTCCCAAAAATCATAAATATTCCAAATAAAAAACCGTAGGTTTTTTATTGCGTTTGGACTTCGTTTGGTATGGATAATCTGCGAAACAAAAAACATGCAACAAACAAGAACTGGCACTGGGCACTGGATCAATATGTTAGTCCCAAAAATAGTATAGAAAGTTGCCAAAAGTATATGAAAGTTGTAGAATATTGGCATGTAACTGTTGGAATTATGCCCTAGAGGCAATAATAAATATAGTTATTATTATAATTCCTGTATCAAGATAATCGTTTATTATCCATGCTATAATTGTATTGAATGAAGACTCATTTACATGTGTGGATACATAGACAAAACACTGTCCCTAGCAAGCCTCTAGTTGGCTAGCTAGTTGATCAAAGATAGTCAGTGTCTTCTGATTATGAACAAGGTGTTGTTGCTTGATAACTGGATCATGTCATTAGGAGAATCACGTGATGGACTAGACCCAAACTAATAGACGTAGCATGTTGATCGTGTCATTTTGTTGCTACTGTTTTCTGTGTGTCAAGTATTTGTTCCTATGACCATGGGATCATATAACTCACTGACATCGGAGGAATACTTTGTGTGTATCAAACGTCACAACGTAACTGGGTGACTATAAAGATGCTCTACAGGTATCTCCGAAGGTGTTAGTTGAGTTAGTATAGATCAAGACTGGGATTTGTCACTCCGTGTGACGGAGAGGTATCTCGGGGCCCACTCGGTAATACAACATCACACACAAGCCTTGCAAGCAATGTGACTTAGTGTAAGTTGCGGGATCTTGTATTACGGAACGAGTAAAGAGACTTGCCGGTAAACGAGAATGAAATAGGTATGGGGATACTGACGATCAAATCTCGGGCAAGTAACATACCGAAGGACAAAGGGAATGACATACGGGATTATATGAATCCTTGACACTGAGGTTCAAACGATAAGTTCTTCGTATAATATGTAGGATCCAATATGGGCATCCAGGTCCCGCTATTGGATATTGACCGAGGAGTCTCTCGGGTCATGTCTACATAGTTCTCGAACCCGCAGGGTCTGCACACTTAAGGTTCGACGTTGTTTTATGCGTATTTGAGTTATATGGTTGGTTACCGAATGTTGTTCGGAGTCCCGGATGAGATCGCGGACGTCACGAGGCTTTCCGGAATGGTCCGGAAACGAAGATTGATATATAGGATGACCTCATTTGATTACCGGAAGGTTTTCGGAGTTACCGGGAATGACGAATGAGTTCCGGGAGTTCACCGGGGGGGGGGGGGGGCAACCCACCCCGGGGAAGCCCATAGGCCTTGAGGGTGGCGCACCAGCCCTTAGTGGGCTGGTGGGACAGCCCAAAAGGGGCCCTATGCGCATTGGAAGAAAAATCAAAGAGAGAAAAAAAAGAGGAGGTGGGAAGGGAAGGAAGGACTCCCACCCACCAAACCAAGTCCAACTCGGTTTGGGGGGGGGGGGAGACCTTCCCCCCTTGGCTCGGGCGACCCCCTTGGGGATCCTTGAGCCCCAAGGCAAGGTCCCCTCCCTCCCACCTACATATATGGAGGTTTTAGGGCTGATTTGAGACGACTTTTCCACGGCAGCCCGACCACATACCTCCACGGTTTTTCCTCTAGATCGCGTTTCTGCGGAGCTCGGGCGGAGCCCTGCCGAGACAAGGTCATCACCAACCTCCGGAGCGCCGTCACGCTGCCGGAGAACTCTTCTACCTCTCCGTCTCTCTTGCTGGATCAAGAAGGCCGAGATCATCGTCGAGCTGTACGTGTGCTGAACGCGGAGGTGCCGTCCGTTCGGTACTAGATCGTGGGACTGATCGCGGGATTGTTCGCGGGGCGGATCGAGGGACGTGAGGACGTTCCGCTACATCAACCGCGTTCACTAACGCTTCTGGTGTATGGTTTACAAGGGTACGTAGATCACTCATCCCTCTCGTAGTTGGACATCACCATGATAGGTCTTCGTGCGCGTAGGAAATTTTTTGTTTCCCATGCGACGGTCCCCAATAGTGGCATCATGAGCTAGGTTCATGCGTAGATGTCTTCTCGAGTAGAACACAAAAGTTTTTTGTGGGCAGTGATGTGCGTTTTGCTGCCCTCCTTAGTCTTTTCTTGATTCCGCGGTATTGTTGGATTGAAGCGGCTTGGACCGACATTACTCGTACGCTTACGAGAGACTGGTTTCATCGCTAAGAGTAACCACGTTGCTCAAAGATGACTGGCAAGTGTCAGTTTCTCCAACTTTAGTTGAATCGGATTTGACCGGGGAGGTCCTTGGATGAGGTTAAATAGCAACTCATATATCTCCGTTGTGGTGTTTGCGTAAGTAAGATGCGATCCTACTAGATACCCATGGTCTCCACGTAAAACATGCAACAACAAAATTAGAGGACGTCTAACTTGTTTTTGTAGGGTATGCTTGTGATGTGATATGGCCAACGATGTGATGTGATATATTGGATGTATGAGATGATCATGTTGTAATAGATAATATCGACTTGCACGTCGATGGTACGGCAACCGGCAGGAGCCATAGGGTTGTGTTTATACTAACGTTTGTGCTTGCAGATGCGTTTACTATTTTGCTAGGATGTAGCTTTAGTAGTAATAGCATGAGTAGCACGACAACCCTGATGGCAACACGTTGATGGAGATCATGGTGTGGCGCCGGTGACAAGAAGATCGTGCCGGTGCTTTGGTGATGGAGATCAAGAAGCACGTGATGATGGCCATATCATGTCACTTATGAATTGCCTGTGATGTTAATCCTTTTATGCACCTTATTTTGCTTAGAACGACGGTAGCATTTTGAGGTGATCTCTCACTAAAATTGTGTTCTCCCCGACTGTGCACCATTGCTACAGTTCGTCATTTCGAGACACCACGTGATGATCGGGTGTGATAGACTCAACATTCACATACAACGGGTGCAAAACAGTTGCGCACGCGGAACACTCGGGTTAAGCTTGACGAGCCTAGCATGTGCAGACATGGCCTCGGAACACATGAGACCGAAAGGTCGATCATGAATCATATAGATGATATGATTAGCATAGGGATGCTTACCACTGAAACTATACTCAACTCACGTGATGATCAGACTTGAGCTAGTGTAAGTGGATCATGAACCACTCAAATGACTAGAGAGATGTACTTTTTGAGTGGGAGTTTAGCGAATAATTTGATTAAGTTAAACTCTAATTATCTTGAACATAGTCTAAGTCCACTTTGAATATATTTGTGTTGTAGATCATGGCTCACGCGACAGTCACCCTGAATTTTAATACGTTCCTAGAGAAAGCTAAGTTGAAAGATGATGGAAGCAACTTTGTAGACTGGGCTCGTAATCTTAAGCTAATCTTACAAGCTGGGAAGAAGGATTATGTCCTTAATGCTGCGCTAGGAGATGAACCACCCGCTACGGCTGATCAGGATGTTAAGAACGCTTGGTTAGCACGTAAGGAGGACTACTCAGTAGTTCAATGTGCAGTCTTGTATGGCTTAGAACCGGGACTTCAACGTCGCTTTGAGCGTCATGGAGCATTTGAGATGTTCCAGGAGTTGAAGTTTATCTTTCAGAAGAACGCTCGGATCGAGAGGTATGAGACCTCCGATAAATTCTATGCTTGCAAGATGGAGGAAAACTCGTCTGTCAGTGAACATGTGCTCAAAATGTCTGGGTACTCAAACCGTCTAGCTGAGCTCGGGATTGAACTCCCACAAGAGGCTATCACTGACATAATCCTTCAATCACTGCCGCCAAGCTATAAAGGCTTTGTGTTGAACTACAACATGCAAGGGATGAACAAGTCTCCCGGCGAGTTGTTTGCGATGCTGAAAGTCGCAGGGTCTAAACTCCGTAAAGAGCATCATGTGTTGATGGTGAATAAGACCACTAGTTTCAAGAGAAACGGCAAAGGCAAGAAGGGTAATTCAAAGAAGAGCGGCAAGCCTGTTGCCAATCCGACGAAGAAACCCAAAGCTGGACCTAAGCCTGAAACGGAGTGTTACTATTGCAAGGGTATGGGTCACTGGAAGCGCAATTGCCCCAAGTATCTGGCAGATAAGAAGGCGGCCAAAGAAAAAATCAGGTATATTTGATATACATGTTATTGATGTGTACTTGACCGGCTCTCGTAGTAGTGCTTGGGTATTCGATACCGGTTCTGTTGCTCATATTTGCAACTCGAAACAGGAACTACGGGATAGACGAAGGCTGGCGAAAGATGAAGTGACGATGCGCGTAGGAAATGGTTCCAAGGTTGATGCAATCGCCGTCGGCACAGTTTCAATTCAGTTACCATCAGGATTAGTTATGAACTTAAATCATTGTTATTTAGTGCCTGCATTGAGCATGAACATTATATCTGGATCTTGTTTATTGCGAGACGGTTACTCTTTTAAGTCAGAGAATAATGGTTGTTCTATTTCTATGAGTAACATCTTTTATGGTCATGCACCCAATGTGAGAGGATTGTTCATATTGAATCTTGATAGCGATACACACATACATAACATTGAGACCAAAAGAGTTAGAGTTAACAATGATAGCACCATATTTTTGTGGCACTGCCGCTTAGGTCATATTGGTGTAAAGCGCATGAAGAAACTCCATGCTGATGGACTTTTGGAGTCACTTGACTTTGATTCACTTGACACGTGCGAACCATGCCTCATGGGCAAGATGACTAAGACTCCGTTCTCCGGAACAATGGATCGTGCAAGTGACTTGTTGGAAATCATACATACCGATGTGTGTGGTCCGATGAGCGTGGAGGCACGCGGCGGATATCGTTATTTACTCACCTTCACTGACGATTTGAGTAGATATGGTTATGTCTACTTGATGAAGCACAAGTCTGAAACATTTGAAAAGTTCAAGCAATTTTAGAGTGAAGTTGAAAATCATCGTAACAAGAAGATCAAGTTCCTACGGTCTGATCGTGGGGGTGAATATCTGAGTTTCGAGTTTGGTGCTCACTTAAGACAATGTGGAATTGTTTCACAGTTGACACCGCCTGGAACACCACAGCGTAATGGTGTGTTCGAACGTTGTAATCGTACTTTATTAAAGATGGTGCGATCTATGATGTCTCTTACCGATTTGCCGTTATCGTTTTGGGGTTATGCATTAGAAACAGCTGCATTCACTTTAAATAGGGCACCATCAAAATCCGTTGAGACGACGCCATATGAACTATGGTATGGCAAAAGGCCGAAGTTGTCATTTCTTAAAGTTTGGGGATGTGATGCTTATGTCAAAAAGCTTCAGCCTGAAAAGCTGGAACCCAAAGCGGAAAGGTGCGTCTTCATAGGTTACCCAAAAGAGACAGTTGGGTACACCTTCTATCTCAAATCCGAGGGAAAAGTGTTTGTTGCTAAAAACGGAGCTTTTCTCGAGAAGGAGTTTCTCTCGAAAGAATTGAGTGGGAGGAAGATAGAACTTGACGAGGTTGTCGAACCTTTCATCCCTCTGGATGGTGGCGCAGGGCAAGGGGAAACCTCTGTCGTTGCGACGCCGGTTGAGGTGGAAGTTAATGATGATGATCATGAAACTCCGGTTCAAGTTTCTGTCGAACCACGCAGGTCGACGAGACCACGTGCTGCTCCAGAGTGGTACGGTAATCCCGTCTTATCAATCATGTTGTTGGACAACAATGAACCTGCAAATTATGAGGAAGCAATGGTGGGCCCAGATTCCAACAAATGGCTAGAAGCCATGAAGTCCGAGATAGGATCCATGTATGAGAACAAAGTGTGGACTTTGGAGGTACTGCCTGAAGGCCGCAAGGCTATTCAGAACAAATGGATCTTTAAGAGGAAGACGGACGCTGACGGGAATGTGACCGTTTATAAAGCTCGACTTGTGGCAAAGGGTTTTGTCACAAGTTCAAGGAGTTGACTACGATGAGACATTCTCACCCGTAGCGATGCTTAAGTCCGTCAGAATCATGTTAGCAATAGCTGCATTTTTCGATTATGAAATCTGGCAGATGGATGTCAAAACGGCGTTCCTTAACGGTTTCCTTAAGGAAGAATTGTATATGATACAACCCGAAGGTTTTGTCGATTCTAAGAATGCTAACAAGGTGTGCAAGCTCCAACGATCCATTTATGGACTGGTGCAAGCATCTCGGAGTTGGAACAAACGCTTTGATGAGGTGATCAAAGCATTTGGGTTTATACAAGTGGTTGGAGAATCTTGTATTTACAAGAAAGTGAGTGGGAGCTCTGTGGCGTTTCTAATATTATATGTGGACGACATATTGCTGATTGGAAACAACGTAGAGTTTTTGGAGAGCATAAAGGATTACTTGAATAAAAGTTTCTCTATGAAGGACCTAGGAGAAGCTGCTTACATTCTAGGCATTAAGATCTATAGGGATAGATCAAAACGCCTGATAGGACTTTCACAAAGTACATACCTTGATAAAGTTTTGAAGAGGTTCAAAATGGAACGGTCCAAGAAGGGGTTCTTGCCAGTTTTACAAGGTACGAGATTGAGTAAGACTCAGTGCCCAGCAACTGATTAAGATAGAGAGCATATGCATTCCGTCCCCTATGCTTCAGCCATAGGTTCTATCATGTATGCAATGCTGTGCACTAGATCGGACGTTAGCCTGGCCATAAGTATGGCAGGCAGGTTCCAGAGTAATCCAGGAGTGGATCACTGGACAACGGTCAAGAATATCCTGAAGTACTTGAAAAGGACTAAGGAGATGTTTCTCGTGTATGGAGGTGACGAAAAGCTCGCCGTAAAAGGTTACTTCGATGCAAGCTTTGACACAGATCCGGACGACTCTAAGTCGCAAACCGGATACGTATTTATTCTTAATGGGGGTGCGGTAAGCTGGTGCAGTACCAAGCAAAGCGTCGTAGCAGATTCTACATGTGAAGCGGAGTACATGGCTGCCTCGGAGGCGGCTAAGGAGGGTGTCTGGATGAAGCAGTTCATGACAGATCTTGGAGTGGTGCCAAGCGCACTGAATCCAATAACCTTGTTCTGTGACAACACGGGTGCCATTGCCTTAGCAAAGGAACCACGGTTTCACAAGAAGTCCAGACACATCAAACGACGCTTCAACCTCATCCGCGACTAAGTCGAAGGAGAGGATGTAAATATATGCAAGGTGCACATAGATCTGAATGTAGCAGACCCGCTGACTAAACCTCTTCCACGTCCAAAGTATGATCAACACCAGAATTGTATGGGTGTTAGATTTATTACAATGTAATTCGCATGATGATGTGAGGGCTAGATTATTGACTCTAGTGCAAGTGGGAGACTGTTGGAATTATGCCCTAGAGGCAATAATAAATATAGTTATTATTATAATTCCTGTATCAAGATAATCGTTTATTATCCATGCTATAATTGTATTGAATGAAGACTCATTTACATGTGTGGATACATAGACAAAACACTGTCCCTAGCAAGCCTCTAGTTGGCTAGCCAGTTGATCAAAGATAGTCAGTGTCTTCTGATTATGAACAAGGTGTTGTTGCTTGATAACTGGATCACGTCATTAGGAGAATCACGTGATGGACTAGACCCAAACTAATAGACGTAGCATGTTGATCGTGTCATTTTGTTGCTACTGTTTTCTGCGTGTCAAGTATTTGTTCCTATGACCATGAGATCATATAACTCACTGACACCGGAGGAATACTTTGTGTGTATCAAACGTCGCAACGTAACTGGGTGACTATAAAGATGCTCTACAGGTATCTCCGAAGGTGTTAGTTGAGTTAGTATGGATCAAGACTGGGATTTGTCACTCCGTGTGACGGAGAGGTATCTCGGGGCCCACTCGGTAATACAACATCACACACAAGCCTTGCAAGCAATGTGACTTAGTGTAAGTTGCGGGATCTTGTATTACGGAACGAGTAAAGAGACTTGCCGGTAAACGAGAATGAAATAGGTATGGGGATACTGACGATCAAATCTCGGGCAAGTAACATACCGAAGGACAAAGGGAATGACATACGGGATTATATGAATCCTTGACACTGAGGTTCAAACGATAAGTTCTTCGTAGAATATGTAGTATCCAATATGGGCATCCAGGTCCCGCTATTGGATATTGACCGAGGAGTCTCTCGGGTCATGTCTACATAGTTCTCGAACCCGCAGGGTCTGCACACTTAAGGTTCGACGTTGTTTTATGCGTATTTGAGTTATATGGTTGGTTACCGAATGTTGTTCGGAGTCCCGGATGAGATCACAGACGTCACGAGGGTTTCCGGAATAGTCCGGAAACGAAGATTGATATATAGGATGACCTCATTTGATTACCGGAAGGTTTTCGGAGTTACCGGGAATGTACTGGGAATGACGAATGGGTTCCGGGAGTTCACCGGGGGGGGGGGAAGCCACCCCGGGGAAGACCATAGGCCTTGAGGGTGGCGCACCAGCCCTTAGTGGGCTGGTGGGACAGCCCAAAAGGGGCCCTATGCGCATTGGAAGAAAAGTCAAAGAGAAAGAAAAAAAAGAGGAGGTGGTAAGGGAAGGAAGGACTCCCACCCACCAAACCAAGTCCAACTCGGTTTGGGGGGGAGACCTTCCCCCCTTGGCTCGGACGACCCCCTTGGGCCCCAAGGCAAGGTCCCCTCCCTCCCACCTATATATACGGAGGTTTTAGGGCTGATTTGAGACGACTTTTCCACGGCAGCCCGACCACATACCTCCACGGTTTTTCCTCTAGATCGCGTTTCTGCGGAGCTCGGGAGGAGCCCTGCTGAGACAAGGTCATCACCAACCTCCGGAGCGCCGTCACGCTGCCGGAGAACTCTTCTACCTCTCCGTCTCTCTTGCTGGATCAAGAAGGCCGAGATCATCGTCGAGCTGTACGTGTGCTGAACGCGGAGGTGCCGTCCGTTCGGTACTAGATCGTGGGACTGATCGCGGGATTGTTCGCGGGGCGGATCGAGGGACGTGAGGACATTCCACTACATCAACCACGTTCACTAAGGCTTCTGCTGTACGGTCTACAAGGGTACGTAGATCACTCATCCCCTCTCGTAGATGGACATCACCATGATAGGTCTTCGTGCGCGTAGGAAATTTTTTGTTTCCCATGCGACGTTCCCCAACAGTAACAATAAAAAATTATAGATACGACGGAGACGTATCAGTAGCCGCGGCCCTGAGGATGGCAACTCCTTGTCGAGCTGACTCTGAGCCCCAAGACAAACCAAGACCAAGGCCGGGGCAGGACGACAAGACTTGCACCAGCCTACGCACACACCCGCTCATGGCGCCCGGCAAGATCCTAGCCCGCCAAGGCGCCGCTCCACCTCACGAGGGGGCTTATTTTCTACATCAGTCGAGGTGACGAACAAGCATGCAGAGCTGGCCGGGGCACGTGGCCATGGCAGTGGGTGTGTCACAGCCGTGATGACACCCGTCCCGTGGCATGGCAGCAATATAAGAGGCAGCTGGGCGAATGACACAAACAGAGAGGCAATCCTTGGTGGGAGATGTCGCTTGCATGCCAGCTCACGACGCATTCAATGCGACTATCCTAGTCCATCGGAGTTAGGTACTTCCCACTACTTATTCTTGCAAGCATTCCCATCATTGTAGTACGCACTGTACACCCAGTAAAAATACCATTTTGGCTACTGTGGTAACCCCTTTATCCTATGAAAGCAGGTCCATAGCCACTAGAACAAAGGTCGACACCGTGTTTAATCACACACGTAGCTAAGCCTCTCAAGCATCCTTGCCGGGTAGCTCCGCTACCGTACTCAACCTACCTAATCAACTACCACCAACAACATGACATAGGGTTTTATGGTCCCGAGCGACCCAAACCAATATAAACCCCTTGTGCGTGCGATCTCACTGATTGATGCTCTGCATGCATGGAAGCCTCATGCAGAACTATAATGGGGTCTGCTAGGTCCCATAGATCGTTGTTGGTCCGTTCCCTCGACATCTTAGGCGCCAGGTATGGGGCTCTTCTATGCACGTATCTTCCCCGACATTTCCGCATCCCTTCATCGACGCCCATAGCGCCCAAGAGAACTACGAGTGGCACGACGAGCGCCCCTGCGATGTCCAAGCTACCCACGTCGGCTGCAATGGGTGACGAGGGCGAGGGTCGTCACCAGGCGCATCACGCTGGAGAACGCAGCCACAACATTGCACGGAGCTCCGCAAGCCATGGCTCGAACCCCACCTTCGTGCTAGAGTAAAGCGCTCCAGCAGTGGCCGGGAGCGACACCGCGGCTTCAGCTGTCACTGTGGCGGTGACCGGACTTCCTCCGCGCCCCTCAGTGGACAACCGCCACCCGTTCCCGTAGGATGACGACTCGGGGAGTCGTGCGGATAAGACCCCTACGCAAGGAACACATGACCACACTCAACCACCTCCCCGTGGTGAGGACCATCGGCGGACGGCGGTGTGGAAGAGTGCTCCTTCTCGCACTCTCATGAGTGAGAGCGCTACCCGCGCCTCGGCCTGTGATAACCCACAGGTGTAGGGGATCGCAACAATTTTCGAGGGTAGAGTATTCAACCCAAATTTGTTGGTTCGCACAAGGGGAAGCGAAAGAATATTCTCAAGTATTAGCAACTGAGTTTGTCAGATTCAACCACACCTGAAAGATTAGTGTCTGCAAGCAAAGTATCAGTAGCAAAGTAGTATGATAACAACGGTGCCAGAAACGATCTGTTGAAGGCAGACTATTTCTAACTGTTGTATCAATGCCGCCAGTGTTGCACGTGGGCGAGTAACTATTCTTCCCCGACAACAGTGTCGAAAAAGATCTTGCAACAAGTAACAGTGAAGTAGCAAGGAATAGCAGTAGCAGCAGCAGCAGAGTAACAACAGTAGCAACAGTAGCAACAAAGTGAGAGCAGTAGCACCAGTAGTAGCAAAGTGGCCCAATCCCTTTTGTAGAAAGGGAAAAGCCTAGACAAAGTAACGTAGCAAGGACCATAAGTAAAAGACTCGTAGGCAGTGGATCGGTGATGGATGAGTGTGATGGATGTGATTCATCATGTAACAGCTATAACACGGAGATATAGTTAACTAGCTCCCATTCGTCAATCTAATGTAGGCATGTATTCCATATGTAGTCATACGTGCTTCGGGAAAAGAACTTGCTTGACATCTATTGTCCATCCCTTCCGTGGCAGCGGGGTCCTAATGGAAACTATGGGATATTAAGGTTCTCATTTTAATAAAGAACCGGACCAACACATTAACACGCGGTGAATACATGAACTCCTCATACTATGGTCATCTCCGGGAGTGGTTCCGGCTATTGTCACTCCGGGGTTGCCGGGTTATAACACATAGTAGGTGACTACAACTTGCAAGATAGGATCTAAAACACACATATATTGGAGACAACATAATAGGTTCAGATCTGAAATCATGGCACTCGGGCCCTAGTGACAAGCATTAAGCATAGCCAAGTAGTAGCAACATCAATCTAGAACATAGTGGATACTAGGGATCTATCCCGTCAAAAACTAACTCGATTGCATGATAGATCTCATCCAACTCATCACCGTCCCGCAAGCCTATGATGGGATTACTCACGAACGATGAAGAGCATCATGGAATTGTCGATGGAGAAAGGTTGATGATGTTGATGGCGACGATTTCCCCTCTCCGGAGCCCGAAACGGACTCCAGATCTGCCCTCCAGATGAAGAACAGGATGTGGCGGCGCCTCCGTATCGCAAAACGTGATGAAACCTTCTCTCTATTTTTTTTCCGGGCGAGACGGAAGATATAGAGCTGAGTTTGGGGGCGGTGGAGCCACGTGGGCCCCACAAGCCCTCACGGCGCGGCCAGGGGGGTGGCCGTGGCCCACTGGTCCACCTCCTCCGGTGGATCTTTGTGCACGTATTTTTGTTTTATTCCAGAAAAAAATCTCCGTAAATTTTCAGGACATTCCGAGAACTTTTATTTCTCCACAAAAACAACACCATGGCAATTCTGCTGAAAACAGCGTTAGTCCGGGTTAGTTCCATTCAAATCATGCAAATTAGAGTCCAAAACAAGGGCAAAAGAGTTCAGAAAAGTAGATACGACGGAGATGTATCAACTCCCCCAACCTTAAAGCCTTGCTTTTCCTCAAGCAATTTAGTTGATAAACTGAGAGAGACAAAAGAAAAACTTTGACGAACTCTGTTTGATCTTGTTGTTGCAACTATGTCTAACTCATATCCAGAGTTTCAGCAAGATCACAAGCAAACCACATAAGCAAATGACATCTAGGTCTCACGGTAAACTCATGTCAATGGCATAATCAGCTAGCGAGCAAATAATAATAAGCCTCAAATGTCAACACTTCAATCAAAACAACATGAAGCAGTACAAGCAGGTGGTATCTCGCTAGCTCTTTCCGAGACCGCAAAAACATAAATGTAGAGCACCTTCAAAGACCAAGGGCTGACTAAACATTGTAATTCAAGGCAAAGAAGATTCAGTCACAGTCATACTCAACACAGTTAAAAGCAAAGCATAAAAATGACAGAGGTGCTCTCTAATTGGTGCTTTTATAAGAGGAGGATGACTCAACAGGAACATAAATAGACAAGCCCTTCGCAGAGGGAAGCATTGATTTGCAGAGGTGCCAGAGCTCAAGTTTTGAAAACAGAGATAATAATTTTGGGTGGCATGCTTTCATTGTCAACGCAATGACTAAGAGTTCTCAACATCTTCCACGCTACACATGCTATAGGCGGTTCCCAAACAGAAAATAAAAGTTTTGACTCCCCACCACCAATCAATCACACTCCACGGCTAGCCGAATCCTCGGGTATCGTCCATACCAACATCAATCCTGGGGGAGTTTTGTTTGCAATTATCTTTTTGATTTGAGCATGGAACTAGGAATTCCAAATACCGGCCCCTTTCTCGTGAATGATAGTGAATAAACACATATCGAGGATAACACGCCTAACATGGAAGATACCAATAGCCCCCTGTCACCACATGAGCGGTTCGGGCACGCAAAACAGATTATTTCTTGAAGGTTTAGAGAGTGGCACATGCAAATTTACTTGGAACGGCAGGTAGATACCGCACATAGATAGGTATAGTGGACTCATATGGCACAACTTTGGGTTTATGGAAGTGGATGCACAAGCAATATTCCTGCTTAGTACAAGTGAAGGCTAGCAAAAGACTGGGAAGCGACCAACTAGAGAGCGATAACAGTCATCAAAATGCATTGAGATTAACTAACATTGAGTGCAAGCATGAGTAGGACATAAATCATCATGAACATGAACATCATAGAGGCTATGTTGATTTTGTTTTAACGACATGCGTGAACATGCGCCAGGTCAAGCCACTTGAAAAATTCAAAGGAGGATACCATCCTATCATAGTACATCATAGTTATCTCAACATTCATGTTGGCAATCAAGACAAACCATTATAAGCTCCTAGCTAAGTGAGCATGGCATAAGAAACTATGATCTCTAAGTTGTCATTGCAAACATGTTTCTCTCACAACAAAGATGAATCAGGTATGATGAGCTAGTCATATGTACAAAAACAAAATAGATCGAGTTCATACCACCTTTTCTAGGCTCAGTCACTTCATCATATATCGTCATTATTGCCTTTCACTTGCACGACCGAATGATGTGAACAATAATAAACGTGCTCGTGCATTGGACTGAAGCTGGAATCTGTAGGAAAACACAAAGGAGAAGACAAAGTAATATGGCTCTTTGGAAGCTAAACAAGTAGGCATGCAAGAGCCACTAAACATTCTAACCAATATCTTCTACCTTCACCCAAAGAAAAAGAAAACTATTTACACGGGAGAGCTCCCAACAAGCAAAATAAGAAAAATAAAATCTTTTTGGGTTTTTCTCAAACTAGACAGACACACGAAAAGCAAACAAGAAAAATAAAATAAACTAGCATGGATGATACAATGGAAAAGTGTGAACACCGGCTAACAAAGTGAAAGCATAATCAAGAATGTAAAGTCGGTGAGAACACGTACTCCCCCAAGCTTAGGATGGTCCTGGCGAAACCCAAAATCATAATCGGGGTTATACGGGAGCGCTGTGGCCACTGCCTGAATAGCTGCCTCATGGAGACGAGCAGCCTTTGCCTCCCTCTCATACTCCTCTGCCTCTTCTCTGGTTATGTAATATCTCTGTTTTACCTGAAAGTCAAAGAAAGCAGGAGCATGAAGGGTATATGGAAAACATGCTGCCGGTTAAATATCAATCGGTATAGGAGGGATTCATCATCCCTCTCAAGGAACTGGTAGCGTGTCAAAGCGACGCGGTCAAGGAAAGCTGTATGGAACGGGGGATCTCCTTCGCGGATGGGTACTCCAAGAAAAATTGCTATGCGAGTGGCATAGATCCCACCAAAGAAATCCCCTTCAATTGCATTCTTATTTAGCCTCCTTGCTATAATAGCTCCCATGTTGAAGCTTTTGTCACCTGTCACTGCGCTCTTAAGGATACTAAGGTCGGGTGCGCAGAGGTGACAATGCTCAAGCTTGCCATTAATGCATCTGCCTATGAAGAGGGCAAAGTAATGCAAGGTAGGAAAATGAATACTCCCCATGGTAGCTTGCGTAATGTCTCTAGTTTCTCCAATAGTAATACCAGAGCAAAAATCTATAACCAAAGATTTAGGAGGACCACTGAGGCTACCCCAAGTAGGTATTTTGCAAATTCTATTGAAATCCTCTAAATCCATGGTATACGATTTATCATAGAGACCAAACAGTACCGATGGATCACGGCCAGCTAAAAATTTGAATCTACGAACAAAAGAGGCAGTGAGAGCAACATACTATTCACATTTATCGGAGATGAATTCTTCGAGTCCGACGTTGCGAACAAGTGCATCGAACTCATCTTTGAAACCTGCCTCAATCATAAATTCATGAGAAGGCCATTCACATGGTTGTACCTGCGCGTCCCTAGGTTGGTAAGGATCAGGCTCCCGAATCGCAAGACGGGGACCTCTCTTGCTTGGGGAACCACCATGAAAGTTTCTCCTGAACATCTTACTTTTCTGAAATTTTCAGTGATTCTAAGGAAAGGTGAACAAGGTTCAACTAAACTCGTAGCAACTACTTGTTGTGGAACGTCGCATGGGGAACAAAATTTTTCCTACGCACACGCAATTCCTATCATGGTGATGTCCATCTAGGAGAGGAGATTTGGATCTATGTACCCTTGTAGATCGCACAGCAGGAAGCGTTAAGAAACACGGTTGATGTAGTGGAACGTCCTCACGACCCTGAATCCGCCCCGCGAACCGTCCCACAAACCGTCCCGCGATCCGTCCCACGATCCGCTCCGATCTAGTGCCGAACGGACGGCACCTCCGCGTTCAGCACACGTACAGCTCGATGGTTATCTCGGCCTTCTTGCTCTAGCAAGAGAGACGGAGAGGTAGATGAGTTCTCCGGCAGCGTGACGGTGCTTCGGAGGGTGGTGGTGATCTATCCCAGCAGGGCTCCGCCCGAGCTCCGCAGAAATACGATCTAGAGGAAAAACCATGGAGGCATGTGGTCGGGCTGCCGTGGCAAAGTTATCTCAAATCAGCCCTAATACCCCAGTATATATAGGAGGGAGGGGGAGGGACCTGCCTTGAGGCTCAAGAGAGCCCCAAGGGGTCGGCCGAACCAAGGGTGGAGGAGTCCACCTCCAATCCTAGTCCAACTAGGATTGGAAGGTGGAGTCTTTCCCTTGCTTCCCTCCTCCTTTTTTTTCTTTTTCCTTTGATTTCTTTATCTCCTACGCATAGGGCCTCTTGGGCTGTCCCACCAGCCCACTAAGGGCTGGTGCGGCACCACTAAGGCCTATGGGCTTCCCCCGGGTGTGCTGCCCCCCGGTGAACATCCGGAACCCATTCGTCACTCCCGGTACATTCCCGGTAATATTCGAAAACTTTCCGGTAATCAAATGAGGTCATCCTATATATCAATCTTCGTTTCCGGACCATTTCGGAAACCCTCGTGACGTCCGTGTTCCTATCCGGGATTCCGAACAACATTCGGTAACCAACCATATAACTCAAATACGTATAAAACATCGCCGAACCTTAAGTGTGCAGACCCTGCGGGTTCGAGAACTATGTAGACATGACCCAGGGACTCCTCGGTCAATATCCAATAGCGGTACCTAGATGCCCATATTGGATCCTACATATTCTACGAAGATCTTATCGATTGAACCTCAGTGCCAAGGATTCATATAATCCCGTGTGTCATTCCCTTTGTCCTTCGGCATGTTACTTGCCCGAGGTTCGATCGTCAGTATCTGCATACCTATTTCAATCTCGTTTACCAGCAATTCTGTTTACTCGTTCCGTAATAAAAGATCCCGTGACTTACACTAAGTCACATTGCTTCAAGGCTTGTGTGTGATGTTGTATTACCGAGTGGGCCCCGAGATACCTCTCCGTCACACGGAGTGACAAATCCCAGTCTTGATCCATACTAACTGAACGGACACCTTCGGATATACCTGTAGAGAATCCTTATAGTCACCCAGTTACGTTGTGACGTTTGATACACACAAGACATTCCTCCGGTGCCAGTGAGTTATATGATCTCATGGTCATAGGAATAAATACTTGACACGCAGAAAACAGTAGCAATAAAATGACACGATCAACATGTTACGTTCATTAGTTTGGGTCTAGTCCATCACATGATTCTCCTAATGATGTGATCCCGTTATCAAGCAACAACACTTGCCTATGGTCTGGAAACCTTGACCATCTTTGATCAACAAGCTAGTCAACTAGAGGCTTACTAGGGACAGTCTTTTGTCTATGTATCCACACAAGTATTGTGTTTCCAATCAATACAATTATAGCATGGATAATAAACGATTATCATGAACAAAGAAATATAATAATAACTAATTTATTATTGCCTCTAGGGCATATTTCCAACAGTCTCCCACTTGCACTAGAGTCAATAATCTAGTCCACATCACTATGTGATTCTAACGAATCCAACACCCTTACAGTTCTTGGGTTTGATCACGTCTTGGTTGTGAGAGAGGTTTTAGTCGACGGTTCTGAACCCTTTCAGATGCGAGTGAGCTTTACAAATCTTTATGTCATCTTATAGATGCTGCTACTATGTGCTATTTGGAAATATTCCAAATATCTACTCTACCATACGAATCCGTTTCACTACTCATATTTATTCGGATTAGTGTCAAAGCTTGCATCGACGTAACCCTTTACGGTGAACTCTTTAACCACCTCCATAATCGAGAAAAATTCCTTAGTCCATTAGTTACTCAGGACAACTTTGACCGCTGATAAGTGATTCAATCCTGGATCAATCTGTGTACCTCTTAACACACTTGTAGCAAGGCACACATCAGGTGCGGTACTCAGCATGGCATACTTTAGAGTCTACGGCTAAGGTATAGAATACGACCTTCGCCTATTCTCTTTATTCTGCCGGGGTCGGGTTTTGAGTCTTACTCAAATTCACACCTTACAACACAACCAAGAACTCCTTCTTTGCTGATCTATTTTGAACTCCTTCAAAAACTTGTCAAGGCATGCATCTTGTTGAAACTTCTATTAAGCGTTTCGATCTATCTCCATAGATCTTGATGCTCAACGTTAAAGTAGCGCAATCCAGGTATTCCTTTGAAAAACTCCGTTCAAACAACCTTTTATGCTTTACAGAAATTCTAATTACTTTTGATCCACAATATGTCAACCACATATACTTATCAGAAATTCTATAGTGCTCCCACTCACTTCTTTGGAAATACAAGTTTCTCACAAACCTGGTATAAACCCAAAAGCTTCGATCAACTCATCAAAGCACATATTCCAACGCCGAGATGCTTGCACTAGTCCATAGAAGGATCGCTGGAGCTTGCATACTTGTTAGCATCCTTAGGATCGACAAAACTTTCCGGTTGTATCACATACAACCTTTTCGTCGAGGAAAACAATGTTTTGACATCCTATGTGCAATATTTCATAAATAATGCAGCAACTGCTATCATAATTCCAACAGACCTTTAGCATCGCTATGAGTGAGAAAGTCTCATCATACTCAACTCTTTGAACTTGTCGGAAAACATCCTTGCGACAAGTCGAGCTTTTCTTAATGGTGACGTTTCACCATCATCGTCTGTCTTCCTTATAAAGATCCATCTTTACTTAATAGTCCTACAACCATCAAGTAGTGATGGGGTCATAGTCCTAGGGTAGGGTCATAGGCCTGCCATACAGGTCCTACCCAAGGACTACCCCACACAAAGGACAAGACCCTAAGTCTACCCCGACTGGATTAAGGAATCCCCATCATCCAGTCGGCAACAGGTCCTGTATCATCCAGTCGGATACTAGCATTCGGAGGTTACCAAGCTAACCGACTGGATACACTTGGTACATCGTAACCTCCCTGGAGGGAAACGGTCGTACGTTTCCGGGTGCATTTATTAGCATTTAGAGCATACGTTACCTGTAACGTATGCATTCAATCGCCACTACTCCGCCCCTGAATCAGAACCGTTGTGGAGGGCAGCGCACTCTATATAAGCCGCCCTCCCCCACTGGTAAAGGGGTTAGCAAATCATTGTACTCCATATTACACTCGGTAACAAGCTCCGAGAGCACTGAGACGTAGGGCTGTTACCTCCACCGCAGAGGGGCCTGAACTCATACAACCTTGCCGTAGCTAGGACTCTGCCCATCTCATTTGTACCCTACACATCTACTGTCAGGCTTATACCCACGACAAGTAGTTCTTCCAAAGTCTACACTTCGTTCTCACACATGGATTCTCTCTCGGATTTCATGGCCTCCAGCCATTTGTCGGATCCGGGCCCACCATTGCTTCTCCATAACTCGTAGGTTCATTGTTGTTCAACAACATGACCTCCAAGACAGGGTTACCGTACCACTCTGTAGTAGTATGCAACCTTGTCAACCTACGACGTTTGTAGTAACTTGATCCAATGCTTAATGATCACCATCATCAGCTTCCACTTCAATAGGTGTAGGCACCACAGGAACAACTTCCTGCGCCCTACTACACACTGGTTGAAGTGATGGTTCGATAACCTCATCAAGTTCTACCACCCTCCCACTCAATTCTTTCGAGAGAAACCTTTCCTTGAGAAAGGACCCGTTTTCTAGAAACAAACACTTTGCTTCCGGATCTGAGATAGGAGATGCTCCCAACTGTTTTGGATGAAGATGCATTCATCCGCTTTGGGTTCGAGCTTATCAGACTGAAACTTTTTCATATTAGCGTCGCAACCCTTAATTTTCAAGAAACGACAGCTTAGATTTCTCTAAACCTCGGTCTATACTGTGTCATCTCAACAGAATTACGCGGTGCCCTATTTAAAGTGAATGCGGTTGTCTCTAATGCATAACCCATAAATGATAGTGGTAATTCGATAAGAGACATCATAGTATGCACCATATCAAATAGGTCACGGCTATGACACCATCACACCATGGTGTTCTTGGTGGCATGAATTGCGAAACAACTTCCACATCGTCGTTCAGTCGGCGACACTTACGACCCAAGACCCGACGCAAGAGGGCGAATCGCCCAGCGAAGAGTCGACAGGGGTCGAGCCTACCGCGATGGTCACGATCTAGATCGTCCAAGTGGCAGCAGGACCGGTGTGTCCGGCCCCGAGTGTTTTAGTCGAGCCATCCGCTTGGCTGACATCCTGCCCAACTTCCGATTGGCAGCGGGAATCAGTAAATTTACGGGGGAATCCAAGCCTGAAACATGGCTAGACGACTACCGAGTGGCAGTCCAGATCGGAGGAGGGGACGACCATGTCGCTATGAAGCACCTCCCTCTGATGCTCGACGGCTCGACGCGAGCTTGGCTGAACCAATTGGCCCCCTCAAGCATTTACAGTTGGGCAGATCTGGCCCGAGTGTTTGTCAGGACCTTCGAAGGGACGTGCAAACGCCCTGCAGGCCTTGTGGAGCTTCAGCACTGTGTCCAGAAGCCGAATGAGCCCTTGCGCGACTTCATCCAGCGATGGACAACTCTCTACCACACGGTGGAGAACGTCACCGAGCATCAAGCGGTCTGCGCGTTCAAGGCAGGCGTACTGTACAGGGAGCTGTACCTAATGTTCGGCCGGATAGGCGACATCTCCATGAGCAAGATGATGGAGATAGCGGCTCGCTATGCAAATGGCGAGGAAGAGGACCGCATCCGGAGTGGCAAACACAAGACAGTCGGCGATGCCGACGGAGGTAACACTCGGAAGCAAAAATAGAAAGTTCCGCCCACACCACACGCAGAAGCTGCAGCTGTGACCAGCGCCAAGTTCAAGGGCAAAGGGAAAGCGCAGTCTGGCCCCAAGAAGAAGCCGTTCAACAATCCCATCCTGGACCAGCGTTGTCCGGTTCACACGAAGATGGACGAAAAAGGCAACCCCATATACGCGAAGCACACCACTCGACAGTGTCGTCTCCTGATCCAGGGATTCAGCGAAGGGCAACCAAGTGAGAAGAATCCTGAACAAGATGAGGAGGACAAGGAGGATCCGTTCCCCCAAGTCCATGAACCCTCATGATTTTTGCTGACGTCGAAAGCAAGAGTCGACTGAAGTTGGTGAACAGAGAGGTTAACATGGCCGTTCCGACTGCTCCCAAGTTCCTTAAATGGTCTTAGACTGCGATCACTTTTGATCAGTCGGATCATCCAACGCATGTCCCCACCCCAGGAAGACAGGCTCTGATCGTCGACCCGGTGGTGGAAGGAGTCCGACTGCGCAAAGTCCTCATGGACGGCGGTAGCGGACTGAACATCATGTACCCTGACACTCTCAAGGGAATGGGCATTCCGATGTCCAGACTCAGCGAGAGCAGTATGCAGTTCCACGGAGTCGTCCCTGGACGGAAGGCCAAGTCACTCGGCCAGATCGCGTTGGACGTCATCTTCGGCTCCGACAAGAACTTTCGCAAGGAGAGGCTCACATTTGAGGTGGTGGATTTCCAAAGCGCTTACCACGCAATTCTGGGCCGCCCGGCATACGTGAGTTTCATGGCACGTCCATGCTATGTGTACTTGAAGCTGAAGATGCCCGGCCCAAAAGGAGTTATCACCATCACGGGCAACCGCCAGCGAGCCGAGGAGTGTCTGCAGGAGGGATCAAGAATCGCTGACCAGCAGATGGCGGTACTCGAGCTCGACGAATACAAGAAGACAGTCGACCCTGCCGACCTGATGCGCTCAAAGAAACCAGTTTCTGAGTCCGCGTTCCAGTCGGCGGGAGAGACGAAGAAGGTCAGCATCCACCCGACAGACGACTCTGCCGCCCCGACGAACATCTCCACCACCCTCGATCCTAAATAGGAAGCCGAGCTCACCCAATTCCTCCGTGAGAACTGGGACATCTTCGCATGGAAACCATCTGACATGCCGGGTGCACCCAGGGAGTTGGCTGAGCACCGACTGCATGTGGATCCCGCCGCTCGGCCTGTCCGAGAGCGCCTGCGCCGGTCCGCCGCGCACAAGAGGAAGGCAATCGGAGAAGAGGTGGCCAAGCTGTTGGCTGCCAACTTCATTCGCGAGGTTCACCACTCCGAGTGGCTCGCCAATGTCGTCATGGTGCCCAAGAAGGACAAGTCACTCCGAATGTGCATTGACTTCAAGCATCTCAATAAGGTCTGCCCGAAAGACCATTCTCCGCTCCCCCGCATAGATCAAATTGTCGATCGACTGCGGGATGCGAGCATTTGTCATTTCTTGATGCCTATTCGGGCTATCATCAGATCCGTCTGTATGGTCCCGATGAGTTGAAAACAGCCTTCATCACCCCGTTTGGGTGCTTCTACTACATCACTATGCCTTTCGGTCTGAAGAATGCAGGAGCTACCTTTATGCGCATGATCCAAAAATGTCTCCTCGACCAGATCGGTCGCAATGTGGAGGCATACATAGATGATATCGTAGTCAAGTCACGCAAAGGTTCCGACCTGCTGACTGACTTGGCGGAAACATTCCCCAACCTTCGTAGGTACGATATCAAGCTCAACCCAGCCAAATGTTCATTCGGTGTTCCCAGCGGAAAGTTACTCGGTTTCTTCGTTTCCGAACGAGGGATCGACGTTAACCCCGAAAAGATTGGGACCATCGTCCGAATGGAGAGGACGGTTAGAATACACGATGTTCAACGGCTCACAGGTTGCCTAGCGGCTTTGAGCAGGTTCATCAGTCGACTCGGCGAAAAAGCACTTCCTCTGTACCGACTCATGAAGAAGTCAGATACCTTCGAGTGGACAGACGAAGCTCAAGTCGCATTCGACGACCTCAAAGTCCTACTTTCCACCCAGTCGGTTCTTACTGCTCCGCTCAGGAAAGAACCCCTTCTTCTATATATCGCGGCTACAAATCAAGTCGTCAGTACTGTTCTTACAGTCGAGCGAGAAGAAGAAGGCAAAGCATACAAAGTTCAGCGGCTAGTGTACTACGTCTCCGAAGTCCTGACCCCTTCCAAGCAGAGGTATCCCCATTATCAAAAACTTATCTATGGGATCTATATGACTGCGAAGAAGGTGGCCCATTATTTCCAAGACCACTCAGTATATGTCGTTTCTGATGCTCCGTTGTCGGAAATTCTCCACAATCGAGACGCATCAGGCCGAGTGGCGAAGTGGGCAATGGAGATGCTATACTGTGACATCAAGTTCGAGGCCAAGAAAGCTATTAAGTCTCAAGCCCTGGCTGACTTTATAGCAGAATGGGTAGAACAACAGCAACCGACCCACATCTACTCGGCTCATTGGACAATGTTCTTCGATGGGTCTAAGATGTTGAATGGCTCCGGCGCTGGCGTTGTGATCATATCACCAAAAGGCGACAAGCTCAAGTACGTGCTTCAGATACACTTTGATTCCTCCAACAACGAGGCAGAGTATGAAGCTCTCCTCTACGGATTGCGCATGGCCATCTCACTCGGCGTCCGTCGCCTGATGGTCTACGGCGATTCGGATTTGGTGGTCAACCAAGTGATGAAAGAGTGGGACGTAAGGAACCCCACCATGACAACATACTGCAATGCAGTGAGGAAGCTGGAGAAGAAGTTTGAAGGTCTAGAGCTCCATCATGTTCCGAGGCTGAAGAACCAAGCAGCTGACGAGTTGGCAAAACTCGGATCCACTCGGAGACCAGTCCCGAGTGATGTCTGCCTCGAGCACCTCCATCTTCCCTCAGTCAAAGAAGATCCCTTCACAGAAGAACCGGTACAACCCAAGAGCGCAACAGATCCGACTGAAGTCGATGTACCTGCTGTGGTTGATCTGGTCAGGGAGATTCTCGTTGTCATTCCCGATTGGACTGTGCCGATCATTGCATATATCCTAAGGCAAGAACTTCCAGAAGATGAATTCCAAGCTAGGCAAATAGTTCGCAGGTCGAAAGCATTCACTGTCATTGACGGTCAATTGTTCAAGGAGAGTGTTTCAGGCGTTCTTCAACGCTGCATTTCCCCGGAGGAAGGACAGTTGATCTTAGAGGATATTCACTCGGGAACCTGCGGTCATCACGCTTCTTCAAGAGCAATTGTCGCCAAGGCATTCAGAGCCGGTTTCTTTTGGCTGCAAGCCAACGAGATGGCTAAAGATATGGTCGACCGATGTGAAGGCTGTCAGTTCTACTCCAACAAGTCCCACAAGCCAACATCTGCATTAAAGACGATCCCACTTGTGTGGCCATTTGCAGTTTGGGGATTAGACACAGTCGGACCATTCAAGACAGGCCAAGGAGGCTACACACATCTGTTGGTGGCAGTCGACAAGTTTACAAAATGGATAGAAGCTAAGCCCATCAAGAAGCTCGACGCCTCAACAGCTGTCAAGTTTGTCAGGGACATCATTTCCAGATTCGGGGTACCTCACAGCATAATCACGGACAATGGGACAAACTTCGACTCGGACAGATTTAAAGGCTTCTGTGCGAGTCAGGGTATCCGAGTGGATTTTGCTTCCGTAGCACATCCGCAATCCAACGGGCAAGCTGAGCGTGCGAATGGACTTATCCTTCAAGGTTTGATGCCCCGACTCTTGTGAGAGGTAGGGCACGCTGCTGGTGCATGGGTCACCGAGTTACCTTCAGTGCTTTGGGGCCTCCGCACCACTCCGAACAGATCAACGGGGCGATCACCGTTCTTCCTCGTTTATGGGGCAGAAGCGGTCCTTCCGAGTGACTTGCTTCACAATGCCCCACGAGTCGAACTCTTCTCCGAAGCTGAAGCAGAGCAAGCAAGGCAAGATGGAGTCGATCTTCTAGAGGAAGAGCGCGAGATGGCACTTACCCGCTCAGCAATTTACCAGCAAGACCTGCGACGCTTTCATGCGCGTCACGTCAGGAGTCGCACATTCCAAGCTGGCGATTTAGTGCTCCGAGTGGATCAACAAAGACCACACAAGTTGGCTCCGGCCTGGGAAGGGCCTTTCATCATCTCCAAGGTGCTGAACAATGGAGCATACAGACTCTGCAACATTCAGGGGGAGACAGACGAGCCGCGCGCATGGAACGGAGATCTCCTCAAGCGTTTTTATACGTGATCGTCGACTGAAGCAGTGTAACGGACATGTTTTGACGAAATAATATATACAGCAGATTCAGTTTTGTGCAGATTCAGAGTTCTCCCACGGTCGCAGACTCCGGTCACAAAAAAAAAACTTAGCTGCGATCCCGAATCGCCTAAGTACTAACCCCCTCCGAGTGTGCAATACACGCCGCACTCGGGGACTTGGCTGTGATCAAGAATCGCCTAAGTACTCACCTCCTCCGAGTGTGCACTACATGTCGCACTCGGAGACTTAGCTGCGATCCTGAATCGCCTAAGTACTAATTTCCTCGGAGTGTGCACTACACATCGCACTCGGAGACTTAGATGTGATCACGAATCACCTAAGCAATCACTTCCTCTGAGTGTGCAATACATGCCGCACTCGGAGACTTAGCTGTGATCAAGAATCGCCTAAGTACTCACCTCCTCCGAGTGTGCACTACACGTCGCACTCGGAGACTTAGCTGCGATCCTGAATCGCCTAAGTACTGACTTCCTCTGAGTGTGCACTACACGTCGCACTCGGAGACTTAGATGTGATCACGAATCACCTAAGCAATCACTTCCTCCGAGTGTGCAATACATGCCGCACTCGGAGACTTAGCAGTGATCAAGAATCGCCTAAGTACTCACCTCCTCCGAGTGTGCACTACACGTCGCACTCGGAGACTTAGCTGCGATCCTGAATCGCCTAAGTACTAACTTCCTCCGAGTGTGCACTACACGTCGCACTCGGAGACTTAGATGTGATCACGAATCACCTAAGTAATAACTTCTTCCGAGTGTGCACTACATGCCGCACTCGGGGACTTTGCTGTGATCAAGAATCACCTAAGCAATCACCTCCTCCGAGTGTGCACTACACGTTGCACTCGGAGACTTAGCTGCGATCCTAAATCGCCTAAGTAATAACTTCCTCCGAGTGTGCACTACACGTCGCACTCGGAGACTTAGACGTGATCAAGAATCACCTAAGCAATATTTTTCACCGAGTGCGCACTCCGCGTCACACTCGGAGACTTAGATGTGATCACGAATCACCTAAGTAATAACTTCCTCCGAGTGCGCACTACATGCCGCACTCGGGGACTTAGCTGTGATCAAGAATCACCTAAGCAATCACCTCCTCCGAGTGTGCACTACACGTCGCACTCGGAGACTTAGCTGCGATCCTGAATCGCCTAAGTACTAGCACCCTCCGAGTGTGCACTATGCGTCACACTCGGAGACATAGATGTGATCAAGAATCATCTAAGTAATATCTTCCTTCGAGTGCGCACTACGCGTTGCACTCAGAGACTTAGCTGTGATCAAGAATCACCTAAGTACTAACATCCTCCGAGTGTGCACTACGCGTCACACTCGGGGACTTAGCTGTGATCAAGAATCACCTAAGTATTAATCTTCTCCGAGTACGCACTAAGCGTTGCACTCAAAACAATATTCAAACAAAAGACTAAATGTTTTCATTCCGATTCCAAAAGCCTAGAAACGATAGCTGACTCGGTGCGGATCAAGCTTACCCGCACCGATTTAAAAGTATGACAGCCAACAGAAGTGGCCAGAGTATCTTACAGGTAAACACTTGGCATACCGAGAATAAAGTTTTATTACACGTCAGCTGGGCCGGCGCCAGGACTGGAGGGCTCCACAAAAGTGTCCAAGTCGATTCCATCAGCGATGCGGGTAGCAGTCTCAAGGAACGTCTCCATGAAGTCTTCAAATCGAAGCTTCTTCGTGTTGGCGACCTTCAATGTCTTCAGCTTATCTTCCCGCACCTCCTTGCAATGGACTCGGACCAAGGACAGTGCAACATCAGCACCGCAACGCGCGGCCGATTTCTTCCACGATTGCACTCGGCTCGGAATCTCCTCCAGTCGCGCCATCAGGGTCTCCATCTCCTGCCGCGACTCGTCTTCTGGCCAAAGTTCCTTGTCAATTCGGCCGACGGCTTCTCTCAGTCGGCCGATGAAAGGACTCACTTTGCCTACGCGGATATGCGCCCGGAGCAGATCCCGGTTGGCGTCCTCGCCGAGTGGCACATTGTCCTTAATGGACCGCTCCACAGCCGCCGCTTCAGCTTCCGCGTCACCGCAAAAGTCTGCAACAAACGGGCAAGCAGACAATAAACACCGAGTGTACAGCACACGGTACAAGCACTCGGCAAAACATAAGACTTACCAGCCAGACGAGTCATCATCTGCACAGCCCAGTCGTTGACATACTTCTCCTGAGCTATACATCGTCTGTTCCGAACGGCCATCTGATTGTGCAGCTCAGTCCTCTGTTTCTTCAGTCTCTCCACCTCCTCTATCAACACCTTGTTCGCCTCCCGAGCCTCCTCTAGGGACTTCTCTCGTCCCTCCAGAGCATCCTTCATGCCGGCCATGGCGAGCATAGCAGCATCAAGTTCACCAGCGACCTGGTTCCTCTCCGCCCTCAGGGCCTCATAGGACGTTCCCATTTCACAAGTTTTCTGCCACCAAGAAACAAAGGGTAATCAACAAGTTTATCAGTTCACAGTCTAAGTTCTTCAGACCCCTGCCGACGCAAGCAGTCGACAGCGGTCTCGGGGACTACACCCAGTGGGTTCACTAAGAGTGACCCCACTCGCATGCACCTCAAGCAGGCCTGCCCTATTGAGATGCATGTTTTCACCTACGCCTCAGAGGCCAATACTACCCGACCTGCGTGCAACTTACTCTCGGAGACTCTTACCGCAAGAGCGCTCCGACTGCAACAAGTACTCGCACTCGGAAATCCTGTCTACGGACACAACCAAACTAAAGGCAAAATGTATAAAGACAACTGTCGGTGCAAGCACTCCACAGAAGTCTCGGAGACTACACCCACTGGGTTCACTCGGAGTGAACCCATTGCAAAAAAAAAAACACCACCCAGTGTGTTACAGGAGAAAAGTAAGTACTTACTAGACTACTTACTCGGATATCATCGCGCAGCTCCAAGCTCCGCTGGTACAAGGCCGCAACAGAGTCATAAGGCCTCTTGGCTTCTCCAGCCATGAGCTCCGCCTGCACCATGGCCCCCTTGCCCGCTCCCACCTGCTCCTCCGGAAGGCGCCGGATGCTGAATTCAGCACACGACGAACCGAGAATCGTCGGAGGTTCTTGGGGCATCCCAAGGTCCGCCCCAGTCGGTTCCTCCCCCACCGGCACCGGTTCAGTCGGTGGAGGCGTTTCAGTCGGTGGAGCGTCGGCGGCAGGGGTGGCAGCAGGAGGAGCAGCCTCGGGGACAGGCTCCAGGACAGGCTCCACGGCGGGGTCGACTCTCCCCTGGTCGTCCTCGTCCAGGCGAATCGCCCCTGACAAGCCGAATGACATGACGTCTCAGAAAAAGAAAGAATGGCGCAATCAGCGGGGATAAAACACCCGACTCTCCTGCAACACACCTGGCTGAGACGAAACGACGTTGTCCGTGTCCATGGGGTCGTCCCCTTGGCGGGCCAGAGAGGTTGCAGAGGTGGCGACCCTGTCGAGTGAAATCCATTCGACTTATAAAGCAGGAGTTCACTCGGATAACAGAAAGAGCCGAAAGTTAGATTCACTTATGTGGAGGTGACGGGGATAGCAACCCTCATTCGCGGGAGAGCCTTCCGAGGTTTGGGCCCACTCGGCTTGGGCGCCCTGGAAGACTGGCCTGCGGGCTCAGCGGCGGCGTCCCTGGCCCTCTTGGTGCCTCGAACACTCGGGACCGCCGGAGCGGCAGGCGGGGCACTCGACGACGCAGGAGGAGCTGAAGGGACGGCGGGCTCGTGTCGGCGCTTGCTCCGATGCTCTGGCCGAGGAGGTGGCGAGTCTTGCTCTTCATCCTCTTCCTCTTCCTCGCTGTCCTCCTCCTCCGACTCCCCACTGTCGGAGACATATTCAGCGCTCTCCACGCTGCCCTCCTGACTGCCTTCCTCCTCTTCCTCCTCCGGACTCCCGTTCGAGACGGGGGAGAACCAGTTGGTCCACGCCTGCATGAAGTTCAGTCGGAAACATTAGGCATCACACGGAGATATAAGTAAGCGACTGGAATTAAGACAGTTCAATGCACTCGGCTAATGCCACTCACCTGATTCGGTGGAGGGTGGTCCGCGCTGTAAGGCGTCACTCGGCGAGCTCCTTTGGGGTTCTCACAGGGGCCCGTTATTTGGAGCACCCACGAGGTCACCCTCTCCTCGGGTACGCCCACCACGTTGGTCCGAGTGGAATCCTCGGGCCCTGTGTAGTGCCACATAGCATGGTCGCGAGCCTGCAGCGGCTGGATCCGCCGACCAAGGAAGACTTCCAGCAGGTCTATACCGGTGACCCCCCTCCTGACGACATCCACGAGTGCCTCAACCAAAGGCTGGATGTCGTTCTTCTTGGCCTTTGAGAGCGCGAGCTGCTTAGGCGGGACGGGCCGATCTAGACTAAACGGAGGCAGCCCAGTCGATGCATTCAGACAGGCGATGTCCTGGCAGTAGAACCACGTCGACTGCCAGTTCCTAAACGACTCACTCAACTGGAGAGCAGGATAGCTGCTCCGACTCTTCTTCTAGAATCCTAAACCTCCGCAGAGCTGGAGGAGGTTCGTCTTATCGTCCGACTGACTAAGACGTTTGATAGTTTGGGATCGGGCGGAGAAGATGTGTTTGAACAAACCCCAATGGGGGGGGCAACCAATGAAGCACTCGCACAGAACGATAAAGGCAGAAAGATGGGCGATGGCATTCAGAGAGAAGTGATGAAGTTGAGCCCCGAAGTGATTCATGATGCCTTTAAAGAAGGGATGCGGGGGCAAAGAAAAACCTCTGTGAACATGGCTGAGCAGCAGGACGCGCTCCCCCTCCCGAGGCGCTGGCTCGACCTCATCGTCCGCCGGCAATCTCCAGGACTTATGCACAAGCATTCCGTGCTCCACCAGCTCCAGCAGATCTCTCTCCGTCACCGTAGAGGGAAGGAAGTCTCCTTGAATCCACCCCGCCGGTAGTGGTCGCTGCCGCCGCTGAGCAGGCGCCGCCGCCTTGCCCTTCTTCTTCCTCGCCTCCATCTTGCTGGTCTGACCTTTGGTCATGGAGGCAACGGCGAACTCTCGAGAGGAAGGGGAAGGAGGGAGTGTTGGAGCGCTGGAGGTGGCGAGGAAGACGGAGCAGGCGAGAGCGAAAGGGTCGGCGAGCGTAACGAAGAAGCCTCGCCGCCCAGATTTAAATAGGGTTCCGACTGGGTCACTGGCGGGTGGCCCCGAAACCTTATCCACCCGATCGGCCACGGCGATATCAGTGGAGGACTTGACGGCGCGAGAATCGAGGCGTCAGGCGCTACTCGAGTGCGCTGACGTCGTCCCCGCTGAGCGCGCGGAACCCGAAATTTGAGATCCCGGAAAATCCGCCCCTGTCAGTTGACCGGTCGCGTCAAAAGATGCCGCGGAAACACTCGGCTCCCGACAGTCGGTTTCGCAAGCACTTCCACTCGAATCGTTGGTCAGAAAAGGTAAAATGGATAGGGGCAAGCAACGCCCAAGCTGAATCTAATCCAGTCAGATCCGAACTTCAAGCACCGCTTCGTCGTATCAACCCCAATCCATTCGGGGACTAATGATGGGGTCATAGTCCTAGGGTAGGGTCATAGGCCTGCCATACAGGTCCTACCCAAGGACTACCCCACACAAAGGACAAGACCCTAAGTCTACCCCACTGGATTGAGGAATCCCCATCATCCAGTCGGCAACAGGTCCTGTATCATCCAATCGGATACTAGCATTCAGAGGTTACCAAGCTAACCGACTGGATACACTCGGTACATCGTAACCTCCGTGGAGGGAAACGGTCGTACGTTTCCGAGTGCATTTATTAGCATTTAGAGCGTACGTTACCTGTAACATATGCATTCAATCGCCACTACTCCGCCCCTGAATCAGAACTGTTGTGGAGGGCAGCGCACTCTATATAAGCCGCCCTCCCCCACTGGTAAAGGGGTTAGCAAATCATTGTACTCCATATTACACTCGGTAACAAGCTCCGAGAGCACTGAGATGTAGGGCTGTTACCTCCACCGCAGAGGGGCCTGAACTCATACAACCTCGCCGTAGCTAGGACTCTGCCCATCTCATTCGTACCCTACACATCTACTGTCAGGCTTATACCCACGACAAGTAGTTCTTCCAAAGTCTACACTTCGTTCTCACACATGGATTCTCTCTCGGATTTCATGGCCTCCAGCCATTTCGGGCCCACCATTGCTTCTCCATAACTCGTAGGTTCATTGTTGTTCAACAACATGACCTCCAAGACAGGGTTACCGTACCACTCTTTAGTAGTATTCAACCTTGTCAACCCACGAGGTTTGTAGTAACTTGATCCAATGCTTAATGATCACCATCATCAGCTTCCACTTCAATAGGTGTAGGCACCACAGGAACAACTTCCTGCGCCCTACTACACACTGGTTGAAGTGATGGTTCGATAACCTCATCAAGTTCTACCACCCTCCCACTCAATTCTTTCGAGAGAAACCTTTCCTCAAGAAAGGACCCGTTTTCTAGAAACAAACACTTTGCTTCCGGATCTGAGATAGGAGATGCTTCCAACTGTTTTGGATGAAGATGCATTCATCCGCTTTGGGTTCGAGCTTATCAGACTGAAACTTTTTCATATAAGCGTCGCAACCCTAAATTTTCAAGAAACGACAGCTTAGATTTCTCTAAACCTCAGTCTATACTATGTCATCTCAACAGAATTACGCGGTGCCCTATTTAAAGTGAATGCGGTTGTATCTAATGCATAACCCATAAATGATAGTGGTAATTCGATAAGAGACATCATAGTATGCACCATATCAAATAGGTCACGGCTATGACACCATCACACCATGGTGTTCTTGGTGGCATGAATTGCGAAACAACTTCCACATCGTCGTTCAGTCGGCGACACTTACGACCCAAGACCCGACGCAAGAGGGCGAATCGCCCAACGAAGAGTCGACAGGGGTCGAGCCCACCGCGATGGTCACGATCTGGATCGTCCAAGTGGCAGCAGGACCGGTGTGTCCGGCCCCGAGTGTTTTAGTCGAGCCATCCGCTTGGCTGACATCCCGCCCAACTTCCGATTGGCAGCGGGAATCAGTAAATTTACGGGGGAATCCAAGCCTGAAACATGGCTAGACGACTACCGAGTGGCAGTCCAGATCGGAGGAGGGGACGACCATGTCGCTATGAAGCACCTCCCTCTGATGCTCGACGGCTCGACGCGAGCTTGGCTGAACCAGTTGGCCCCCTCAAGTATTTACAGTTGGGCAGATCTGGCCCGAGTGTTTGTCAGGACCTTCGAAGGGACGTGCAAACGCCCTGCAGGCCTTGTGGAGCTTCAGCACTGTGTCCAGAAGCCGAATGAGCCCTTGCGCGACTTCATCCAGCGGTGGACATCTCTCTACCACACGGTGGAGAACGTCACCGAGCATCAAGCGATCTGCGCGTTCAAGGCAGGCGTACGGTACAGGGAGCTGTACCTAAAGTTCGGCTGGACAGGCGACATCTCCATGAGCAAGATGATGGAGATAGCAGCTCGCTATGCAAATGGCGAGGAAGAGGACCGCATCCGGAGTGGCAAACACAAGACAGTCGGCGATGCCGACGGAGGTAACACTCGCAAGCAAAAACAGAAAGTTCCGCCCACACCGCAGGCAGAAGCTGCAGCTGTGACCAGGGCCAAGTTCAAGGGCAAAGGGAAAGCGCAGTCTTCCCCCAAGAAGAAGCCGTTCAACAATCCCATCCTGGACCAGCCTTGTCCGGTTCACACGAAGATGGACGAAGAAGGCAACCCCATATACGCGAAGCACACCACTCGACAGTGTCGTCTCCTGATCCAGCGATTCAGCGAAGGGCAACCAAGTGAGAAGAATCCTGAACAAGATGAGGAGGACAAGGAGGATTCGTTCCCCCAAGTCCATGCAACCCTCATGATTTTTGCTGACGTCGAAAGCAAGAGTCAACTGAAGTTGGTGAACAGAGAGGTTAACATGGCCGTTCCGACTGCTCCCAAGTTCCTTAAATGGTCTTAGACTGCGATCACTTTTGATCAGTCGGATCATCCAACGCATGTCCCCACCCCAGGAAGACAGGCTCTGGTCATCAACCCGGTGGTGGAAGGAGTCCGACTGCGCAAAGTCCTCATGGACGTCGGTAGCGGACTGAACATCATGTACGCTGACACTCTCAAGGGAATGGGCATTCCGATGTCCAGACTCAGCGAGAGCAGTATGCAGTTCCACGGAGTCGTCCCTGGACGGAAGGCCAAGTCACTCGGCCAGATCGCGTTGGACGTCATATAATCCCGTATGTCATTCCCTTTGTCCTTCTGTTGTTACTTGCCCGAGATTCGATCGTCAGTATCCGCATACCTATTTCAATCTCGTTTACCAGCAAGTCTCTTTACTCGTTCTGTAATACAAGATCCCGTGACTTACACTAAGTCACATTGCTTGCAAGGCTTGTGTGTGATGTTGTATTACCGAGTGGGCCTCGAGATACCTCTCCGTCACACGGAGTGACAAATCCCAGTCTTGATCCATATTAACTCAACGGACACCTTCGGAGATACCTGTAGAGCATCTTTATAGTCACCCAGTTACGTTGTGACATTTGATACACATAAGACATTCCTCCGGTGCCAGTGAGTTATATGATCTCATGGTCATAGGAATAAATACTTGACACACAGAGAACAGTTATAGCATGGATAATAAATGATTATCATGAACAAAGAAATATAATAATAACTAATTTGTTATTGCCTCTACGGCATATTTACAACACTACTCCCACAAGTTAGAATCAAAACTACTTGTACCAGCTAGAATCAGCATGCAAAGCTCAAGAACATGGTCACCAAGGCAACAAAAATACGCGGAGTATAAGGCACTAGAGAAAAAAATAATTGGACCAATGGAGGAGTCACTTACCAAGGAGTAATTTCCCCAAAACAGTTCGGAGAACGGTGATTTGAGCAAAGAGATCGAAAATCCCAGCAAGAGGAGCACGAACACGGGTTTGAGCTGCGAAACAATTTTTTCTGGAGGTAGGAGAAACAGATGAGAGCAAGAATGAATGGAGGGGGTGCCTGTGGGCCCCACAAGCCTGGGTGGCGCGGCCAGGTGGGTGCCCGCGCCCCTAGGGCTTGTGGCCCACTGGTGTGGCCCCCAGACAGACTCTTTGTCCCAGTATTTTTTAAAAAATCCAGAAAAAATCATACTTGATTTTTAGGACGTTCGGAGAACTTTTATTTTCGGGGTACTTTTCTATCGGATGCTAAAACATAAAACAAGGAAAACTAATCTAAATCTATCATTTTTCTTCTAAGCAACCGAAGGTGAAAGCTTGGAACAGAGGTTCGTGACTCCTCGATTCATCCATCTCATGGTCATCAAAGGAAATCCGTCAGTGAGGTTGATCAAGTATCTTTGACAAACTTTTTTGAATCGCAAAAGAGAACGGAGAATTTCCGAATAGTCAGTAGGTCACCTGAATGGGGATATGTATCTCGCCAATAAGCAAATCATACTTCATCTTGACACGAGGTATAGTGCATTCAAAGCTCCCAATAAGAATCGATGAAGTTTTTTCGATAGCATTGATGAAATGTACTCGATATTGTTTCTTCGGAAAGTGCACCATATTCTCATTACCGTTGACATGGAAAGTGACATTGCCTTTGTTGCAATCTATAACAGCCCATGCGGTGTTTAAAAAGGGTCTTCTGAGGATGACAACCATGGCATCGTCCTCAGGAATATCCAAGATAACAAAGTCTGTTAAGATAGTGACGTTAGCAACCACAACAGGCACATCCTCGCAAATGCGATAGGGAAAGCAGTTGATTTGTCGGCCATTTGCAGAGAGATTTCAGTGGGTGTCAACTTATCCAATTCAAGTCTACGATAAAGAGAGAGAGGCATAACACTAACACTGACTCCAAGGTCGCATAAAGCAATTCTAACGTAGTTGCCTTTAATGGAGCAAGGTATAGTGGGTACACCAGGATCACCTAGTTTCTTAGGAGTTCCACCCTAGAAGGTATAATTAGTAAGCATGGTGGAAATCTCAACCTCAGGTATCCTCCTCTTATTAGTCACAATATCTTTCATGTACTTAGCATACGGAGACATTTTGAGCATATCTGTCAAACGTATTTGCAGAAAGACAGGTCTGATAATTTCAACGAATCGCTCAAAATCCTCATCGTCCTTTTCCTTGGATGGTTTGGGAGGAAAGGGCATATGTTTCTGAACCCATGGTTCCCCTTCTTTACCATGCTTCCTAGCAGTGAAGTTATTCTTATCGTATCTTCTATTCTTAGGCTGTGGGTTATCAAGATCAACATGTTAAATCTCCACATCCTTATCATTGCTAGGTTGAGCATCATCATGAACATCACTATTGATATCATCATTAGGCTCATGTTCATCACCAGATTGTGTTTCGGCATCAGAGACAGAGGCACCGTTTGGACTCTCAGGTGTAGCAGCAACAGGGTTGCTAGCGTGCAGGTTCCTATCATCTTTCTTCTTCTTTCTAGGAGGACTAGGTGCATTAGTGCTAACTCCTTGAGAATCTTGTTGAATTCTCTTCGGATGACACTCAGGATACAAAGGTTCCTGGGTCATTCTACCGCCTCTAGTAACGACTCTGACGGAATTGTCATTCAACTCATTGAACAAGTCATTTTGAGCTTTAAGTACTTGTTATACTTGAGTAGTAACCATAGAGGCATGTTTACTCAGAAGCTTAAGATCGTTGACGTTTCTGTCCACACAAGCACTTAAATGACTAAGCATACGAGCATTCTGTTCCAATTGTCTGCTAACATAATCATTGAAACTTTGTTGTTTGGCAACAAAGTTATCAAATTCATCGAGGCATAAACTAGCAGGTTTATCAAAAGGAATATCACTCTCATCAAACCTACGCAGAGAATTTACTTCTACTACCTGTATCGGGTTATCGAGACCATGGATCTCTTCGATAGGTGGTAGATTTTTGACATCTTCAGATTTAATGCCTTTCTCTCGCATATATTTCTTAACTTCTTGCATATCTTCAGGACCGAGGAATAGAATACCTCTTTTCTTCGAAGTTGGCTCAGGAGGTGGTTCAGGAATAGTCCAAGCATTCTCATTGCACAAGATATTACTCAGTAGAATCTCAGCTTGTTCTACGGTTCGTTCCCTAAAAACACTACCAACACAACTATCTAGGTGGTCTTTGGAAGCATCGGTAAGTCCATTATAGAAGATATCAAGTATTTCATTCTTCTCAAGAGGGTGATCAGGCAAAGCATTCAGTAGCTGGATGAGCCTCCCCCAAGCTTGTGGGAGACTCTCTTCTTCAGCTTGAGCAAAGTTGTATATTTCCTGCAAGGCAGCTTGCTTCTTATGGGCAGGGAAATATTTTTCAGAGAAGTAGTAGACCATATCCTGGGGGCTACGCACACAACCAGGAGCAAGAGAAGTGAAGCAAGTCTTAGCATCATCCTTTAGCGAGAAAGGAAACAACTTGAGCATATAGTAGTGGCGGATCTTTTCCTCACTACTGAAAAGGGTGGCTATATCGTGCAGTTTGGTAAGATGGGCTACAACCGTTTCAAACTCATAACCGTGAAAAGGATCAGATTCGACTAGAGTGATTAACTCAGGGTCGACAGAGAATTCATAATCCTTCTCGGTCACAAACATAGGCGAAGTAGCAAACTTCGGGTCATATTTCATCCTAGCGTTCATAGATTTTTCTTTCCACTTGCGCAGAAGTTTCTCAACATCATAGCTTTCCTTACACGCAAGAAAATCCTCAGCTATCTCTCCCTCCATAACATAGCGCGTATCGGGCATAACACACAATTCAGGCATAGTAGCAGGTTCTACTTCAATAGTATCAACAGTTTCAGAAGTATCATCACATCTAGCAGCAACTCTAGCAATATATGCATCAAGGAATGCACCTAGTGGCAAAGCAGTATCAGGCATAGCAGGCATAGTATCAAGCATAGCATCATGGGCAGCAGAAGTAGCATCATCAAGCACATGCGACATATCAAGATTTCTAGCAGGAGGCGAAGTCGCAAACTTACTCAAAACTGAAGGTGAATCAAGTCCAGAGCTAGATGGCAGTTCCTTACCTCTCCTCGTAGTGGAAGGCAAGATTTTAGTTCTTGGATCTTTCGGATTCCTCATAGTGATCAGCAGACGTCAATCCCAAGTGAATCAGAGAATATAGTTGTGCCTCCCCGGCAACGGCGTCAGAAAAAGCCTTGATAACCCACATGTGTAGGGGATCGCAAAAGTTTTCGAGGGTAGAGTATTCAACGCAAATTTGTTGATTCGCACACGGGGAAGCGAAATAATATTCTCAAGTATTAGTAGCTGAGTTTGTCAGATTCAACCACACCTGAAAGATTAGTGTCTGCAAGCAAAGTATCAGTAGCAAAGTAGTATGATAACAACGGTGCCAGAAACGATCTGTTGACGGTAGACTATTCCTAACTGTTGTATCAATGGCGCCAGTGTTGCACGTGGGCGAGTAACTATTCTTCCCCGACAACAATGTCGGAAAAGATCTTGCAACAAGTAACAGCGAAGTAGCAAGGAACAGTAGTAGCAGCAGCAACAGAGTAACAATAGTAGCAACAAAGTGACAGCAGTAGCAGGAGTAGTAGCAAAGTGGCCCAATCCCTTTTGTAGGAAGGGACAAGCCTAGACAAAGTAAAGTAGCAAGGACCAGAAGTAAAAGACTCGTATGCAGTGGATCTATGATGGATGAGTATGACGGATGTGATTCATCATGTAATAGCTATAACACGGAGAGATATTTAACTAACTCCCGTTCGTCAATCTAATGTAGGCATGTATTCCGTATGTAGTCATACGTGCTCAGGGAAAAGAACTTGCATGACATATATTGTCCATCCCTCCCGTGACAGCGGGGTCCTAATGGAAACTACGGGATATTAAGGTTCTCCTTTTAATAAAGAACCGGACCAATGCATTAACACACGGTGAATACATGAACTCCTCATACTATGGTCATCTCCGGGAGTGGTTCCGGCTATTGTCACTCCGGGGTTGCCGGGTCATAACACATAATAGGTGAATACAACTTGCAAGATAGGATGTAAAACACACATATATTGGAGACAACATAATAGGTTCAGATCTGAAATCATGGCAGTCGGTCCCTAGTGAAAAGCATTAAGCATAGCCAAGTAGTAGCAACATCAATCTAGAACATAATGGATACTAGGGATCAATCCCGTCAAAAACTAACTCGATTGCATGATAGATCTCATCCAACTCATCACTGTCCAGCAAGCCTACGATGAGATTACTCACGAACGATAAAGAGCATCATGGAATTGCCGATGGAGAAAGGTTCATGATGATGATGGCGACGTTTTCCCCTCTCCGGAGCCCGAAACGGACTCCAGATCTGCCCTCCAGATGAAGAACAGGATGTGGCGACGCCTCCGTATCACAAAACGCGATGAAACCTTCTCTTTGATTTTTTTTCCTGGGTGAGACGGAAGATATAGCGCTGAGTTTGGGGGCGGTGGAGCCACGTGGGCCCCACAAGCCCTCACGACGCGGCGAGGGGGGGGGCGTGGCCGCGACTTGTGGGCTTGTGGCCCACTGGTCCACCTCCTCCGGTGGATCTTTGCGCACGTATTTTTCTTTTATTCTAGAAAAAATCTCCGTAAATTTTCAGGACATTCCGAGAACTTTTATTTCTGCACGAAAACAACACCATGGCAATTCTGCTGAAAACAGCGTTAGTCCGGGTTAGTTCCATTCAAATCATGCAAATTAGAGTCCAAAACAAGGGCAAAAGAGTTCCGAAAAGTAGATACGACGGAGACGTATCAGCCTGCTCAATCCCTAGGACCGTGGGAGAAACTCTATCACATGCTCAACTGCTACTGAACTTTCGGCCTGCGCCAGAGTTGATGGAGGACTGGAGGGCGACCATCCAGAGCGTGCTGAGCTTCGCCAACAAGGATAAGCCACATGCGTCAGGTTGCTCGCGTGCGCGACACGTGGCTCCTACAGGGCCCACCACCGGCCCCGACGTTAGCGGTGCACACATGGTGCAATCACTCGCATGACAGCAATGGGTTACTCACCGGGCCGACGTGCAAGACAAAGTGTCTCAAGCCTCAACGGACCCGCTGCTCAAGCAAGATTAATGGCAAGTCTTGAAGAAACGACGCAAGGCGGAGGCGCGTACCACAATTGAGAGGCAGCATGAGACACACCACCAGCCTGATGGTCGCACGGATCTAGTCGTCAATGAGCCCGTGCCATGGGCACCCGGTAGCCTACCTTACGAGGTAGGATGCCTGACGTTCACGCATGAGCTGCGGCAAGTCCGCTCGCCTCCCAGCAGGGCCTTCAAGCCAGAACTGTCGGACAAGTACAATGGTACCATTAGTCCATCAGAGTTCCTAGGCATCTACACCATCGTGGTGCAGGCTTCCGGGGGACGGGACGAGAAGGTTCTCGCTAATTACTTTTCTTTGGCTCTCAAACCTAATGTGAGGAGTTGAGTGATGAACTTGCCGGAGGGGTCCATCTCCTCCTAGGTGGACCTATGCAACCAGTTCGTTGGGGCCTACCTTGGGGGCCACAAGCTCCGATGACAACCTAGTGATCTTCGTGTTTTTCCCTAGTGGGACGGTGAAATCCTCCGCAAATACATCCAGAGATTCAGCCGCGTGCAGCACAACATCCCGGACATCCACCCCGCAATGGTGATTGCCGCGGTCCACATGAACGTGCACAATCGTCGCATGCACGAAGATACGAGAATCAACAACGTGCGGTATGTCTCTGAGCTTTATGCTCTAGTCAACAAGTGCGCACGAGATGAAGAGGGAAGAAGGCTCCTGATACGTCTCAAACATATTGACTTTTCCAAACACTTATGCTATTGTTTTGGCCTCATTCTTGCATGATTTGAATGAAACTAACCCGGACTCACGCTATTTTTGGCAGAGCTGCCTGTATGGTTCTCTTGTGTGTAGCAAAATGGATATTTAGACGTCCTGGAAAATTCCCATAAAAATAGAGAAAATCCACGCACCGGGAGGAACCTTGGGCCAGAAGATGGGCCAGAGGGGAGCCACAGGGCCCCCAGGCGAATTGCTGGCGCGACCTGCCCCCTAGCCGCGTCGGGATGCTGCCTGGGTGGGGTCCACCCCCTTTGGTGCCCTACTTTGGCTCCTATTTTTACCCGTGATGGAAAAATCCCAGAACAGAAGTCGCTTTGCAAGTTCACGACGCGGAGCCACCTCCACCCTCGGTTCTTCTTCGGGAGAGCTAATCTCGAGGCTGCTTTGGCCTCCGGAGAGGAGAAATCATCGCCATCGTCATCACCATCACCACTCCATCATCCTCTCATGGCTTCTCCCATCATGTGTGAGTAATTCCCTGTTGTAGGTGAAGGGGATGGGAGAGATTGGATGAGTTAGATCATGTAATCGTTCGTCGGATTGTAGGGGGCATGTTGCCTATCATCTACTATGGTGTTTATCATCTTTGCTACTACTTGTTACTCTTAATGCTTGTCACTTTGGGCCCGAGTGCCATGATTTCAGATCTGAATACCTTACGTTTTCATGAATATATTTGTGTTCTAGATCCTATCTATGAGTAGTATGCACCTACAATAGTACGGAACCGACGATCCCAATGGTGACAACTTGGGACACCAAAGGGAATAGACTATAATTTGAGGATTCCATGTATCCATTGATTATTAATGCTTTGTTCTGGCGCTCTTTGAGAGGAGCACCTTAATCTCCATAAGTTCATTTTGGCCCCGTTGATAGCGGGATGGTAGGACAAAATATGTTGTGCAAGTTCTTATTGCAAGGACGCATGACTACCTTGGGATACATGCCTAATGTTTGATATATGCCTAGATGATCATTACTTTTCGGTGTGCCTTGCCCCAAGTGAAATACATGATATGTGTCATCCATGAACAACCATCCATCTCCCTAGCCTACAGAGTTTTTATATTACTAGTTACAAGTTGCTTTACTTTCATCGTTTTTTACTTTCGTTGCTTTGCCACTATTATTTCCGTTGCCACCATCACTTCCATATCACCATTGCTACTAATATTTTGTTGCCAAGCATGTATCTTTCAGGTGCGGTTGAATTGACAACTCAACTGTTCAAGCTTCTAAATATTCTTTGGCTCCCCTTGTGTCGAATCAATAAATTGGGTTAACTTACCCGCGAGAACTGTTGCGAGCCCCTACACTTGTGGGTTAGAAAGACCATTTTCTCGCGCCGTTGCCCGGGAGCATAACTTTATTTACAAGTCTACTTGGAGTTATATTTCTTGCTGCAATTTATTCACCATGGGTAAGAAAGGAGACCCCAAGGTTCCAATTTTACCATCCACTACAAGAAAACGTACCGTTCTTAGCACTAGCACTACGCTTGATTCACCTTCCGTTATGAGTAAGTTTGCTTCACCACCATCACATGCTTCTTATACCGAGTTTGTAACTATGCTTCATTCTTTTGATGATGCTTCTACTACTATTGATGAGCCTGGTTTACTTGGTTATTTTATTGAGTCTCAAATTGCTAAGGCTGCTAAGTAGTCTCGAATTGAACTTCGTGTTACACGCTACCCCATTGGTAGATCTTTTGGTTACCCAGACCTGAGTGTCTCAAGGAAAGAATTCTTGATGATGATTATATTGAACTTGATGATGATTTATGCAGGGAACTTACAGAGTGTGCTGACTTGGACCCTGCTTCCGTTAAGAAGCTGCTTGAAAAGCATTCTATGAAAACAAGTTTACTCTTGATCCTAAGTTTGCTTCATCTCCTATTTGCATTGAGGATGCTGATTTTGATTTCTCTGTTGACCTTTCACTTATATCCACAGTTGAAGCTCACCCCTTTTATGGCAGATAAGATGACGATGCTATTGCACACCTTACCAAACTCACTGAGTTGGGTGGCTTATTCACTACAGAGGACAAGAAGAGAAATTGTTATGTCACTAAGCTACTTCCTTTCTCTTTGAAGGAAGATGCTAAGGCATGGTATGACGCACTACAATGTGGTTCCATTAAGAGTCCTCAAGATTTATATCAATCCTGTGTTGTTAAATATTTTCCTGCTCATAAGCAACATGCTGCTTTACAAAGAATTTATAACTTTAAACAGTTGCAGGATGAGCACCTCCCAAAATCTTGGGGGAGGTATTGCACTTTGCTTAAGGCTAGACTGGTACATGGAATTCCTAAGAATGAATTGCTTGATATATTTTATGCTGGTCTAACCAATGAATCTAGAACCTATCTGGATATTTGTGTTCGCTGTGTTTTTAGGGAAAGAACACCAGACGATGCCGAAGAATTTATGGGCAAGATAGCTAAGAATCATGATGATTTGTCCGTTCTTGAACCACCTCCATCATCCAAGAAGAGAGGTATGCTTTTCTTGAGCCCAGAAGTTATGCAAGCAGCCAGGAAGTCTATGAAAGAGAAAGTGTAACGCCCCGGACACACCCGCCGACGGTCTTACTCCTGGCAGGATCTAGACTGGCCCCACATATCAATACTAGTCTTTTCTGCGCACTTTGTCCTCACTCATGCGCACCCGGGATCAACTTCCCAGTCGGTCACCCATCCTAGCACGCTTAACCTGGGAGTTCTGTTCGAATGGGCTCCCGGAAAAGAAGGAATTCCTTATTGATATGAGTAGTCTATCATCCCTAATAAGCCAGGCTATCACATACACCACCACTCAAAGGAACCGACGTCCTCGTCGGGCCACAGGAGCGTTCCCTCTTGGCACAAACATGTGTGCATCCAGTCCAGTACATGTACCATGCCATTTGCCACGACGGGTCACAAACGTCATGAACAACATGACCGCACACCTGTCCACTAACATCCGTGTAACCGCGAGGGTCGGCTCTGATACCAAACTTGTAACGCTTCGGACACACCCGCCGGCGGTCGTTACTCCTGGAGGGATCTAGACTGGCCCCACATATCAATACTAGTCTTTTCTGCGCACTTTGTCCTCATTCATGCGCATCGGGGATCAACTTCCCGGTCAGTCACCCATCCTAAAACTACTCCAAGCCAAGCACGCTTAACCTGGGAGTTCAGTTCGAATGGGCTCCCGGAAAAGAAGGAATTCCTTATTGATATGAGTAGTCTACCATCCCTAATAAGCCAGGCTATCACAAAAAGGTATTGAAGCTGAAGATGTGAAGATTCTACCTCCTATTGAGGAATTATGTGAGCCTACCACTCACCCACCTATGGTAGAGGTACACTCTCTTTTAGAATTCAATGCAAGTGACATCCCTTATGGTAAGCCTCCTGATCAATGTTTAGATGAGCTTGATAATTTCATTGTCAAGCAAAATCACTTTAATGAGCAGATTCAAAGCCAATTGCATGATAATTCCCTTGCTATCAAAAGTTAGCTTGATGTTTTAAGTAGATCTGTTAACGATGTTAAAGGTATTGTTAAGCATTTCCATATGGTTCAGACACAGCTTGAACAAGTTTCTAATGTGCAAAAAGATTTGCTTGCTAACAATGCCAAACAAGTTGATACGTAGGCATATGGTATAAAGACCTGAGGAGGTACACATACCCAGGAGCCCCTTTATCCGGAGAGGCATCCAAAGAGGATAGAGCAAGATTCTAAATTGCAGGAAGAACACATTGTTAGCTCCCCGAAGAAGAAGAATAAACACAAGGAGGCTGACAACTCCAATGATTCCATAATTTATGAAGAACCTATTATTGATCCAAATAGTATATCTATTTCCGATGTTGAAACTGAAGATGGTGCTGAACCTGATAATGATAATGAGAAGATTGATCCTCCAGAGGTACGAGAAGAAGAAGCACCCGACAAGCGCAAGAGGTATACTAGAGAAGATTTTGTTGCAAGAAAACATGGGAATGAAAGAAAACCATGGGTACAGAAATCAATGCCCTTTCCAGGTAAGTCTTTCAAAACCAAAGAAGAAGAGCATTACAATAAATTTTGTGAATGGACGAAACCTCTTTTTCTTCAAAATCTTTGACTCATGCTATTAAGTTGCCTTCGTACTCAAGGTATATGAAAGATATTATTACTAATAAAAGAAAAGTTCCTAATGAGGAAATATCTACTATGCTTGCTAATTACTCTTTCAGTGGTAATATTCCCTAGAAGCTTGGTGATCCAGGTATACCCACCATTCCTTGCTCCATAAAAAATAATTATGTCAGAACTTCTCTATGTGATCTTGGTGCAGGAGTGAGTGTTATGCCTTTCTTTCTTTACAAAAGGCTTTGTCTAAATAAACTAGACCCTACAGATATCTCTCTTCAAATGGATGATAAGTCAACCGTTCTTGTTGGTATTTGTGAGGACGTTCCCGTTGAGGTTGCTAATTCCTTCATCCTTACTGACTTTGTTGTGCTTGACATGCCCGAGGATGGGAGCATGTCTATTATTCTTGGTAGACCTTTTCTTAACACCGCATGTGCTATTATTGATTGCAACAAAGGAAAGGTGACCTTCAATGTTAATGAGAAGGAGCACACTGTATATTTTTGGAAGAAGATTGATAAAAGGCATGGCCTTAATTCTATTGAGAATATTGAGACCGTGAAGGTTGGAGAGTGGGATTGTCCTCTACACGTGCACCACAAATACAAAACCATTATGGTGGGGACAATATCCATTGAAATAAAGGTACCCTGATTGCTTTATGAGAAGTGAAACTTTTTGCTCAAATATAACACCCGTTTGGTAGTAAGACTTCATCAACCTTGCTAGAAAATATGTTTTGTATTAGCAAAAAGAGAAGCTTGTTATGTTTTCATTTCCTTTATCTTTCATCCTCCTTGTTGTACCAAAGTTTTATATTTTTGAAGCTTTGTATGTTTAACCATTGTTTCGAGCTTTGCGGAAGTTTTCCAGCTTTCGGTACTTCGATTTTTTTCAAAAGTGAAGTTGTCAGAAAAATTCCAGAAAAATTATAACCAAAATTTCCATCAAATAAGAGACGCACGGGCACCTAGAGCCAGCCAGGGGGGCCACCCTTGGTCCAGGCGGCCAGCTGGCGCGGCCTGCCCCCTAGCCGCGCCCATAGGTCGCTTGGGCCCACCCGAGCTCCATTCCAGGTACTCCTTCCCCCCTTCTCTCTCTCTCACTCCAAAAATCCCGATTTTTCTCCTGGAGCTCGAGTTCTTGCTGTTCTTGGTGGCAAATTTCGATCTCCCTCTACAGCCCATCATTTGCATTCAGAATTTGAGCATTTGCTCCTTGGTATGTGACTCCTCCACTCCTCCAATTAAAATTTTGATTGGTGGTCTTATTTGTGAGTATTGAGGAGTTCTTTGTGCTGTTCATATGAGCATGCATGCATGTTTAGAAATTTATTTGTGAAGTTTTGATGCAAGTTTATGCATCGGGGAAGTGAGTAGAATAGTTTGCTCCAACTCATTTTTGCTTAAACCTCCATTTTTGTGATGAACCAAAAAATTTCAGAAATGAGTTTGTTTGGAAAAGCAAAAGGATGGCTTGGGAAGAAGAGACCCGAGCCGACCGATAGACTAACTAGAGCTGCAGCTTCATCCTCTACCGTGAGGACAAGTTACAATGATGATATCGTGCCACCGGAGTTCTTCCACAAGACGGACACGGCACGTGCCATGGCATACCCGTGTTCAAATTTCCTTACGAGAGCAGGTATTAAGGATGAGTTTGATAACCTCTGTGCAGTTGCAGGTTTGACACATCTCGTAACATGAGTGTGCAACAATATCCAAAACTCACGTAATATTTTGTCAACTGGTTTAGATAAAATGATAAAACTTCCATGATTGAATTTAGATTATATGAGGATGTCTTCACCATGTCTTTGACAGAATTTTGTGATGTTATAGGTGTGCGGAATGTCGGGAAGACGAACAAATTGAATGTTCATCCCTACGTGCTGAAATCCCTATTCGCTTCCCTTTGCAATAAGGACTCGCGAGAAATTCACCGGGGGAAGATTTCCAGCATCTTGTTTCCCCACATCAGGTATTTCACATACTATATTGCTCGAGGGGTGCTAGCTCGTGACAACACGAGCAAAATTTCTGCTCGAGATCTCGCTATCTTGGCAGCCTCCCTCTTAGGAGATAACACATACAATATTAGTGCTTTGATTGCTCGTCGCCTCGTCACTAACAGCGGCAAAGGGCCTCACCTCGGTGGCATTCATGCCACGCTTATCCTCGAGCACCTCGGGCGCACTGTGCGCACGGATGATACACCTTTTTCATTCATAAGCTTTGATCTTACCGCTATGAAGAGTCATGAGTTTGTTACTAGGACTTCTGAGTTTGGTAATCTTGTTTAGATTATCAGGTTTGGCGAGCTTACTACTCACGAGATCCGTCTACTTGCACCACTTTTGTTTGATGACACTAGCAGGAACAGGTGGTCCTTCACCTCGATTGAGCTGGACGAGTTCGTGATCCAGCAGCAGTTCCACAACCCCATGGAGGGAGTTGTTCCTGAGGAAGAAGATCCTTCTTTTTGGGAGGCCAGTGGGGCATCAGTGTACGCGCCCGAGGCATCGTATGATTCTTGGAGCCACCCGTACCACTCCGGAGCCGGAGGGAGCTCCTGGAGCCTGCAGTAGCCGAGCTCAACTTATGCCAAAAGCCTAAGCTTGCGGGAGTACGTTCCCTTCTCCCCTTTCATTCTATCATCCGTAGTTTCCCTTTTTAATCTTTTCGGAGTTTTTGTTTGTTCTTCCTCTTTGCTCTTTCTTTGAAAAAACTACAAAAAGATTTCTCTTTTCTTTTGCTTTCGTTTAACCTTTGGAAAACCCCAAAATATTTATTTTCTCTCTTTAGTTTGCTTTGTTTGCAGAGTTCAGCTCATGTCCATGGTTGTAATTGCACTTGATTATATCTTTCTACGTTCTTTCGTGCAAGTGACGATACAATAATGACGAAGATCAATGGAAGGAATGCAACAAGGAAAGCCGGTATAAACTTTATTTGTTTCTACTTTTGTACATATGCCTATATTTATGATCTAGAGAGCAGCTTGTAGCGACACAGTGCTATGATTACAATGCTTTACCAGTAGTTCATGCTTTCTTCGTGACTAGTCTCAAATAGCTGGAGTGCATAATGTGTTATTGAAATGTTTAGCCCGCATTGCATTGTTCATGGTGTGGCATATTAGAGTGGTATTTCCCTTCGGAGAGTTTTTGGATTGACTTGGCACATGCTTACATGTTTATGACTAGAAGTCTATCAAGCCTTGATGATCTTTTATTTGAGAATAGTTATATCGCTTTCATGCCCGATTCAATGTTGCTTTGTCGCTCTGCATCATTATGACCGTTATTTCTCTCTAGTTGGTCGCTTCCCCATCTTTTGCTAGCCTTCACCTGTACCAAGCGGACTGACTGCTTGTGCATCCAAAATTCTTGAAACCTATTGCGCCATATGAGTCCACCATACCTACCTATATGCGGTATTTATTTGCCGTCCTAAGTAAATTTGCATGTGCCATATTCTTAATTCTCAATTAACAATTTTGTTTAGTATGCCTGAATCGCTCATGTAGCGACTAGGGGCTACCGGTATCTTCCATGCTAAGTAAGTTATTCTCAAGATATGTGTCGACTCACTATCATTCACAAGTAAAGTGGCTGGTAACCGGGATGCCGAGTTCCATGCTCAAAGTCAAATCAAATTTAATCAAACAAAACTCCCCCAGGTTTGTTGTTTGTATGGACGGTACCCGTCTATTCGGCCCGCCGTGGAGTGTGATTGATTGGTGGAGGAGGAGTTAAAACTTTACTTTTCTGTTTAGGAACCTCCTATAATGTATTTAGCATGGAAGATATTGATATTTCTTAGTTGTTACGTTGACAATGAAAGCATGCCTTTCAAAATGTTGATTTATCTCTCTTTTAAAGCCCAAGCTCTGGCACCTCTCCAAATCAATGCTTCCCTCTGCGAAGGGCCAATCTATTTTACTTTTCGGTTGAGTCGTCCTCTTCTTATAAAAAGCACCAACTATAGAGAGCATAATTGTCATTCTGAGTGTAATGTGCATTGTCCCAAAGCACCACATTTTCTTCTGCATTATTGTGATATTGCTCATTCCAAAATATTTATTTCTAGTGTCCTTTAATACTCCGAAGGAGCGTCTGCATTTATGTTTTGATTCACTCGTGGGGGCTACTGAGATACCACTCTAGTATATCCAAGTCATGTGCATTGTGATCTCGCTATGATTTTCAGTTACATATTATTCTTTCTTAGTTGTTTGAAACTCTTCACATGATTGCAGAATTGCTTCGTGTATTGTTTTTGTAGCATTACTGCAATACTTGTTCGACTTGTTCATAGTGCATGCTTATATACATCTGACGAAGCAAAAGAGTTTGTCAAAGTTTTCTTTGTCGCGTTCAGTTCGTTAAACTGAATTGCTCGAGGACAAGCAATATGCTAAGCTTGGGGGAGTTGATACGTCTCAAATGTATCGACTTCTCCAAACACTTTTGCTATTGTTTCGGCCTCATTCTTGCATGATTTGAACGAAACTAACCCAGACTGACCCTATTTTAGTAGAGCTTCTTGTATGGTTTTCTTGTGTGTAGGGAAATGAATATTTAGATGTCCCGGAAGAATCCCAGAAAAAATAGAGCAAATCCACGCACCGGGAGGGACCATGGGCCAGAAGATGGGTGAGAGTGAAGCCACAGCGCCCACAGGCGACCAACTCGCGCGGTCTGCCCCCTGGCCGTGCCGGGAGGCCGCCTGGGTAGGACCCACCCCCTCTCGTGCCCTATTTTGGCTCCTATTTTTACGTGTGACGAGGAAATTCCAGAACAGAAGTCATTTTGCAAGTTCCCGAGACGGAGCCGCCGCCACCCTCAGTTCTTCTTCGGGAGAGCTAATCTGGAGGTTGTTTTGGCCTCCGAAGAGGGGAAATCATCACCATCGTCATCACCATCACCACTCCATCATCCTTCCATGGCTTCCCCCATCATGTGTGAGTAATTCCCTGCTGTAGGTGAAGGGGATGGGAGAGATTGGATGAGTTAGATCATGTAATAGCTCGTCGGATTGTTGGGGGCGTGTTTCCTATCATCTACTATGGTGTTTATCATATTTGCTACTACTTGTTACTCTTAATGCTTGTCACTTTCGGCCCGAGTGCCATGATTTCAAACCTGAATACCTTATGTTTTCATGAATATATTTGTGTTCTAGATCCTATCTATGAGTAGTATGCACCTATTATAGTTTGGAACCGGCGATCCCAATGGTGACAGCTTGGGACACCAAAGGGGATAGGCTATATTTGAGGATTCCATGTATCCATCGATTGTTAATGCTTTGTTCCGGTGCTCTTTGACAGGAGCACCTTAATCTCCATAAGTTCCTTTTGGCCCCGTTGATAGTGGGATGGTAGGACAAAAGATGTTGTGCAAGTTCTTATTGCAAGCACGCACAACTACCTCAAGATACATGCCTAATGTTTGATATATGCCTAGATGATCATGACTTTTCTATGTGCCTCGCCCCAAGTTAAATACATGATACCTCTCATCCATGTCCGACTCTCCATCTCCTTAGCCTACGGTGTTTTAATCCTGCTGGTCACAAGTAGCTTTACTTTCGCTGTTTTAGTTTTGTTGCTTTGTCGCTATTATTTCCGTTGCCACCATCACCTCCATACCGCAGTTGCTACTAATAATTTGTTGCTAAGCAAGTACCTTTCAGGTGCGGTTGAATTGACAACTCAAGTGTTAAAGGTTATAAATATTCTTTGGCTCCCCTTGTGTCGAATCAATAAATTGGGTTAACTTACCTGCGAAGACTCTTGCGATCCCCTACACTTGTGGGTTATCAGGTGCTCTTTGACAGGAGCACCTTAATCTCCATAAGTTCCTTTTGGCCCCGTTGGTAGTGGGATGGTAGGACAAAAGATGTTTTGCAAGCATGCACGACTACCTTGGGATACATGCCTAATGTTTGATATTTCCCTAGATGATCATTACTTTTCTATGTGCCTTGCCCCAAGTGAAATACATGATATCTCTCATCCATGACCAACCATCCATCTCCCCAGCCTAAAGTGTTTTAACCCTGCTATTTACAAGTTGCTTTAATTTTGCTGTTTTACTTTCGTTGCTTTGCCACCATTATTTTCGTTGGCACCATCACTTCCATATCACCATTGCTACTAATATTTCGTTGCCAATGAAGTATCTTTCAGGTGCGGTTGAATTGACAACTCATCTATTAAAGATTATAAATATTGTTTGGCTCCCCTTGTGTTGAATCAATGAATTGGGTTATCTTACCCGCGAAGACTGTTGCGATCCCCTACACTTGTGGGTCATCAAGACTATTTTCTGGCGCCGTTGTCGGGGAGCATAGCTTTATTTACAAGTCTACTTGTAGTTATTTTGCTTGCTGTGATTTATCCTCTATGGGTAAGAAAGGAGACCCCAAGGTTCTGATTTTACCATCCACTACAAGAAAAGTTATTGTTCTTAGCACTAGTGCTACGCTTGATTCACCTTCCGTTATGAGTAAGTTTTCTTGACCACCACCACATGCTCCTTCTACCGAGTCCGTCACTATGTCTGATACTTTTGATGATGCTTCTACTACTCTTGATGAGACTGGTTTAGTTGGTTATTTTATTGAGTCTCAGATAGCTAAGGTCGTGAAGCAGTCTGGAATTGAAATTACTGTTACACGCTACCCCATTGGTAGATCCTTTGGTTACCCAGACTTGAGTGGTCTCAAGGAAAGAATTCTTGATGATGATTATATTGAGCTTGATGATGATTTATGCACGGAGCTTACAGAGTGTGCTGACTCTGACCGTGCTGCTGTTAAGAAGCTGCTTGAAAAGCATTTTATGAAGAACAAATTTACTCTTGATCCTGAATTTGCTTTATCTCCTATTTGCATTAAGGATGCTGATTTTGATTTCACTGTCGATCTTTCAGTTATATACACAGTTCAAGCTGACCCCTTTTATGGCAGATAAAATGACAACGCTATTGCACACCTTACCAAACTCAGTGAGTTGGGTGGATTATTCACTACAGAGGACAAGAAGAGAAGTTATTATGTTACTAAGCTACTTCCTTTCTCTGTGAAGGGAGATGCTAAAGCATGGCATGATGCAATACCATGTGGCTCCATTAAGAGTCCTCAAGATTTAGCTCAACCTTCTGTTGCTAAATATTTTCCTGCTCATAAGCAACATGTTGCTTTACAAAGAATAATAACTTTAATCAGTTGCAGGATGAGCACCTCCCTAAAGCTTGGGGGAGATATTGCACTTTACTCAAGGCTAGACCGGGACATGGACTCCCTAAGAATGAATTGCTTGATATATTTTATGCTGGTCTAACCGATTAATCTAGAACCTATCTAGATATTTGTGCTGGTTCTGTTTTCAGGGAAAGAACACCGGACGATGCTGAAGAACTAATGGGCAAGATAGCTAAGAATCATGATGATTGGTCCGTTCCTGAACCACCTCCACCACTAAAGAAGAGGGGTATGCTTTTCTTGAGCCCCGAAGTTATGCAACAAGCCAAGAAGTCTATTAAAGAGAGAGGTATTAAAGTTGAAGATGTGAAGAATCTACCTTCTATTGAGAAATTATGCGAGCCTACCACTCACCCACCTATGGTAGAGGTACACTCTCTTTTAGAATTCAATGCAAGTGACATCCCTCATGGTAAGCCCCTGATCAACGTTTAGATGATCTTGGTAATTTCATTATCAAGCAAAGTCACTTTAAAGATAGGATTCAAAGCCAATTGCATGATAATTCCCTTGCTATGAAAAGTTTGCTTGATGTTTTAAATAGAACTGTTAATGATGTTAAAGGTCTTGTTAAGCATTTTCATATGGTTCAAACTCAGCTTGAACAAATTTCTAATGTGCAAAAAGATTTGCTTGCTAACAATGCCAAACAAGTTGATACACATGCGTATGGTATAAAGACCCGAGGTGGTACACACACCCAGGACCCCCTCTATCCAGAGGGGCATCCAAAGAGGATCGAGCAAGATTCTCAATTGCAGGAAGAAGACGTTGTCATCTCCCCGAAGAAGAAGAAGAAGAAACATAAGGAAGTTTACAACTCCAATGATCCCATAATTGATGAAGAACCTATTGTTGATCCTAATAGTATATCTACTTCCGATGCTGAAACTGAAGATGGTGTTGAACCTGATAAAGATAATGAGAAGAATGATCCTGCTGAAGTACAAGAAGAACAAGCACCCGACAAGCGCAAGAGATATACTAGAGAAGACATTGTTGCAAGAATATATGGGAAGGAAAGAGAACCATGGGTACATAAATCAATGCCCTTCCCACGTAAGTCTTTCAAAACGAAAGAAGAAGAGCATTACGATAAATTTTGTGAATGGATGAAACCTCTTTTTCTTCAAATTCCATTCACTGGTGCTATTAAGTTGCCTCCGTACTCAAGGTATATGAAAGATATTGTTACTAATAAAAGAGAAGTTCCTAATGAGGCAATATCTACTATGCTTGCTAATTACTCTTTCAGTGGTAAGATTCGTGAGAAGCTTGGTGATCCAGGTATACCCACCATTCCTTGCTCCATAAAAATTAATTATGTGAGAGCTGCTTTATGTGATCTTGGTGCAGGAGTGAGTGTTCTACATTTTTCTCTTTACAAAAGGCTTTGTCTAGATAAACTAATCCCTACAGATATCTCTCTTCAGATGGCTGATAAGTCAACAGTCGTTCCTGTTGGTATTTGTGAGGATGTTCCTGTTGAAGTTGCTAGTTGCTTGATCCTTACTGACTTTGTTGTGCTTGACATGCCCGACGATGGGAGCATGTCTATTATTCTTGGTAGACCTTTTCCTAACACCGTAGGTGCTATTATTGATTGCAATAAAGGAAAGGTGACTTTCGATGTTAATGAGAAGGAGCACATGGTATATTTTCCGAAGAAGATTGATAAAAGGCATGACCTCAATTCTATTGAGAATATTGAGACCGTGAAGGTTGGAGAGTGGGATTGTCCTCTACACGTGCACCACAAATACAAAACCATTATGACGGGGACAATATCCATTAAAATAAAGGTACCATGATTGCTTTATAAGAAGTGAAACTTTTTGTTCAATATATCACATGTTTGGTAGTAAGACTTGATCCACCTTGCTAACAAACATGTTATATATGAGTAAAAATAGAAGCTTGTCATTTTTTCATTTCCTTTATCTTTCATCCTCCTTGTTGTAACAAAGTTTTATGTTTTTGAAGCTTCATATGTTTAACCATTTATTCGAGCTTTCCGGAACCTTTGCAGCTTTTGGTACTTCGATTTTTTTTTCAAAAGTGAAGTTGTTAGAAAAATTCCAGAAGAATTATAATAAAAATGTCCATCAAAAAAGAAACACATGGGCCCGTGGGGCTAACCAGGGGGCACCAATGGTCCAGGCGGCCAGGTGGCGCGGCCTGGCCCCTGGCAGCGGCCACAGGGCGTTAGGGCCCACCTGGTCCCCTTTCCAGGTATTTGTTCTTCCCTTCTCTCTCTCATACTCCAAAAATCCTGATTTTTCTCCTGGAGCTCGACTTCTTGCTATTCTTGGTGGAAAATTTCGATCTCTCTCTACATCCCATCATTTGCATTGAGAATTTGAGCATTTGCTCCTTGGTATGTGTCTCCTTCACCCCTCCAATTAGAATTTTGATTGGTAGTCTTATTTGTGAGTATTTAGGAGTTCTTGGTGCTGTTCATATCAGATTGCATGCATGTTTAGCAATTTATTTATGAAGTTTTGATGCAAGTTTATACCTTGGGGAAGTGAGTAGAATAGTTTGATCCAACTCATTTTTCTAAAACATTCATTTTTGTGATGTACCAAAAATTTCAGAAATGAGTTTGTTTGGAAAAGCAAAAGGATGGCTTGGGAAGAAAAGACCCAAGCCTACAGATAGACTAACTAGAGCTGCAGATTCACCTTCTACTGTGAGGACAAGTTACAATGATGATATCATGCCACCGGAGTTGCTCCACGAGACGGACACGACACGTGCCATGACATACCCGTGTTCAGAATTCCTTGCGGCGGCAGGTATCAAGGATGAGTTTGATAACCTGTGTGCAGCTGCAGGTTTGACACGTCTCGTAACACGACGTGTGCCACAATACCCAAAGCTCACCTATTATTTTGTCAACTGGTTTAGATATAATGATAAAACTTCCATGATTGAATTTAGATTATATGAGGATGTCTTTAGCATGTCTTTAGCAGAATTTTGTGACGTTATAGGAGTGCGGAATGTCGGGAAGACGACCAAAATGAAAGTTCAGCCCCATGAGCTGAAATCCCTATTTGCCTCCCTTTGCAGCAAGGATCCGCAAGACATTCGTCGGGGAAAGATTTCCAGAATTTTGCTTCCCCACATCAGGTATTTCGCATACTATACTGCTCGAGGGGTGTTAGCTCGTGACAACACGAGCAACATTTCGGCTCCGAATATTGCTATCTTGGCAGCTGCCCTCTTAGGAGATAACATGTATAATATTGGTGCTTTGATTGCCCGTTGTCTCGTCGCTAACAGCGACAAAGGGCCTCACTTTCGTGGCATTTATGCCATGCTTATCCTCGAGCATCTCGAGCGCACTGTACGCGCGGATGATGCGCCTTTTCCATTCATAAGATTTGATCTTACTGCTATGAAGAGGCATGAGTTTGTTACTAGGACTTTTGAGTTTGGTAACCTTGTTTATATTATGAGGTTTGGCGAGTTTACTACTCGAGATCCATCTACGTGCACCACTTTTGTTTGATTATAATAGGAGGAACGAATGGTTCTTCACCGCGATTCAGCTGGACAAGTTCGTGATCCAGCAGGAGTTCCACCACCCCATGGAGGGGGTTGTTCCCGAGGAAGAGGAGGCTTCTTCTTGGGAGGACAGTAGGGCATCAGTCTACGCGCCCGAGGCCCCGTACGATTCTTGGAGCTACAAAGTACCACCCCGGAGCCGAAGGGAGCTCCTGGAGCCCGTAGTAGCCAAGACCAACTTAGGCCAAAAGCCTAAGCTTGGGGGAGTACGTACCCTTCTCCCCTTTCATTGTATCATCTGTGGTTTCCCTTTTAATCTTTTCAAAGTTTTTGCATGTTCTTCTTTGTTCTTTCTTTGCAAAAACAACAACAAGATTGCTCTTATCTTTTGCTTTCGTTTAACCTTTGGAAAACCCTTAAAAAAATTCTTTTCTCACTTTAGTTTGCTTTGTTTGCAGAGTTCAGCTCACGTTCATGGTTGCAATTGTACTTGATTATATCTTTCTACGTTTTATCGTGCAAGTGATGATGCAATAATGACAAAGATCGACGAAAGAGGTGCAACAAGGAAAGCCAGTATGAACTCTATTTGTTTCTACTTTTGTACATATGTGTGTACTTATGATCTAGAGACCAGGTTGTAGCGACATAGTGCTATGTTTACAATGCTTCCCAAGTAGTTCATGCTTTCTTTGTGACTAGTCTCGAATAGCTGGAGTGCATAATGTGTTATTGAAATGATTTGCATGCATTGCATTGTTCATGGTTTGGCATATTGAAGTGGTATTTCCCTTCAGAGAGTTTTGTATTGACTTGGCACATGCTTACACATGTTTATGACTAGAAGTCGATCAAGCTTTGATGATCTTTTTATTTCAGAATAGTTATATCACTTTCATGACCGATTCAATGTTGCTTTGTCGCTCTACATGATTATGACCATTATTGCTCTCTAGTTGGTCGCTTCCCCGTCTTTTGTTAGCCTTCGCATGTACTAAGCGGACTGACTACTTGTGCATCCAAAATCCTTGAAACCAGTTGCGCCATATGAGCCCACCATACCTACCTATATGTGGTATTTATGTGGCGTCCTAAGTAAATTTGCATGTGCCATACTCTAAATCTTCAAATAAATATTTTGTTTTGTATTCCCGAATCGCTCATGTAGTGACTAGGGGCTATGAGTATCTCCCATGCTAGGTGGGTTATTCTCAAGATATGTGTTGATTCACTATCATTCACGAGAAAGTGGCTGGTAACCGGGATGCCCAGTTCCATGCTCAAAACTCAAATCAAATTTAATGAAACACCCCCCAAGGATTGTTGTTTGTATGGACGGTACCCGTGGATTCGGCCCGCCGTGGAGTGTGATCGATTGGTGGAGGGGGAGTAAAAACTTTACTTTTCTGTTTGGGAACCGCCTATAATGTATTTAGCATGGAAGATATTGAGATCTCTTAGTTGTTACGTTGATAGTGAAAGCATACCACCCAAAATTTTGATTCATCCCTGTTTTCAAAGCTCAAGCTCTGGCACCTCTCCAAATCAATGCTTACCTCTGCGAAGGGCCTGTCTATTTTACTTTACTGTTGAGTCATCCTCTTCATATAAAAAAAGCACCAACTATTGAGAGCATAATTGTCATTCTGAGTGTAATGTGCATTGTTCCAAAGTACCACATTGTCTTCTACATGATTGTGATATTACTCATTCCGAAATATTTATTTCTAGTCTCCTTTAAGACTCTGAAGGAGCATCTACATTTATGTTTTGCTTCACTCATGGGGTCTAGCGAGATACCACTCTAGTATGTCCAAGTCATGTGCATTGTGATCTCGTCATGATTTTTAGTTGCATATTATTACTTTTTAGTTGTTTAAAACTCTTCACATGATCGAAGGAATGTTTCGTGCATTATCTTTGTAGCATTGCTTCAATACTTGTTGGACTTGTTCGTAGTACATGCTTATATACATTTAATGAAGCAAAAGAGTTTGTCAAAGCTTTCTTTGTCGCGTCGAGTTCGTTGAACTGAATTGCTTGAGGACAAGCAATATGCTAAGTTTGGGGGAGTTGATACATCTCAAACGTATCGACTTTTCCAAACACTTTTGCTATTGTTTTGGTCTCATTCTTGCATGATTTGAACGAAACTAACCCGGACTGGCGCTCTTTTCAGTAGAGTTGCGTGTATGGTTTTCTTGTGTGCAGGAAAATGGAATTTCAGGTGTCCCAGGAAATTCGAATAAAAATAGAGAAAATACACGCACCAGGAGGAACCTTTGGCCAGAAGATGGCCTAGAGGGGGGCCACCAGGCCTCTAGGCAACCTCGTGGCGCGGCCTCCCCCCTGGCGCAGGGAGGCCGCCTGGGTGGGGCCCACCTCCTTTGGTGCCCTACCTAGGCTCCTATTTTTACCCGAGACGGAGAAATCCCAGAACAGAAGTCGTTTTGCCAGTTCTCGACGCAGAGCCGCCTCCACCCTTGGTTCTTCTCCGAGAGAGCTAATATGGAGGCTGCCTTGGCCTCTGGAGAGGGGAAATCGTCGCCATCGTCATCACCATCGCCACTCCATCACCCTTCCATGACTTCCCCTTTCATGTGTGAGTAATTCCCAGCTGTAGGTGAAGGGGATGGTAGGGATTGGATGAGTTAGATCATGTAATAGTTCGTCAGATTGTTGGGGGCATGTTGCCTATCATCTACTATGGTTTTATCATCTTTGCTACTACTTGTTACTCTTAATGCTTGTCACTTTGGTCCCGAGTGTCATGATTTCATATCTGAATACCTTATGTTTTCATGAATATATTGTGTTCTTGATCCTATCTATGAGTAGTATGCACCTATTATAGTCCGGAACTGGCGATCCCAATGGTGACAGCTTGGGACAGCAAAGGGGATAGACTATAATTTGAGGGTTCCATGTATCCATTGATTGTTAATGCTTTGTTCCGGTGCTCTTTGACATGAGCACCTTAATCTCGATAAGTTCCTTTTGGCCTCGTTGGTAGCGGGATGGTAGGAAAAAAGATATTGCGCACATTCTTATTGCAAGCACGCACGACTACCTTGGGATACATGCCTAATGTTTGATATTTGCCTAGATTATCATTACATTTCTATGTGCCTTGCCCCAAGTTAAATACATGATATCTCTCATCCATGACCAACCATCCATCTCCCTAGCCTACAGTGTTTTAATCGCGCTAGTTACAAGTTGCTTTACTTTTGTTGTTTTACTTTTGTTGCTTTGCCACCATTATTTCCGTTGGCACCATCACTTCAATATCACCGTTGCTACTAGTATTTCATTACCAAGAAAGTATCTTTCAGGTGCGGTTGAATTGGCAACTCAACTGTTAAAGCTTATAAATATTCTTTGGCTCCCCTTGTTTCGAATCAATAAATTGGGTTATCTTACCCGCGAAGACTGTTGCGATCCCCTACACTGTGGCTCATCACGCGCACATCCCCCACGCAGACATCATAATTACACCTCGGAGGCGCCAATCGTATCCCCGAATCCACAGAAGATCCGTGCGCATTGGCCGAAGCGGCCACCGGACGGACCACGCTTCGCGGCTCGGTCTTCTCACGCGCGTGGCCTGTCGGGCCTCGGCTTGCGTGGCGCTACGCGTGGCGCCCACCCTTTGCGCAACGGAGAGCCCGAGGCGGCTCGTGCGATGGCCGGCTGCGGCCCTGGCCGGCTTCGGCGAGCAGGCGATCCGGGTACAGCCCCACATTGCTGAAAGTAACGAAAACTAAGCCGACAAGGTCCACTGCTCTGGGCCGGTGGGCCTCCCCTTCTTCAAGGACTACTAACGGGGGGATAACCCCGAGGTAGGACAACCACATGGACTACTCTAGCCACCCTTTAAAAAACATACGCAGGACGACCTGCTCCTCGTGGAGGCCGACTGCGCGTGGCCGCAATACGCCTAGCCGGCTACACAGTCGAGATGGCTCGGGCAAGGTCCCCCCTCTCTCCGACTCGAATGCGCCCTGCTAGCTGGCGGGTCAGCCCCAGTCACATCACCCTGACAAAACTGTGTCAATGTCATCATCACCGAAAGTATGGTTACAACACTGCAGGTATCGCTAACCAGACCGAACGAGTGTACAGTGGATGGGACGTGCCACTAACCGTCGCCGACTACAACCAGCCGAGAGGGCACAATGATGAGCACGCCCGTGTCCACTCAATTACCTGCCATGGCGTGGGCAACAGTGCAGCTGGACGTACATTGATGGAAGCCGGCTACGCAAGGCGACACACATAACACGGTGCACACCGCTGCATAACAAGCACGCACTAATGGCGATGCCTGGCCGGCGGGCCCCAGCACCAGACGGGACCCAGCAGCCAGCGGCCCCCACTTGTGACAAGACTTCTCGAGTCAATGGACCCCTTGGCCGGCCCCAGAGGCTATAGTCGGGTCCCACTTGGTACTTTCTATTCCTATTGTAAGCCATGGGGTTGGCCTATAAAGCCCCTTGGCCCCCATGCAGGGGGTCGGCCGATCACACACACACATATGAGGGGAAAAGAGAGCTCTCAGCTCTTTCTTCCTTTAGCATACAACTCTAGGAGTGTATGGTGTCTCCAACCGGATTATCAACCAACTCAAGTAGGACTAGGGGTGTTACCACCCACGGAGGGCCCCGAACCTGGGTACTCCGTGTGTCTCGCACTACTCGTTCCCAATCCCGTGTCCGGAGCCTGATGGCGTGCTTTCAGTCCCAATGACGTACGATTAGCTATCCCATGGCATCTGTCATAAGAAAACAATGACACAATCATAAAATATGTCCAAGATAATATATTTGTATGTGAAAGTTCTCTTTCTTATACTAGTCATTCATGAATTGCTTGTATGACCAATATTGTGATTCACAACCTTCAATAGATTTTCTTTCTAAACCAAATGTGAAACTACTACAAGTCACAAAGCACATTGATGATTTCAGATTTATGATATTTCATTCATTCACAATTTAATCTTAGTATATAAGTGAAGCACAGGAGTAAACATCAAACTACTCTAAAAAATATATAAGCAAAGATCAATGAGTAGTTAAACAATTAAGTAGATATGTGAGGACTGTCTCTCAATATAGATTTTCAGATGTGCGCATTTTATTTAAACAACAAACTAAACACAAATAAATCACTCCAAGAATAGCACATATCATGTGGACAAGTAAAAACTTAGATTCAACATAGGCTAACCGATATTTTTTGACGAAGAGAGGTGGGATGCGTAGCTTCCCTAAGCTTAGGTGCTTGAGACTTCTTGAAATATTTACTTGGGGTGCATTGGGCATCCCCAAGCTTGAGCTTTTATATATCCTTAAATCATCTCATATCATATATAGGTAGGTATGGTGGACTCTCATAGAACAAACTTGGTTCATGGATTTAGATGCGCAAGTAGTATTTCTACTTAGTACAAAGTTTTGGCTAGCATAAGGTTCTAAACAAGCACCACATGTTGGAGGATCCATAACAATATAACTTCTATGCAAATATACCCAAACATAAACATTATGTTGTCCTGCTTGTCCAACTTTAACTATTTGGTCAAGGTTGAAAATAATTGATGGGTATTCACAATCATAAAAGATGTCCAAGATAATATATTTGTATGTAAAAGAGAAGTTCTCTTTCTTATACTAATCATTCATGAATTGCTCATAAAACCAATACAGTGATTGTCAAACTTCAATAGATTTTACTTTCTAAACCAAATGTGAAACTACTACAAGACATAAAGCACATTGATAATTTCATATTTATGATATTTCATTCATTCGCAATTTACTCTTAGGATATAAGTGAAGCACAAGAGCAAACAATCAAACTACTGTCAAAAGATATAAGTGAAAATCAATGATTAGTCAAAAAATTAAGTAAATATGTGAGGACTCTCTCTCAATCAATATTTTAAGATCTGAGTATATAAAACTTAATAAAAATGCACTCCAAGAATAGCACATATCATGTAGACAAATGAGAACTTAGGACCAACATAGTCTAACCGATAGTTGTTGATGAAGAGAGGTGGGCTGCGTAGCATCCCCAAGCTTAGATGCTTGAGACTTCTTGAAATATTTACTTGGGGTGCCTTGGGCATCGTCATGCTTGAGATTTTATATCTCCTTCAATCCTGTCATATCACAGTTTCACCTAAGTCTCAAAACACTTCATCCAGAGAAAACTTGAAAAGAACTCGTGAGATAGGTTAGTACACATAAGAATAAATGAACACGTCATGTACTGCCAAGAAAAGTTGTAAATGATTTTCAAACATTAGGTACTGTATACTATGATTTCCACAATTTATATCTACCAATATAAGTCGTGAAAACTCTAGGATACATAGATAACAAACTATGACAGCAATATGTCTAAACATGACAGTCTGTAGCAATTAATTCAAACATCATACTTTTGTAAATCAAAAAATTCTGAAAATTTCGGAAGTGATATTTTTTTAATTAAAGTACTGTGTAGAAATTTCAGAAAATTTCCATCTTCGTGTAAAATCGGATAATTCAAATACTACAATAATAGTTTATGTTTTTGTACAACACACATCACACGTGCAATTCAAGCATTCTAAAGGCAATTCTTGGAACTTTTTATTTGAAAACAAGATTATAAATAACATCTAATAGAGTAAAACAAAATAAAATGATGTTCCAAGCAAAACACATATCATGTTACGAATAAAAATATAGCTCCAAGTTAGATATACCGATAATGTTGGAGACGTAAGAGGGGATGCCTTCCGGGGCATCCCCAAGCTTGGACGCTTGAGTCTTCCTTGAGTATTACCTTGGGGTGCCTTGGTAATAGACAATATTAGGTTATTGCTTCTCCCTATTCACCTCATATTCGTATCTCACCAAAAACTTGAAAACTTCAATCACACAAAACTTAACGGAACTTCGTGAAATGGGTTAGTGTAATAATGATAGAGCATTCTCTTAGGTAATGCCAAGACAAGATGCATAGCTTTTATAACATAATACCAACTATAATATATCATTCCCATAATTTATATCACTTAATATAATCTAAGGAAACACTAAAAAAAGCAAACTATGCATGCAAAACAGAATCTATGGAAAACAGAAGAGTCTGCAAAGATGTACACAAACACCACACTTCCTTGTATCTATAAATTCTAAACAATTAGGAAAACACAGAAAACTTTCATTCCAAAACTTAATCAAAATTTCAGAATTTTTTGATGCTTGAGTAAAATCCGAGAAATTCTGCACTAGACCTAAAAGTTTCTGTTTTTGCACAGAATCAAACAAGCAAGTATCCACACTATCCCAACGGATTTACTTGGCACCTTATTGAAATAAATGAAACAAAACATGACTAATATAGTAGCTTAATCCTGTGAATCACGTAACAACATAAAGCAAAAGTGTTGGGTTGTCTCTCAACAAGCGCTTTTCTTTAATGCCTTTTAGGTAGGCATGATGATTTCAATGAAGCTCGTATAAAAAGTAGTAACTGAGGCATGCAAGAGAGCATCATGAATCACATAAAAAACATTTAACCCACTTCTTATGCATAGGAATTTTGCAAGCAAATAATTTCTGCGATCAATAATCAACTTGCATAGGAAGGCAAAGAAAGCATGACTTCAAAACTTTGAACACATAGGGAGGAAACATGATATTATTGCAATTCCTACAAGCATATGCTCCTCCCTAATAATAATATTCAGGCATCATGAAGGAATTCAACAATATAACTATCACATAAAACATTATTTTCATAATGGACAAGCATAGAATTTTTATTACTACCCACACAAGCAAAATCCTTATCATTCATAGTAGTGGGAGCAAACTCAACAAAATAACTATCATGAGATACCTGATTGATATAATCCATGTGAAAATTAAAATCATGATGATAAGTTTCATGGTTGTACTTATTCTTTATAGAAAAGATGTCATCACAATAATCAGAATAGATAGGAGGCATGATTTCATCAAAATAAATTTGCTCATCAAAACTTGGAGGGACTAAAAATAGCATCTTCATCAAAGAAAGCATTTTCAAGCTTGTGGCTTTGCATATCATTAAGATAATGGATATTCAGAGAACTCATACCAACAATATCGCTATCATGCTCATCATTCAAGGATTTCACATTAAGCATTTTTATAAATTATTCCTCTAACAATTGATCACAACTTTCTAAACCATCATTTTCACGACAGACATTATAAACACAAAGCAAATGAGGCAACCTAAATTCCATGTTTGGTAGTTTTCTTTTATAAAACCAAACTAGTGAAAAACAAGAAACTAAAACATTTAATTGCAATATCTAAATATATACCTTCAATCACTCACCTACCCGGCAACGGCACCAGAAAAGAGCTTGATGTCTACTATGCAACTTTATTCTTGTAGACTATGTTGGGTCTCCAAGCGCAGAGTTTTGCAGGACAGGAGCAAATTTCCCTCAAGTGGATGACCTGAGGTTTATCAATCCATGGGAGGTGTAGGATGAAGATGGTCTCTCTCAGACAACCCTGCAATCAAATACAAAAAATCTCTTGTGTCCCTAACACACGCAATACAATGGCAAATTGTATAGGTGCCCTAGTTCGGCGAAGAGATACTGATATAAGTGTAGTATGGATCATAGATATAGGTTTTTGTAATCTGAAAATATAAAAAAACAAGGTAGAAAGTGTAAAACTGCGAGCAAAATGTTGTATAAATGCTTTGTAATAAGGCCCAGGGTTCATAATTTCACTAGTGCAGTCTCTCAACAATGATAACATAGTAGAATCATATGATCATCCCTCAACATTCAACAAGGAATCACTCCAAAGTTCCTATGTAGCGGGGAACAATAAGGTAAAATTGGTATAGGTAGTAGAACCACATCAAAGTTACTCTTTTTGAACAATCTTTTGAGGTATTCCTATAAGTGTCACAAACATCCCTAAAGTTCATACTATAATAACACCCATGATACATATCAATCAACCCTAATGTCACCTAGATACTCCAATGTCACCTCAAGTATCCGTGTGCTAATTGTACGACATGCATCAAACAATTTCAGATTCTACATATTCAATCCAACACAAAGAACTTCAAGGAGCACCCCAAGATTTCTATCGAAGAACATAGTATGAAAATGTGTAATCAACCCCTATGCATAGAATCCCAAGGTCACCGGAATTCGCAAGTTGATGCCATAATATATATCAAGCGAATCACTTGAATACCCCAATGTCACTACAGGTATCTGCATGCAATAAATACATCAAGTGTTCTCAAACCTTAATATTCAATCCAACATAACGAGATCTTAAAGTGAAAGATTCGATTCATCACAACAATAGCAAGGGACAAACACCATATGTTCCAACTATATTAACAAAGCCCGTGATACATCAAGATCATGACATCTCAAGAACACGAGAGAGAGAGAGAGAGAGGAGAAAGAGAGAGAGAGAGATTAAACACATAGCTACTAGTAAAAAACCTCAGCCCTCACGGTGAACTACTCCCTCCTTGTCATGGCCTCCGCTGGGATGATGAAGATGGCCACCGGAGATGATTTTCCCTGTCCGGCAGGGTACTGAAAAGCCTCAAGATGGGTTTTCATTGATACAGAGATTTGTGGTAGCGGAGCAGAATTTATCTCTTTATTTGTGGAGTTTCTAGTATATATAGGATTTTTCAGCGTTGGAATCACGCCAAATGGAGCCACATGGGCCCCACAAGCCATCACGCCACGACCTAGGGGGGTCGCGGACTGTTGGCTTGTGGCCCTCTGGTAGCTCCCCTCCGGTGGTTCTTCGATCCAATATTGCTTATTTCCTCCATAAAAAATATATAAAAGTTTCAGGCGATTTCGAGAACTTACCTTTTGTGCACAAAAACAACACCACAATAATTCTACTGAAAAACAATGTCAGTCCTGGTTAGTTCTAAATAAATCATCTAAAGTGCATCAAAACCATATAATTTTTTTGTAAACATAGTATATTGTGACATGAATACTTCATAAATTATCGATACATTGGAGATGTATCAGCACACAAAACACATGTCTATATGAATATTTAGAGGTGGAAAATTCAAATTTACTTGGGATGGCAGGGTAATACCGCATATAGGTAGGTATGGTGGACTCATTTGGCATAACTTGGGTTTAGGAGTTTGGATGCACAAGAAGCATTCCCGTTTAGTACAGATGAAGGCTAGCAATAGATTGAGAAGCGACCAACTAAATAAAAAACGATCAGAATTATGCATTGTGAATAATTGACATTGGACATTAGCATGGGTAGGATGTGAACACTATGAATTTAAACATCATGAATGTTGTATTGGTTGTGAATCAACTACATGTTTGCACGTGGGCCAAGTCAAGCCGCTTGAATTACTTAGAGGGAAATACCATACTACCATACCACATCATAATCATTTTAATGCATGTTGACACATAATATAAACCATTATCCACTCCTAGCTATTTAAGCATGGCACGGGAAGCTATAATCTCTAATTGTCATCATAAATATGTTCACTCATGATATACTGAATCGAGATCGAACAAGCTAAACATATTTGTAACAATGGTAAACAGGGGAGAGTTCATACCGGCTTCCTTTACCACGATCAGTTCATCAAATATCATCATTATTGCCCTTCACTTGCACAGGCGAATGATGTGAAAATGATAATACTGCAAGTGTATCGTGGACTAAGCTAGAATCTGCAAAACCGTTTATACAAACGAAAAGACAAGGTAATGTTGGCTTTTTTGTTAGATCAACAATAATGCATATGAGAGCTACTCAACATTTTCACCATGGTCTTCTCCTTTCAATGGATAAAAGAAAAAAAAGAAATTGAAAGAAACACACTGGAATATTTTTGGAGATTTTTTTTTGAAGAAAACAAATAAACAAGAGAATAAAAAAACGAGAAAAGTATTTACACAGGAAAGCACCTAACATGCAAAGGAAATATTTTTGGGGTTTCTTTTAGTACTACAAACTAATTGAAACTAGAGAGAAAACACCGAAAGAAGCGATAAATATTTTTAGATTTTCAAAGTATTTTAGAGCACACAAGAATAAAGCAAAAAAATAAAGCTAACATGCGTATACAATCATAAAGTGTGAACACCGACAATTTATATAAAGTGTGTGAACATGCATGTAATGTCGGTGAGAAATATATACCCCCACAAGCTTAGGCTTTTTCCTAGCTTGGTAATCAACACTAATAGTAGTCGTCCGGTTTGGGAAAGTACTGCTGCTGAGGTACGTGAGTGTCCCATTCTTGGGACTCGGCTTGAGCCGCAGCCAAGCCATTCTGGTAAGCAATTATATCTTCTGGCATGATGGTGTATCCGTTGCTTGCATGATGATAAAACAAAGGGGGTGCGGGAAACACAATAACATTGCAGGTGTCCATATTGTACACTAGGTTATAATGAATGTGCTATGGGGGCTTAGTTTCATCGATGAACCGGTGCTCTAACATAAACCGATGATCAAGATAAACTTTAGGCAACAAGTAATTAGTGGGGAGTATGGTAACATTAAAATGTTTTGCTAAATTAGTGGCATAAATGCCACCATGAAGCTTGCCCTTGTTTTGGTTAAGATCTAAGCGATGGACGACAATAGCTCATAAGTTGTAACTGTGATCACCATAAAGTGTGCGAAGCAAAACAACGAGGGTGGGGGCACTGAGACCACAACCCTAACTCATATCAGTTAAACATTTCCCTATGAATAAACAAATGTAGTCCACATATGGGAAATGTAGACTGATGGCTCTAGCATTCGATATGCCCCTAGTTTCTCCCACGGTTAAAGTGAGCAGGAATTCCTTGAACTCCTCTAGTTTAGGATGAGGCATTCCCCCATCAGCAGTAAGAAAGCATATCTCACAAAATTAAGCAAGAGGTATTTCATAACGTGTTGTATATAAATGAAGCATACCATGGGAGCACTGGGACTATTTGTGAAATAGAAATTTTGCACAAAGCAATTTGTAAGGAGGTAGTATTGATCACACTCATATGTGAGGGAGTTGGTCAACCCGGTATTTGCGATGAATTGCATGAACTCTTGGCAGAAGCCCTCTTCTCTCATGAAAGGAACATGTGGCCATTCACATGGCCTAAATTCCGCGTTGCGAAAGATGTTGATGTACTCATCCTGGGTCCTCCCCACAACTTCCTTGAGGCTTCGGCTTGAAGAACTTCTCCTAGAGAAATTCATCTTGCTGCAAACAAATTTCTAAAAAATTTGGACCACAAAATTATGTTAATATAACTGGACAAGATTGGTACTACTCATACTACTTGGAACCTAAATAATTCAACATGCAAGCTCATTTTCCATAGCACCAAGTGCAGCAAAATATGCAAAATATAAACCACTAGAGCAAAAACTAATTGGAGAAATGGGAGAGTCACATACCAAGGAGCAATTCCTCAAAACAGTTCCGAGAAAAGAGATCAAGAATTTCAGTCTCACGAGCAAGAACACCACACACACACACACACACACACACACACACACACACATATATATATATATATATATATATATATATAGAGAGAGAGAGAGAGAGAGTATTAATGATTTCCTGGAGGTACGGCTGACATGGGCTGAAGAGATAAGGCAAGGGCCCTTGTGGGCTACACAAGCTATGAGGGCGCACCCAGGGGGTGCGCTGATACGTCTTCGTCGTATCTACTTTTCCGAACTCTTTTGCCCTTGTTTTGGACTCT